>NC_138752.1:12216615-12386615 GCF_965113315.1 Podarcis vaucheri
CCAAGCAAGGGGAGCTCAACCCATCGTGGGGATTTGAACCACAGACCTTCTGATCGGCAAGTCCTAGGCTCTGTGATTTAACCCACAGCGCCACCTGCATCCCTCAGCCCAGCATACGTTCACTCAAAAACAACAAATCCCACAGAAAGCAATAAGGCTTTCTATCCCTGGTGCTGATTTGTTTCAAACAATTTGCACAAAAACAGCAATAAAAACAATAGGAATTATAGTGTGGTGGCACTACCTTTTAGAACTCCCTCTCATTACTTACCAGACATCTGTATTAGATGACACTGGTCCTATACAGGGTTTTGTTCTTGATGATTTTATTGCCTTTTAGTGGGCTGTGTCTGTTTTTATATACAGTATGGCTAGAACGATAGAATTGTTGAGTTTGAAGGGACCCAAAGGCTCACCAAGTCCCAACCCCCCTGCAATGCAAGAATCTCAGCTAAAGCATCTATGACAGATGGCCATTCAGCCTCTGCTTAAAAATCTCCAAGGAAGAAGAGTCCACAACCTCCTAAGGGAGACCATTCCACGGCCGAACAGCTCGTAGTGTCTGGAAGTATTTCCTGATATTTGGTAGGAATCTTCTATCTTGAAACCTGAAGCCACCGGTTCGAGTCCTACCCTCCAGACATGGGTGTAGTCAAAGTTGTTGAGCTTTTTTAGGAGATCACCTGCCCTGCCCCCAAAACCTGTTGGGGGGCAGGCATCTGCTGTGGGGTGGGTGGGTGGGTCAGAACCACAATTAATAGCGTACTTTCAATGCTCCCCTGCCCATCACCCCTTGGCTATGCCCATGCCTCCTTGAGATATTTGAAGATGGCTATCCTATCTCCTCTCAGTCTCCTTTTTCCCAGGCTGAACACCCAACCCCTTCAACCAATTTCTCACAAGGCTTGGTTTCCAGAGCCTTGGTAATCTTGGCCGCCCTCAGGAGCAGGAGCAAAAACAAGCTTGTTCCCTCTTCCGTGGGGCAGCCCTTGAGATATTTGAAGATGGCTCTCTTATCTCATCGTTTGTGTAGTTGTCTATATCCTAGTACTTATGTATTTTAGGCTCTTCTTTCTTCTCTTTAATGCACAGTTTTTGTAAGCTGTTCTGAGTTTCGTTTCTGGGATGGGGAAAAAAACCTAATAAATAATAACAACATTTTCATTTGTTGAGATTTGTAAAAATGTTACATGGAAAAAATACGAGAGACATTACACATACTTCTGTAAAACAAGAAAATCTTTAATAAATAACAACAACAACAACAATAGTAATAGAATATGTGTTTTTGGCCGTTCTATCCTCCTCCTCAATGCCTGGTTTTTGTAAACTGCTCTGGGTGCTGTTTCTGGGATGGGAAAAAAACCCTAATACAGCCATACCTCTTGTTATGTTCGGTTCAGGTTACGTCTTTTCAGGTTGCGTCCCGCGGCAACCTGGAAGTACCGGAAAGGGTTACTTCTGGGTTTTGCCGCTCGCGCATGCGCAAAACCGGTGAATTGTATCCTGCGTGTGCGCAGACGCGGGTTGCGTCCCTTTCAGGTTGCAAATGGGGCTCCGGAATGGATCCCGTTCGCAACCAGACGTACCACTGTAAATAATAATAATAGCACACATGTTTTTGGCTGTTCTATTCTTCTCCTTAATGCCCGGTTTTTGTAAGCTGCTCTGAGTTTCATTTTTGGGATGGGGAAAAACCTAATAATTAATTAATAATAATAATAATAGATAAAAATAAAAATAGCACCTATGTGTTTTAGGCTGCTCTATCCTCCTCTTTAATGCCCGGTTCTTGTAAGCTGCTCTGAGTTTCCTTTTCGGGGTGGTGAAATCTAATAAATAATAATAATAATAATAATAATAATAATAATAATAATAATAATACTGTAATAATAATAGATAAAAATAAAAATAGCATTTATGTGTTTTAGGCTGTTCTATGCTTCTTAATGCCTGGTTTTTGTAAGCTGCTCTGAGTTTCATTTTTGGGATGGGGGAAAAACCTAATTAATAATAATAATAATAAAAGATAAAAATAAAAATAGCACTTATGTGTTTTAGGCTGTTCTATCCTCTTTAACGCCCGGCTTTTGTAAGCCGCTCTGAGATTCGTTTACGGGATGGGGGAAAAAAACCTAATAAATAATAATAATGTAAGAATAAATAAAATAAAAATAACTTCTCCCCGCAGCGCCTGGCTCTCCCTCTAGATCGCAGCCCGGCCTCCGCCTCCCTGCCCGGCGCCTTCCTCGAGAGGAAGCCCTCCCGGGGGCGGCGAGCGGCCTTCTCCGCCGACCGAGGCGGCCCGGAAGTGCGCGCCGAGGCGGCGGCGGCAGCGGCGGCTGGCAGGCCGGCGTCTCTTCTCCCTGGGCCGGGGCGTCAGGCTCGCGGCCTCCTCTTCCGGGCTGCGGCGACAGCGGCCCCGGGCAGCCGTGGCGCCGGCCCGGGCATGAGCGACGTGGTGGAGCGGACGCTGAGCGCCTTGCCCGGCTTGCTGGGGCAGCACGAGCCGGGGGCTGGGCTGGGCGGCGGCGGCGGCGGGGGACCCGGCCGGAGCTCGGCCACCTCTCGCCTCGGCGGCCTCATCCGGAGCATCACCGCGCTGGCCTCCAAACATGTACGCGGGGGTTGGGGCTACGGGGCCTGGTTTGCCTCCTTGGAAACCGGCGGGGCTTTGCTTCCGAGGAGGCGAGGCCTTTGGCTCGGCTTCCACCCGCAGCCGGGCTCGGGTCCCTTGTCAGCGCGGAGGAAATCTGGGGGATGGGTAGGGTGCGGCGAGAGTGCCTCTGAGCATGCACAGAGTGCCCCACGGTGCTCCTCGCCTCAGGACGCGGCCGAGGGCGAGCCTCCTTCAGCAGCGTCCTCGAAGCTTGTATATACGAAACAGCTTGGTTCTGGCAGCGTTTGTGTGGCAATAGCGTGGTGTTTTCAGTGGCTTTTTAATTTTTAGTCATTCATTTATTTTTATTTATTGAGTTTATATACCTCTCTATACCCGGAGGTCTCAGGGCGGTTCACAGAAAAGATCGCAGCGTATATAATCAGAATAAGAACAACCCAATAACAGCCCCCCACCCAGAAAAGAGCCACATTTTAAAAGGGTGTATAGGATGCCAAACAGATTATTTTATTATCGCTTACATATCATATTGTGGAAGTTTATGGAGTAATTTGCCAATCTTGGGGAATTTTGTTAAAAAATAAGATGCTTGCAACTTTTGAGGTGGGGAACGGTTGAATTAGGTTTTGTGGATTAGAAAGAGAGTTTAGTGCAGTAAAACAAGCACCTCTTATCTGCTGTTATCAGTAGAGGGGTGGTAATTTTTTTGTTTTTAGGGAGTGCTTCTTTTTGCCCCTGACTGGCGCAAAATAAAGAATTTGAGACCAAAAAACAAAAAACAAAAATGAAGGTGGGGGGAGGTACCCAGGGTGTGTGCAGATGGAGAATATGATTCTAGGTTAGGAGGAATCCAAAAAGGGAATCCCTAGTTTATCAGGGCAGCAAGGGCAACTTGTCCTGTTGATCAGATGTGGGGCACTTAAGTTCCTGGGAGGGTTGCAGGTTTGGGGCCTAAGAAGGAAGAATATGACCTGTTAGATAGCTCCCAGAAAAGCAAGTATCTTAAAAAACCTAACAAGATTGGAATGAACATTACAAATTTGCAAACGTGACCAGGATGCTCTGTTTCAGCATTTCATACTGTCAAAACTGGTTATTTAAAAAGTTTGGTTCTTCGAAGTTTAGCCGTGATTCAGGCAAAGTTAGGCATTCTTTCATGCGCCTTGCTTTCAGCGAGAGATTTAAGCAGTGCTTTTTTCTGGGGGGACGCAGGGGTACGCATACCCATAAACATTTGGTGAACCTAATTTTGGCCTCATTGAGGGGCAGTATTTCAATATGAATAGGAAAATGAGAGTACCCCTAAACATTTTTTAAGGAAAAAAACACTGGATCTAGGCATGTGTTTAACTTCCCATTGACAGCAGGAAATTGTTAAGGACATTGTGGTAGGGTGCATCAACAGATATGCAATAAGAGTATTATGATTTTTTAAAAAATGAAATATTGTGTTGCATTGTGAACAACTTTTTGACATCTAGATGGTGTGCTTAAAAAACAGACCCAATTGAATGCGGAAGTCTAATGTAATTGTATAGACTATTGATGTTTAGATGTCAAAAAAATAGGAATATTTTTTGACTGACATATGTGACAAAGTGCCTTTTGTATTATAGTTTTATGTCTAGTAAAGACATTTAAATGCTTTAAATTTTTTCTTTACTAGGAGGAAGAAAAACTAATCCAACAGGAATTAAATAATTTAAAAGCAACAGTTTCTGCACCCACTACAACACTGGTAAGTTGTAAAAGAGAAATGCCAATTCTGCCTCTCCTAGCGTTTGAACAATTTTTGCTACTGGCATATATGTTCCATGAGATATTCCACTAGAGCAGGGTTGGGGAACCTTTGGCCGTCTCGATGTTGCTGGATTGCAGCTGCCATCATCTACGACAATAGACCCTGGTGGTTTGCGCCTGGCAAGGAGTTAAAACTCCAGCAACATCTGGAGGGCCAATGGTTCTTCACACCTGTTGTTGCTGCCATCCGTCTTTCTTGAGAGACAATGGAGTGTACCTCCAGGAGTGAAGTCAAACTGCTGCACCAAAGTGACTTCCACGGGGCGCAAGCCTGGGCAACGTGCATGGAGGCCCTGGGCCCTCTTCTTGGCTTTGCTGATGGAAAGCAAAGCAATATGGCTCCAGCTCGGCTGCAGGAGTTGCTGAAAGGCTCCACCCACCCACCTTAGGGACTACACTCCAAATTTGTGTAGGACTTACTCCTTAGACTTTACTTCTCCCGCAAGGCGTCAGAGGTTTAGGATCAGAGTTTAGGACCAGAGATTTAGGATGAGATCTACAGTGGACGCTCGGGTTGCGAACGTGATCCATGCGGGAAACACGTTCGCAACCTGCAGCGCCGCGTGTGCACACGCACGGGTTGTGATTCGGCACTTCTGCGCATGCATGACCGCCGAAACCTGGAAGTACAGTGGTACCTCGGGTTAAGTACTAAATTCGTTCCGGAGGTCCATTCTTAACCTGAAACTGTTCTTAACCTGAAGCATCACTTTAGCTAATGGGGCCTCCTGCTGCCGCCACGCCGCTGGAGCACAATTTCTGTTCTCATCCTGAAGCAAAGTTCTTAACCCGAGGTAATATTTCTGAGTTAGCGGAGTCTGTAACCTGAAGTGTATGTAACCTGAAGCGTATGTAACCCGAGGTACCACTGTAACCTGTTCTGGTACTTCCAGGTTTTGACGCGTCCGTAACCCGAAAAAGCGCAACCTGAAGCGTCTGTAACCAGAGGTATGACTCTAGTTAGACCTACCCTAAGCTATTTATCATAGTGGTGGAGTGGGACCTCTGTTGAATCCTATAGCTCTCCAATTGATGAATCTTCAGAATAGGATTGCACTCAGCCTTAACCAGAGCAGGATTGAATAGTGAAAGTGCTCCCATGATTTTAAAAAGAAGATACCAGAAGTGGTCCTTAGTCTTTGCCATCTGTGGGTAATAGCTCCCGTGCCACATTCAGATAGTAGCAAATAATTGCTGCTTCTTTTATTTTTTGGTGTTGTATACAGCTTGCTAATTGTTTGCTGGAATTCATTAGCATTGTTAATGTTGATGCTCTTTGTGGAACTAGCACTTGAGAAGCCCACTTATTTCAGTTTGTGATTTGCTTCTTGCATTTCAGAAATTGATGAAGGAATGCATGGTGAGGCTGATCTATTGCGAGATGCTGGGCTATGAGGCCTCTTTCGGATACATCCATGCCATCAAGTTGGCACAACAAGGAAACCTTTTTGAGAAAAGGGTCGGTACGTATTCCAAAGCATCACGTGACAGTATGCTGCTCATCAAAGCTCATGTATAGCTCTGGTTGTCTTAGGACTGTGGCAGGTTCACTGGAACGCAAGAACTGAGCAGGTTGGTCCATAATAAGTCCTTTACTACCCATGATTTGCGGGATGCGGGTGGTGCTGTGGGTTAAACCAGAGCCTAGGACTTGCTGATCAGAAGGTCGGCGGTTCGAATCCCTGCAACGGGGTGAGCTCCCGTTGCTCGGTCCCTGCTCCTGCCAACCTAGCAGTTCGAAAGCATGTCAAAGTGCAAGTAGATAAATAGGTAAGGTACCTTCCGGCGGGAAGGTAAACGCCGTTTCCGTGCGTTGCTCTGGTTCGCCAGAAACGGCTTAGTCATGCCGGCCACATGACCCGGAAGCTGTACGCCAGTTCCCTGAGCTAATAAAGCGAAATGAGCGCCACAACCCGAGTCGGCCACGACTGGACCTAATGGTCAGGTGTCCCTTTACCTTTACTTACCCATGATTTAATTATGGATGATGGAGCCCAAAGTGGTAGATCATAAGAACTAGGCAGTACCTCCAGATTCAGTGAAGGCTTCTTAAACAGAGGGTGGAGCACCACCACCTATTTATGGGTAGTTTCTTCCTGCAGAGAAACATTAACCACTCCTTGGCCTATAGATCTTGTCCCGCTAGCTGGAGAAGCAGGCACCTCCCCCCACATCCCCATGGGCCAAATTTTAAGTAGTCAGTTTTATGATAGTATAAAATGCTGAAACCAAGCTTGCAAATCCGCAAACTTCCTTTGCTGTAATGCAGTGTTTCCCAAACTTGAGTCTCCAGCTATTTTTGGACTACAATTCCCCTCATTCCTGACCACTGGTCCTGCTAGCTAGGGATGATGGGAGTTGTAGTCCAACAACAGCTGGAGACCAAGTTTGGGAAACACCGCTCTAATGGACTAGGTTTTGCTTTTCACTGTTACTCTCCAGTAGCTACCCTTGTGGCATACTGTTGGGAGATTCCAGAAAGGCAAACTAATATTAAATATCAAATATTAGTATTAAAATAACTAACATTTATATTGGCCTTGGCCCTGTATACTTGAAGGAGTGTCTCCACCCTCATTGTTCCCTCACTGCGAGAGGTGAAGTTACAGGGAACCAGGCAGAGGGCCTGCTTGGCAGTGGCGCCCGCCCTGTGGAACACCCTCCCATCAGATGTCAAGCCGATAAATAACTATGCAACTTTTAGAAGACATTTGAAGGCAGCCTTGTATCAGGAATTTTAAAATGTTTGATGCTTTATTATATTTTTATATGTGTTGGAAGCCGCCCAGTGTGGCTGAGGCATAAAGAATAATAATGATAATCATATTTAATAGTAGTTGTTTTCATTACTGAATAGTATAATAATATATATTTTTTTTAAAAAAATAATTTTTGCCTTTTTGTTTCTCAGACAGTTTGTTATTTAGATTTTCCAAAACACAAGCATTTTGTGTTTTGGGAAAACCATAAGCTGCTTTGAGCTTGCAAGTCAGAGCATGGCAGAAATGGAATACAAATAAGTTGGAACACCTGATATAGGTTAATCTTTCTTTTCTTTTAGGTTATCTGGCAGTTTCTCTATTTCTTCATGAAAACCATGAACTGCTGCTTCTGCTTGTGAATACAGTTGTGAAGGTAACAGTTTTGTGGGAAGTTTGGAGGTAAACATCACACTGACCTCAGACCTGAGTTGTTCTCCTTTAAAAAAAGAAAAACTTTAATTCAAAACCCTCATATGATGTATTTATTAATAAACTCCTTTCTTCAATCTGTTATATCCGAAAATCAATAAAATTTTCAGGTAGATTTTTTGGGTCTGTGGGACATTTCTTTTGCGTACAATGCAGCTATTGAGACACAGAATCTTTGTGTTGGTTCCTGCAACCCCTCCCCATTCAAAAAAATCTGTTCTAAGCCCAGTGACAATCAAACCAGTGCTGTGGGACTTTTGTTGTTGTTGTTGCAAAAAAATAAAATCCAAAAAGAGAAAGGTTTAGTAATTATTCATTTAAGACGTTTATTAATGCCCCACCCTTCAGCCAAAATAACTCTGGGAGTGGCTTACAAAAACCAGTACTAAGACAGTCCTTGCTCTAGCTCGTAATCTAAAAAGACACGGCATGCAAGGAAAAAGGAATTGGGCAGGAGGAGGTAAAAGCAAGCTCATCAAGTAACAGTTTTCACAAAGTTACATAGTTTTGTCAATGGGGATTCTGGCTGTCTGGAAGAGCAGCAGCTTTTCGCTGACGTTAGTGGCGGTTTTGTCTTGATAAAGAGTGGTCTCTTGTTGGAAGCACTCTTCTCCCCGTCCCCCAAGTTCAAGAGGAAGGCAGGTGACAGTGTCAAGGCCAAGAGGACAGGGCAGCTCTTGCCACACAGTTCTTCCCCCAGGCAGCAGACTTGATGGTTGAGACCTCTCAGGAGGAGATGTGACGGTGTTGTCCCCTGTTGTCAGTGGTGGTTTCCCTTCCTAGCCACACTGCTCTTCCACTTGAAATTGCAGTTCCTGGAAACAATCCTATTGATCCACTTGCTGAGGGGCTATGGGATATATAGCAATGCCCCCTGCCCCAATGCCCTTGCCACATGAGATAATACAGACACGATGTCAGACAGGTCTGCTGAATCAGGCCAGTGTAGTGCAACATCCTGTTCTCACCGTGGCCTATGGGATGTGCAGGTGTAATGGCACAACAGCCAAGATGGGACAGAGGCCTAGACCAGGGATGTTAGTTGGTTGGAGGAGGAGCAGACTTTCCAAAGCCTGTACCCCTTCAGGTGCTGGTAAAGGTAAAGGGACCCCTAACCATTAGGTCCAGTCGTGACCGACTCTGGGGTTGCGGCGCTCATCTCGCTTTCCTGGCTGAGGGAGCCAGCGTACAGCTTCCGGGTCATGTGGCCAGCATGACTAAGCCACTTCTGGCGAACTAGAGCAGCGCACGGAAATGCCGTTTACCTTCCCGCCAGAGCGGTACCTATTTATCTACTTGCACTGGTGTGCTTTCGAACTGCTAGTTTGGCAGGAGCACGGACTGAGCAACGGGAGCTCACCCCGTTGTGGGGATTCGAACCGCCGACCTTCTGATCGGCAAGTCCTAGGCTCTGTGGTTTAATCCACAGCGCCACCCGCGTCCCTTACTCAGGTCCTGGACATGCCCTCTAAATAGCCCTAAAAGGAGGTGGTCACATGGGTTGCTAAAGAGGAAGTGTGAGTCAAAAAAGGCTAATCGCCCCATGCAGTAGCCATAATATTGGCTCATGGTTGGTTCACTGTCCTATACCCAAAGCAGAAAAGCCTCTCCCCACCTTTTGTAGCGTGAAGCTGTAGCTTGGATTCAAACCTGGCAAATTTGAGTCTTAACAAGAGTGTTACTTATGGAAGTAAAAATTGTAAACAGGTTCTGTTTGTTTGTTTGTGTTTGTTTGTTTTGAAAGTACAGTGGTGCCTCGCAAGATGGAAAACTCGCTAGACGAAAGAGTTTTCCGTTTTGGAGGTGCTTCGCAAAACGAATCTCCTATGGGCTTGCTTCGCAAGACGAAAATGTCTTGCGAGTTCCTGCGCGTTTTTTCCCCTTCCCCCCTTTTTCTAAGCCGCTAAGCCGCTTATCAGCTGATCCGATAAGCCAAAAAGCCGCTAATCCGTCAATGGGCTTGCTTCGCAAGACGAAAAAACCGCTAGACGAAGAGAATCACAGAACGGATTCTTTTTGTCTTGCGAGGCACCACTGTACGGTGGTACCTCGAGTTACAAACGCCTCCGGTTACAAACGCTTCAGGTTACAAACTCCGCTAACCTGGAAGAGTTACCTCAAGTTGAGAACTTTGCCCCAGGATGAGAATGGAAATCGTGTGCCTGCGGCGCAGTGGCAGCAAGAGGCCCCATTAGCGAAAGCACGCCTCTACTTAAGAACAGTTTCAGATTAAGAACAGACCTCCGGAATGAATTAAGTTCGTAACTAGAGGTACCACTGTGCATTATGAGAGATCTTAACTTGAGGGGGAAATTAACAGCTTTGTTTTCATGTGTCTTGACAGGATTTGCAGAGTACTAACCTCCTGGAAGTGTGTATGGCTCTGACTGTGGCAAGCCAAATCTTTCCGCGGGAAATGATTCCAGCTGTCCTTCCACTAATAGAAGATAAGCTTCAGCATTCAAAGTATGTCTTTGCTTACAAAATTCTAGGGAACCTGAGTTCAGTTCCAAAACTGTGATATAAGCATGGATCTTAAGATATGTCTGGATGAAACAACAGTATAGTTGGCTGCCAATAAGGTGCACTGATTTGTCTCTTCTAGGGAAATTATCAGAAGAAAAGCAGTCCAAGCGTTGTACAAGTTCTACCTTATTGCTCCCAACCAAGTCCAGCACATCCACGACAAGTTCCGGAAGGCACTTTGCGACAGGGATGTGGGAGTTATGGCTGCTTCGTTGCACATCTATCTCCAAATGGTGAAGGTGAGGATCTTAAACAGCAACAGCGCTGGGTAACCATGCGCTGCATCAAAAAACACCTAGCAGCACACTTGTTCCACTGGGAAATTGTTTTGCACCAGTGGAATTTCTTTGCACAAGAGAGTGCACACACAGCTGCTGCTAATTTTATTGTGCAAGAGACCCCACAATGTGCCATGCGACAAGTTTCCGCTAGCACAGGGGTGGGAAAGCTTTTTAGCTGCATTTGGCTCAGGATCAGCCTTGTGGGCCAAATTTTACAGATGGACGGGACAGCCTACCTTCCAGTTACATGATGTCACATGATTGACACATGGATGACCCCCGCCTGCCTCTTAAAATCCCTTGCACAGGATTCCCAAGTGCCTGGCAGCCAGCTGGGAACATGCAGCCGCTTCAAATCCTTTTTTGCTGTTTGCAAAGCGCTTTCTGACAGTCCCCTTTGCTCATGTTTCAGCCTCTACAGGGTCAATGGCCTTAAGCCCTTTGCAAAATTGCTCTTTGAAACACCTGTCCCCCTACTTTGAACATTGATGTTTAAAGGAAAAGAGGTGCAGCAGTTTCAAAAAGCTTTTTGCAAAGGGTTTTCAGGCAGCTCCTCCACCACTCCTGCTTGAGCCTCTGGCGGCTGGAACAGCAGCATTGGGGCTGTTTTAAAGAACTTTGCAAAAAGTACTAAGCAATTATTTGAAGTCGCTCTGCATTTATTCAAGTCGGGTGTGGGGCGGGGATCCTTGGCCCTCTTGCCCACCTGCCTGCTTAAAGGAGAAGCTTTGAGCTGTTTCAGAGTGCTTTTGCACTCTCACCATTCATCTCATGAATGGGGATTAAATCCTGTTCCCTGTTGGGGACGGTGTGGAGCCAATGCAGTATTAAACTCTCTCCTCCCACCAGCCTGATGGGCAAGTGGATGTGGTTTGGGAGAAATGGCATTACTGGCCAAATAGGGCATCTTGATGAGCCAAGACTGATCTCCTGGCCAGAGGTTTACCACCCCTGCACTAGTGCAAATGTTAACTTGGATTCCACTTGTGGACATCATTACAACTCATCAATGTGCAAGGTATTTTGCTAGCAGACTTAGAATGCTGGACACTGCACAATATGTCCTGGGCTTATGCCTTCAATGAAGTGACCAAGAGAATAGAAATCTTAACTGTGCATCAGCAATGCAGCATTTCTGTCCGCTCAGGCCAGTGTTTGTGCACCTCTGACATATTATTATACGAAAAGCTGCCTTCTACTGAGTCAGACCATTGGCCCATCTCATTCAGTATCTCTTGCACTGACTTGCAGCAGCTCTCCAGCGTTTTGGCTAGGGTCTCTCCCAACCCTAGCAGGAGATGCTGGAATTGAACCTAGGACCTTTTGATGGGCGTAATGAGTTTCTTTTGCACATTTTTTGTGCTTCTTGGCTGTATTTTATTTTGATTTTTAAAATCGGGGGAGAAAACATTTGCATGAAAAGGCAAGGAGAGACAAATGAGTAAGTGAAACATTAATAGCTTTTGTTTCTGTTTCTATAAGGTCTCTCTGTGTTTTGTCTCTTTGTCTAGGAAAACTCTTCTGGATACAAAGACTTGACTGGCAGCTTTGTCGCTATTCTAAAGCAGGTAGTGGGAGGAAAACTCCCTGTAGACTTCAATTATCACAGTGTGCCAGCACCTTGGTTACAAATCCAGCTTCTAAGAATATTGGGGCTGCTTGGAAAAGATGATCCAAGGTAGACTTTCTCTTCTTGGCTTGAACTTTTCAACAGTTCACGTTTCTCTCTCACACTTTGTTACCGTACTCCCATGAAACAAAAAATAAAGCAATAAGTTTTGCAAGGGGCAGGGTTTGCCATCTGTTCCTCAACTGTTGACGCGGCTCATTCTTTTCCGCTGCTCCAGTAATGATATGAAGGAGCCCCCTTAAAACGATCATAAGGGGTTGTTGGACTACATGAAAAGTTACTTAGGACTGAGATCGTGAGACTAATTTTGTGTTAAAAACCATTGTACCTTCTCTCTTTGTAACAGGACCAGCGAATTAATGTATGATGTTCTGGATGAATCTTTAAGGAGAGCGGAGATAAACCATAACATTACGTATGGTAGGTTGCAGCACATTTTCTAAACAAAGGATACAGGGCAGATTTCAGTGCCTGAACTAACCTTTGCAGGAAGCGAGTTGGGGGAACTAAGGCAGATAGTGGTGACGAGAGATGAAATTCTAGGCTTGCCATCAAAAGACATGAGAATACCTGAGAGATCATTCCGTAAGCAGACTTTCTGGGTGATTATCACTGTTGAGCATTAGCAAGCAGGGGAACTCAGAGAAGAACCTCAGAAGGTCTTAACACATGGATTAATGTGGTCCTTTAAAAGTACCCATACATAGATCAGAAGGTAACTAAGGGTGTTTCAGAATGTAAGAAATGCATTCCTGAAGCAGCTAGCCTATCCTTCAAATGCATCCAGTAGAAATGGAACATGGAGTGCTAGAAATATAAAAGTCCACATGCTCAGGAGTGCTTTCAACAAAGGCCACAGCACCAAAGTTCTGATGTCTCTATAAACTAATGGGACTTGTTCAATATTCATGTGCCTATTTGTTTTTACAGAAACTATCATTTTCTTTATCATTGATCTTCCTGCAGCAATCTTGTTTGAATGTGTCCAGACAATTTACACAATTTACCCTAAATCTGATCTACTTGAGAAGGCAGCCAAATGCATTGGAAAATTTGTCCTGTCGCCTAAAATTAATTTGAAATATTTGGGTAAGTTCTCCCGATTGTCACAACCCTGTGCGTTTGATGCCGAATGCCCGTGTTTTCAGCTTGCATTCTTTGCAGTAACTTTTCTTTCTAGGATTAAAGGCCCTAACATATGTTGTCCAGCAGGATCCTGCCCTAGCATTGCAGCACCAAATGACAATAATTGAGTGCTTGGATCACCCTGATCCCATTATTAAAAGAGAGGTAAGTGGAATTTTAACAAGCACAATCTTTAGTAATAAATTGCAAATTGGTATTCTCTTAATATTGCTTCCCCATTGTGGGGATTTGTGATATTTACTGTAAGAATGACAGCTTCCCGTGTTTGTGCGGGATATAATGTGCATATTAGATGGTTTTGAAAGAAGTTATCATTCCTTTTTAACCTCTGACATAAAGATACTGAGCGAAATGAAAAATGTTACCTTTAGACTGATTTAGTGGCAGCATAGCAAGATACCCATCTGGAACTAATGACTACTTTTGTATCTGGGAGTGTACTGGTCTGTTCTTTCCATTAGGAGTAGCCAATCCATGAATGCAAAATAAAAATGAAATAAAATTGTTAGTATAGATTGGGTTTCTAGCTGAAAAGAAAAAAACCCTTGTGAAGCAGAGTGCATGCAGATTTCTAGGTGAGGTTGTCGCCTGCAGTCCAGTCCAGTGGTACCTTGATTTGCATATGTCTTGATTTGCATATGTTTTGGATTACAAACACGTCAAACCTGGAAGTGCGTGTCCCGGTTTGCAACCATTTTTGGGATTACAACCCATTTTTTTATTATTACGAACCAATTTTTTTGGGAGACCACATTGGCGAAAGCGCACCTTGGGTTACAACCTGTTTTGGTTTACAAACAGACCTCCAAAATGGATTATGGTTGTAAACCAAGGTACAACTGTATTCCGTGTGTGTTGTGTGGACACAAGCACATGCAGTTGCAAACTTGTGTAAAAAGGTACAGTCATACCTCGGGTTGAAGTAGCTTCGGGATAAGTATTTTCGGGTTGCACGCTGCGGCAACCTGGAAGTAACGGAGCGCGTTACTTCCGGGTTTCACTGCTCACACATGCACAGATGGTCAAAATGACATCATGTGCATGCGCAGAAGCAGTGAATCACAAATCGCGACCCGCGCATGCGCAGGTTGCATTCGCTTCTGGATGTGAACGGGGCTCTGGAGCGGATCCCGTTCGCATCCAGAGGTACCACTGTAAAGGTAAAGGGACCCCTGACCATTAGATCCAGTTGTGGCCGACTCTGGGGTTGTGGCGCTCATCTCGCTTTATTGGCCGAAGGAGCTGGCATACAGCTTCCGGGTCATGTGGCCAGCATGACTAAGCCGCTTCTGGCAAATCAGAGCAGCTCACGGAAATGCCATTTACCGGTGAAGTGGTACCTATTTATCTACTTGCACTTTGACGTGCTTTCGAACTGCTAGGTTGGCAGGAGCAGGGACCGAGCAAGGGGAGCTCACCCTGCTGCGGGGATTCGAACCACCGACCTTCTGATTGGCAAGTCCTAGGCTCTGTGGTTTAACCCACAGTGCCACGTGAATGGCTCAGCAGCGTGATTTATGAAGTTCCCTTGCCGATGCGTATGCATTTTTCAGTATGCTTACTTCCCTGTGCTTCCTCAACCACAGCTCTTAACAGGAACCATTTCTGTTGTTTCTATGAGGGAGTTCATGCAGGAAATGTTCGTTCTTATGCATTTCCTTTATGGTTCATGTTAACCCATTCTTAAATCTCTGTAAATGTTAGGATGCATGGTACTTGTTTATTCAGAGCATGGCTTTGGTCATATTCACAACCCTGAAGCATGTTGCTTATTATGCTGCTGTTCTGTTTGGGGACAGCTAAACATTGGCATGGTTAACGTTTTTCTTTCTTCAGACATTGGAACTACTGTATAGAATCACCAACGGGCAGAATGTCACTGTCATAGTACAGAAGATGCTTGACTACCTTACTCAAAGTAAGGAGGAGTATACCATCATCAACATAGTTGGCAAAATAGCAGAATTAGCTGAAAAATATCCTTTGAATGCATCTGGAATGGTTACGTCATGAGTGTATTGCTTCTCCTAAATGTGCATTAGTAAGCTTTAAGAAAACACTGCAGAGAATTGCTATATGGTTGTGGAAGTTCAGTTTTCCTTAATGTTTCCTGACACATATGCTCCTGACAATGAATGGTTCATCCAGACTATGAATGCAGTATTTTCCGTAGGAGGAGATAAAATGCACCCTGACATCCCAAACAGCTTCTTGCAGCTCCTTGCTGAAGGTGAGCATAATATACAAAATTCAGTAGTGGAAGTAGGGAGTAGTGTCATTTGTCTTTTATGGAGAGAAAACACACACACACATCGAGAAAGAGAAATATATTGTGATGTCCTTTCTAGGTTTTGAAGATGCAAAGGAAGATAGCCAGCTGCGACTTCATGCTGTCCAGTCCTATCTTGTGCTGCTAGAGGATGAAAATGCAGTTTATCCACAGAAATTCCTTCAAGTAATGAGTTGGGTAAGAAAAGACACAGATTAGAAAGGAAATATGGGAATTGTAGGGGTGCGGGTGGCGCTGTAGGGACGTGGGTGGCGCTGTGGGTTAAACCACAGAGCCTAGGACTTGCTGATCAGAAGGTCGGCAGTTTGAATCCCTGTGACAGGGTGAGCTCCTGTTGCTCGATCCCTGCTCCTGCCAACCTAGCAGTTCAAAAGCACCTCAAAGTGCAAGTAGATAAATAGGTACCACTCTGGTGGGAAGGTAAACGGCGTTTCCATTCGCTGCTCTGGTTTGCCAGAAGCGGCTTAGTCATGCTGGCCACATGACCCAGAAGCTGTACGCTGGCTCCCTCGGCCAATAAAGCGAGATGAGCGCCACAACCCCAGAGTCGGTCATGACTGGACCTAATGGTCAGGGGTCCCTTTACCTTTACCTTTATGGGAATTGTAGGTACAGCATAGGCAATTGAAATTTGAGTTGTGATAATATTTTAAGGGAAGTTGAGACATGATTGTCTGTTGTAAATGGTCATTTGTTTCACACAGTGACAGGATGCTGTTCTTTTATTTAGCTGTCGGCAGGGGGCATCATTGGGCCAAGGTTAAGCGCTTCACAATTCCACTGATTTCACTGTGAGACTTAAGCATGTGTTTCCGCTTCTCACACCTCCAGCATTAAATTGCTGAATTCCCAGCATGGCTGAAAAGTGATAAACTGAAACTAAGAGGGCTGCTGCCTTGCTAGAGGAGTGATCTTCATGCTTTTCTAAGAATCTTGAGTTTCCAAAAAAAGGAAGTTCTTCTGTTTTGCACTGATAAGGTTAAAATTTGTGTGGTTTTTATTTTTTTAAGGAACAAGGTGGTTTGTGAGAAAACCCCCCAAATCTATTTTTTTTAAATATCCTTTCTTTCGTAGATCATGATTTTTCAAGGGCTGAGACGGTTCTTTCACACCTAGGGACAAGTGTTTCTGTGTTTGACAGCTGCATGCTTAATTATTATTTTAAAAAATAAACTATAATAATCATATGCCACCCAATAAAATGTGACATTTTTAGTAACCTGTTCCATGATCAGTTTTCAGTATGGTTGGCAATCTGTGGTTTTTCAGTAGATTGCCTTGTTTTTACTAGACAACTACATTTCTGAGGTCAGCTTGTATGACCAATAAGAAACAAGAAGTTGCCTTATACCAAATCAGATCATTGGTTCATCTGGATCAGAATTGTCAAGACTGACTGGCAGCATCCCTGCAGGACTTCAGAGAGGGATTGTGTGAAATCATTATGCCTTTTGTAACTACACTGTGACTTGTTTTTAACTTTGTTTTGAAAATATTTGCTGCTGAATGTTCTCAGTGGGACTGCAGTCATGTACTTTGAGCTGTGTTAAATTCTGCAGACCTAGGACTTTGACATTGAAACCTGCTTGTTTCCTCCTCTGGGTCCAGTAAAATTTCTTTCTGCCATTCTGGGTTTCTTAAGAAAGTTTTGAGGATAAAAGTTTGTGTTTCAGCTCAGGTGTCGGCTTATTGCACAGCTTATTAATTTATCTGCAAACTCTGGGGTTTTTTTTTGTTTGTTCTGAAATTCAGATTTCCCTCTGCACACCTCAGTGGCTTTTTCTACGCCCTTGACTTTTTCTGTGCTCTTGCACAAATGCAAGACACGGAGGCGAATTTTCATTTCCTCATTGCTCATAGCCTTCATATGCTGATCATGGTGTTTATAACTGTCCTCCGACAGGTGTTGGGGGAATATGCGTACCTTATGAAGAACGTGGATCCAGAAGTTGTCTTGGCGAGTTTGCATAGGATACTTAGGAACAATGCCTCTCCTGAAACCAAAGCCTGGATCGTGGCTGCAGCCACTAAAATAGCTTCTCATACCACCTGTTCAAAAACTGTTGAAAAACTTATCATGGAATTCAGTACCTCCTTGGATACCTGCATGAGGCAGTATGCCTTTGAATTAAAGCATCTATATGAAAACAAAGAATTGATGAAGCAACTCTTCCCTGTTGATGCTAGTTGCAAGGACGTAGTGGTGAGTTAATGACATCGCATCTCTGGGTGTGTTGTTGCTTCATCCTTGGGATCTGAATGTTTCTTCAGAACACAGTGGAGAGGAGAGTACCATGTTTCTAAATCTTGTGCAAACATTACAGACAGTTTGAACCTATATAGAAGCATCTCACTTCCACTGTGAGTAGCAAGATCTCATAGCCTTTTTGAATAGAAGCTAATGGATAATGTTCGGCTTTTATGTCAGGCAACATGCTAGGATTTCTCCCTTCTGATTTCTTAACTGCACCAGTGAGGCTGGGGTGGAAAAAAAAACACTCACTTGGAGTATTTAATTGTTATAGTAGTTAAGAGCAAATTTAGAGGTTGGGATGGTATTTTCTTAAGAGGCTGATAACTGAATAATCATCACCTTTTGACCTCTCCCTCAAATTCCTTGCAGGTAGATGCTTCCTTATCTTTCTTAGATGGATTTGTAGCAGAAGGACTGGATCGTGGTGCAGCGCCATATAAACCTCATCACCAAAGACAAGAGGAGAAGCTGTCTCAGGAAAAAGGTAACTGTGTGTTTTCTTTTCCTGCAAATGCTAGCCACAGAATGAACCACAAAAATCATACATCTACTGTTTCATTCAGAATAGTTTTTTTCTTGTTTTCCTCCTCTAAAAACTAGGTGTGTCTTATGATCAGGTGCGTCTTATGGAGTGAAAAACACGCACCTTTCCCCCCCCCTCTTGCAATTATCAGCATGCATGGCCAACATTTTAGGATTTATTTAGAAAATCATTGTAAAATTAATGAGTATTAGAAAAATGTTGGAATGAAACTATTTGGCTTTAGTAGAAATGTTAAAAAGAATTATGTATAAATAAAAAGAATTAGGTATAAACAAGATTTAAGTTTTAAGCTTTAGGGTTTTTTATGGTAAGATAAGGTTAAAATAGATTAAGGTAATCTTATGACAGAATATTGTGAAAGATGGAAAGGATTTGCTGAGATAACTAATAACTAGAATACAAAAAAAGGGAGGTGTGAGGAGGTTGATGAAACAAGTTAATGAAAGATAAGGATTTGGGAATATTGGATTTGCTTTTAATTTTTTTGTTTATTTTTGTTTTTTTGATTCTGATGTATTGTGTGTGTTTTTGTTGTTTTTTGACTTTTGTTTTTATTGACATATTGTTTAATCTCTTTTTTGTATACCTTTTTTCCTTTTCTTTTTTCTTGCTTTCTCCTTTCTCTTTCTGTAATTTTAAATTCTCAATAAATATCATTAAAAAAAAACATTTTAGGATTGGGATGAGATTCTGTCAAATATGTTAAGTTACAGATCTAGACAGGGGTAGGTGGTCTTTCAAGTAAGCTGGTCTCAAGCTTTTCAGGGCCCTACGGTGTTGGCAGTGTGATTTCCATAGTAGCCAACCTATGATCCTGCAATGAAACATGCTTTTACCAGACCTCAAATATTGCAAAATGCAGACACTCATAAGAACAGCCTGCTGGATCACTCCGGTGGTCTGTCCAGTCCTGTTCTCACAGTGGCCAAGCCACTCTCCACTTCATGAATTGCTATGTGAATTGCTCCATGACGAGCAGCTATTGGAGTTTGCCTTCCCCGTTAAATGCTTGTTGCTCTTTAATGTTTAGTCAAGTGGTTTTAAATGTGAAGAATAGCTTGATTATATTGTATAGTCAATTGCAATATTTGATAGGCACATCTATTTAATAAAGATGCTTTTTGTTAAAACTGGTATTTTAGAACTGTCGCTTTTGTAGGCCTCTTTTCAGAATAGATTCCGTTTTGAATTCAAAATGTGCTGTATTTCTGAAAAGCACAAGGGTTTCACTAATTAATGGTATTTAATATTAAGATGCTGAATGTGGAATATTCTTGTCAGAACATCATCATCAGTGACGCAGATTACAGGAGAGGCAGGCTGTTCTCTAATAATTTTAAATCTGGTCTTCTGTTTTGATGAGTAATTTTCCATCTTTTCAGCTCTGAATTTTGAACCTTATGGGCTATCACTTTCCCAGAGCTTCTCAGCGTCTGGTTTTACTGGCAGACAATCTCCAACTGGACTTTCTCTGGGGTCTGACATCTCTGTTAATAGTGCTGAGACTGGACAGAAGGAGTGAGTATCTCTTATCGCTTCAGCAACGACTTAATATGTAGTTGAGTTCCCTGTCTGTTCTTATCTTGCTATTTGTATAGGGAAATGCTGGCTCTGCGGAAAAAAGCAATTGCCTTTCTGGCCTAGTAAGCAAAAATGCCATTTCACCAACAATAATTCATTGCTAGGTTAGCCTCCATCTCCCCCCCCCCCATACTGGATTAGCTGGATTGTATTAATTCACATCACACCTGCATTTTATTTAATATTGAAATGAAATGCATAAGGTCCTGGGGTTTAACACCTGAACTATAAACTGCATTTAGAATTTTAGTTCTGTAAGATCCAAACTTCATGGGAAGTCTATGATTTGGTCCCCCAAAACTTTTTATTTAAAAGTTGCTGTGTTGGGCTCTCAGTCATGTTGCACCTGCCATGCTAATAGAGCTGGGAGCTGACTCTTCTCCTCATGCCATTCTTCTTCTTCACCCCAATGGGAAAAATACAGGGTTGTACCCAGCTGAGTTCTACTCAGAGTAGGACCACTGAAATTAATAAATGAATGAATTTATTAATACGGTCGCAGACCAGCATCAACACACACAATATCACAGATCATAAAAAAATATATATCAGAAATACAGAGGACAATTTGAATATAACAAGGATTTAAATATAAAAAATAAAATTAATTATTAGCGTGCCCCCCCTGTAATTAACATTTAGGGGTAATTAACATTTAGGGGTTTGGTCATTATGGGATACCACTTGCTTCCTGCGATTAATTGCAGACGCACAGAATTTAATGTAGTCTTGGGATTCTTGTCCTCTAGCAGTAGTTTTAAACTATGGTGTTCCGATTCTTTCCTAGACCTTTGCAAAACAGGTGTAATAAAAGTCAAACGAATATCCTCATAAAGACGACAACGTAGTAGTACATGTGAAGCAGTTTCAACTTCCAGCGAGCCACAAGGGCAGACCCGTGCTGTGTATGGTTTACCCTCAAATCTGCCCCACTGAAATTAATATACCTAAGTTAGTCAGGCCTATTAATTTTGATGGCTCTACTCTGAGCAGGATTAACTTTGGCTGCAACCCACAGATATCACAAGGGGCAACCAATTAGGGCAGGCTTTGCCACCCTGGTGCCTTCCAAATGTTTTGGACTACAACTCCCATCATCCCCAACCAGCACTGGATGATGGGAGTTGTAGTCCAAAAAAAAAAACAAAAACCAACAACCTTGGAGGGATCAGGTTGGCAAAGCCTGGATTAGGTTACATCTTCAGCTTGTTCAACATAGGAAAATTGGGTTTCTGAAAGACTTTACAAGAATAGACTGACTTTTCAGAAGCTCTTTGAGAGACTCCTCCTGATCACTGTGTTGACTTTTCCGGATTGCAAATTCTTTAGGGCCAACAGTTTGAAGCTAGATGGAGTGAAGAAACTATGGGGGAAAGAAGGCTACCTCCCCAAGAAGGAAAGCCAAGCAGAAAAAGAAGACAACGCTAAGTCTGTTCTGGAAGGCAGTGCGTTTGCAGAGCATATTGTTGGCAACTTTCCATTCCAGCCGGAGCAAGAAATGACTGGTCCTTTGGAGGGAGAGGAAGAGAAGCGTCTACTGGCGTCAACACTCTTTGTTGGCTTAGGGTCTCAAAGCAGCATCAGTCTGGTATGGCAGCTAATTGCGGTTTCATAGGAGGGGCTGGGCCACCCTTTAAAGGATAGGTCCCCAAACTTCCAAGCATGTGTTCTGAGCTCTCACCCTGCTTACTACACATTTTGTGACATGTGAACAGGGTCCAAGTTTGGAAGATCCATTATTTTTCTTTGGTGTGTTCAATAGTGCGTTCTCCTTCTTGAAATCTGTCCCCCGGCCTGCATTGCAAAAGTATTTTGAAGTTGAGGGGAGTTGCGAAAGTAGCAATCCGCTGCAGGAGCCAGCTGTTCAGTAAGAAAAATTCCAGGCAGTCTGTTGAGTTTGTGCAACCCCCTGGGCGTACCCCAAAGATTCTGCTTGGATTCTGACTGAATGCCTGAAAGTCCCTCCCACTAAGTGTGTTCATGCAAGTCCCATGATTTGCATCTCTTGGCCTTCTACAGTTTGGAAACCCCCTTTTTTCCACGGAAGAGAAACATTAGCCAAGTACATGCCTTACTGTTTCCCTTTTCCCTGTGGCTTTTTATATCCTCCACCAGTTTAACAGCCACAGCATGGATATTAATATGCAGGATTAGCATCCCAAAGGGGTAAGATTGCATTGCCTTGTTGCCATGTTGCCTTCAGCATAACCAGTGACCCTAAACGGCATGTCAGTTAACATCCCCTTTGCTGAGTAAGTTGGCTTGACCTCCCCTGACATGAGTCCTCAGAAAATCCTTCCAAAATTATGAAAGCAACACCTGTACAGTCGTACCTTGATTTTTGAACAGCTTAGTTCTCAAACGTTCTGACTCCCGAACATTGCAAACCCGGAAGTGAGTGTTCTGGTTTGTGAACTGTTTTTGGAAACCGAACATTCAACGGGGCTTCCACAGCTTCCGATTGGCTGCAGGAGCTTCCTGCAGCCAATCAGAAGCCGTGCTTTGGTTCCCAAACATTTTGGAAGTTGAAAGAATACAAAGGTACGTCTGTATTTTCTTATTCCTGTAAGACACTGGTCTTTCAGTTAATAGGCTGGGGGTTGGACTCGATGGCCCTTGTGGTCTCTTCCAACTCTATGATTCTATGATCCCATAACTGGCTTGTGCCCCTATCAAAATGTGAGTGGTGATACCACTACCTATATATTTTTTTAATGTTCCAAAGAGAAGGGGAGTGAGAGGGGAATAACAGAGTGGAAGAAGAGAGAGCACACAGAAAAAGGAGCCCTTAATCTGAAGCCCTAAGATGCAACTTATTCACCCTGTGCATAAAGGTGGCTCTGGAGTCTGAAAAGTTGCAATGTACAACCTTAAACAGTTGGCTGTACCCAAATTTGTGTGTTCCCCCCTCCTTCCCTGAATTAACATACATTTTCTGTGTCCTTTTAAAACTTAAGATGGGCAAGCGAGACTCCACCGCTCAGAAGCTCAGAAGGAAGTCAAAAACAAGCAAAACCCAAAATAGTGAGGAATCATCCAGTATCGAAAGTGCTGATGGCCCTTCCCTCTGCCCTTTTCCTGATGGGATATCTAGGAACAAGAACCTCTTCCAAAACAATGGACACCTAAGATTAAGGAAATCTTCACTGAGTTCCGCTGGAACTTCTGAATCAAAGGTGGTACTTGATAGGTCTCATTCTCTGCCGGAAGCTGAACTGAATGAGAAGCTTTTGGGTCACAGACTTTCATTGTCCTCTCTGTTTGCGGACGGCAATATGGAAGTTTTCCAGCCTTCTCCAAGTGCTCCAAGTGCTACGGCCCCCCAGCAACTCTCTTTGATGCCTTACTTACCAGAAGAAGCAGCCAAACACCCCCATTCGGAAATCGTAGAGCTTTGCGGCAACGAAACACTGGTTTTGTCCTCTTGTAAAATCTGGAAAGATGACTCTGTCCTACTCTTCTTATTTCTTGTCAACAAAAGCACTTGCGTACTTAAAGCTGTGAATCTGGAATTTGAGCACGCAGAACATTTTAAGGTAACATGAGCAGTAGCTACAAGTTGGATCACATAACCCTTTGGGTTGACTCTATAGTTCTGTGATTCTATTAAGTTTACCACTGCTTTTCCTTTAAAAGAAATCTTGGCAGTGGTGATATTAAAATACTTGTAAACCTCTTGGCTCTCCCCCCCCTCCTGTTTTATTGTAGATTTCAGAAAGCCTTGGTTGCCACTTCGCTGCAGTAGAAGCTCAGAGCATAGAAAGCTTCCAGACATGTGTCGAGATGGAGGGGCTGTGCTCTTCAGAGATGCTCTCTGGGTCCATCAGTTACTTTCTAGAGTCTGATGCACTCCTCAGATTTTCTGTAACTTTAGAACTGTTGGATTTTATCAGGTACCTACACGAAATAGCTGGGAACAAATGAAGTGTTTTAAAGCAAATATTGATTTGAATTCGCTTGCTATGCTTTATCTTGTTTGTAATCATATTTTGTCATATCTCATGCTTATGCGCGCGCGCGCACACACACACACACACACACACACACAGGCTCTTCTGTTTCTCAGACTCTTCATTATCGAAAAGTTGTGCTTCCTAGGTAATTCGAAACATATGAGTGCAGAGAGGAGAGGGAATGGGGAAAAAAACATTTAAGGGTCTTCCCCACTCTAAAAGTGGAAGGGAAACCATGTCTTTTTCTCTGGTCCGTCTGATCTCCATATGCATGTCCTCGGAGTGTAAAAAGACAACTTGTAGACTAGATCCCATACCTGTGCTAGAAGATGCCAATCCAGTACATTTAAGGAACAGCCCAGCTGACAATTTTAATGGAATCTTGTTTAGGTTGACAATTTCAGGCTGCAGGATAATGTGAAAGTATTTCACGGTGGGGCAGAAACTTTTGTTTTCATTGTCTTCTTGGGAACAGCTTTCTCTTCTAAGTACATATTGCAAAATCTGCTTCTATTTCATATTGCATTTTCAGGCCAATGAAAATGAGCACTGATGAATTTGGAAAACTGTGGCTCTCCATTTCAAATGATATCAAACAAAACCTAAAGATGACATCATCTCAGGGATCTTTGTCAGCCGTCCTAAGCATTTTGCAGCAAAAGCTGAACCTACATATAGTTGATATCATAGGTAAGTAGCTTGGGATTTATTTAGATTTGTATCAAGGATGATCCTAGGCAGGCAATGAAACGGGCCAGTTATAACCAGGGTCAGCCCTTCTTCATCAGAAGCCAGTTCACATTTGCAAGGTGATAACCCCATTATCTTCGCACAGTGTATTTTGATAATCTGCAGGATACTTGGTTCTTGGAAAGTGGACTTGATCACACCAACTGCGTGCCAAAAAAATTGTGGTTCTTAATTGATCACACTGTCTTGTGCCAAACCCAGACTGATGTTTTTTTAATTGATAACCTGCTTTGTACGGAACTGTAGGAATGTATTGTGGATGAAATTACGATGACATTAATAGGGGGAAAAACCCATTTTTTCCTCCCTTTAGGTAGTGAGGGAATAGCATCATGCCGACTGCTTCCATCCGTCCCCTGTTTACTACATTGCCGTGTCCATGCTGGGATGCTGTCGCTGTGGTTCAGATCCCATTGTCCGGCTCTTCCAGACTGTTTACTTTATCAGTGTCAAAAGGTGATGGAAGAATCCTGAGCACCGTGGAGAAAAGGAGCAAAACCCCGCTCTTCTAACCTAATGGAAAGAAGGACGTGTGTGGCTGTGCCAGGGGGTTACCAAAAGAAAGGCAACTCTCATCTTGTTTGTCAGGAGTGAAGTTGCATAAGCATACATCCTGGAGTCTTGACAGGTGATTCTGCTAGGTGCCTGCCTCTCCCCCCCCCCCCCAAATGCTCAGGGTCAGTCAGTCACTGACAAGGGACTAAGTAAAAGTATAGGTACTTTTATGCAAGGTGTTATGCAAGGTATTTATTTTCTGTTATGTACTTGTACAGGTCACAGCAGCTTATTCATAAGATCAGCTGCTACTTGAATTCTTTCATTAACGTGGCTTATGGTGGAAAGGAACTTCTTAAGCCTTGCCTACTGTTCCTGTGGTTCATGATGGGTTTTTTTTTTGCATCTTTTATACCAGTTTCGCACCAGTATTGCAAAAGCAGGCTCTCTGCTATAAGATAAATCTCCACGATTGTCCTATGGTTGTAGGCTGAGTCATCCTGTGACTCAGCAATAACCAGCACATAAATGCCAAGCTTTGGAAGCACAAGTCATATCATTGCACCTCGCAACAGCACTGGGGCTGCTGTTTTATGTGATGCCATGTTTGATACCTGCCTTTAATAGGAGGACTGGGTCTTATCCTGAGGATAGGATACTGGTTTCTTAAGAATGCAGCTTCAGGCTGTGAGCAGGACTCTGTAGTTTAGCACAGGACTGCAATTAGCGCCATCTGTGTACCAAGAATCTCAGTTTTCAGTGTTTAAAAACACTAGGCTCCAGAGACCACCTCGAGAGGCTCATGCATGAATCCATCAGAAGTTTTCACCTGTCCTTCCTCATATTCCATCAGTAGCATCCCTTAATTGTACTGATTATTTCCCATGGTGATCACATGGCACATAGATCTAACGCTTGCACTTTTGCATTATAATACAAGCTGGAATCAAAAGAGCTACACGACGTATTCCACATGGCCAAAGACACTGAGCTTGTGTTCCTTAAAGAGCAGCTCTTTGTGCTATCTAACAAGATAATTCTGCTTTTGAATATCCTCCCAGATTCATTTTGTGGCGTATCATGGTGGTTCTGCTATTTAAACCAGGTGTGTGTGTCATAGTTCCCACAGAGGTTGCCCTTAATGGGCAGACGAAAGTACAAAACCACCCATAGCCATCTTTTGTATGTTTGCAGCAGCTTTTACAAAAGATGGTGGATTGTATCCATTGATAATCCTACTCAGCTCATTGAAGTTAATGGGTGTGACTAATTTAAGTTCCTTGATTTCATTGGGCACACTTTATGTATTTATTTATTCTATGAAATCAATATCCTGCTTTTCAATTCTGTGACGAATTGTCAAAGCAGCACATATAAAACATAATACCGTGCCATCAGATCCAATTATTAAAGCTAGATTAGAACAGCAGCAAAAAGACAAAATCGAAACCAGAACAGGAAAAATGGTCAGGGGCAGATTCGTTACAGAGGTTTTGCACCACTGAAGGATTATGTTTGAATAGCACTTCGTTTTTATCCATAGGCATGAACGGCAGCCGTTGTCTGTTGAATTCAAAGATACCACTAGAGTAAAGATGGATATCGGCTTGCTGTTTCTGGTGGCTCCAAAGTCTAGAGTAGGACTAGCATTGGACCCATTTTTCCCCTTGGGTAACCAGAGTGAATCTGGCGCATGTATACAGCAATAAAATGGCTTTGTTTGCAGGAAAGTTTAGACATACGTTGCATCTCCTGACTACTTATCTCTGCTGTATTTTAAATACTAGTTGCTGTTGCAGCAGAACAAAAACATTGCAAGTGGCTGACATTTTTCCATTCATTTGTTGTGATACTTTTTGCTGTTCAGTGAATGAGAGAAATGGGACCTTTCAAAGCTGCAGCACAGGGCACCTCCTCTTTAAAAAAAAAGGTGATATTAGTTATGAAGCTTTTTTGATTTGTAGCCCAGGTTTCTAGCTCTTATAGCTCAAGTGTGAGAATTGACACAGTTGAACCAGCATTTCAGTATGTTTGATCCTGGGTGGTTTATAACATTTTTGAAGGAGAGTAATTTTCATCAGAAAATTCAACCAGGAAACCAAAATTTTGATAGACTTATTAAGAAAAGATTAACCACAGTCCTAGTAGTGTCAAAGTGTTGCTCTTCATATTAAATTGGTCAGTTTTAAATAATCAATGATATTCCCCACACAGTCATTAATCTGTAAAGTGAAAAAGTGATTTTTCTCTTCAAAACAAAGCTTGCCTGATTTAGATCACCACTATTTTTATAATTGGTGACAAGCAGGCATGATTTGGACTTTCTGAGTTGTAAAATTACAATTTTTGATTTCCCAAAGGCTAAATTCCCAGGCTGAGATTCCATAAGCACGAGTGCTTTGACACACTCTTTTAATGTCTTGCTTCATAGAAATCCTTTGGAATGATTCCAGTAGAAGGAAACGGATACAGGAAAACGTTAGGGAAGGATTTCAAATCCATGTGTATTTTCAGATATGTAGTTAAGGAAAACATTAACATTCAACATTTTCACTTGTCTGCAGTGCCAATGTAATTCCTCTTCAGCCCAACGAAACACTGGTGTGTGATTTGCATTGAACTCATGGTCGTACCCCATCTGCTTTCTGATACGATAATTATTGATTAGGTTGAAAAGAGTGCTGTTTTTATTATATGCATTTAAACATTCTATCTCCCATCTTAAAATGCTGCTCAGAGTTGCTCTCAGCTTGTTTAAAAATCAGTCAATAATTAATAGGTGATGGCTTGTATCCACTGTAGTGCTAAGTTAAGGTCACAGTTCTTGTTCGGCTGGTATAACGAGTAAGAAACCCGCAAAATGGTACCCATCACTGTGAACATGACAATGAGAGCAAGGGTTGACACTCTACTGGCCTACCAAACATTGTCCTTCTCTACATCTGGAGAAAGGTAGATTCTATAATAGTGTGCTGTGCTGTGGTCATCAATATAACAGTGGTGAGCAGTTGGCCGCCACAAGCCTTGGCGCACAACAGCTTTAATTAAATCATTTTTATACTGCCCTTCAATGTATGTTTTTAAAATGTGTGATTTACAAAAGTTAAGGTCAGATTAAAAATACGATAGGATAAGTCACCAGATAACTCCCAAACATCCGTGATAAAAGTCACCTTTGACTAGGTAAAAGCTCCCTCTTGGAATGATAAGACTCGTTCCTTCCAGAACCTCGGGAGAATTTTCTGTATAATGCAGGAAAGTGTACCATGCGAGGGCCATGTTTGGGGGAAATGCTGAATGCACATGAATAGTGCAACATTTGTCACATCAGAGGAAATGCAAAGGGGAGAGCCAGTTGCACTGTGTTTTGGAGACTTTGTAAATGAGCTCTGTATTGTATGAAATGTAAAACAGTAGGAGAAGACTGTTGCTCTGTGAGTGGCAGGAGGCAGCTGGGGAGAGGAGGGGAGAGGTTTTCTGCAACCTCCTCCAGGTTGTGGAATGTTTTCCTACAGTGCTCTTACATGGCCCCCTTTTGTAGACACACGAACTTGGAAACACCCTCCCCACATCTGTCATTTGAGACTTATTAGAGACTCTCGCTGTCCTTAGGTTGTCTGAAACGTGTGTTGACGTAAGTTGTGTTGCGCTGTTTTCCGATTTTGTATGGATTCTTTTCACTTGTAATGTGCCTTGTGAGTTTTCCATTGAAAGGTGGCCCGTAGGTATTGTTAAGCAAGTACAGCATCACACAGCCCATGAGATCCCATCCAGTGAGAGGGGGACAGCGGAGAAGGGAAGGGCCGATTTTGTCAGCTGTCTCAGCAGTGTCCAACTACAGCCCCTCTCCATTCCCTTCTATGGCGTACAGCAGGGGTGGGCACTTTGAGGCCCTCTTGACATTGATGGCTGGTCCACTAGGGTGAGTGGGACACTGCCCCACTAGCCTCAGCCTCTCCCTCCACCCCATCGGTCCACCTTCTTATATCTAGGGTGGCTTTGCCCGTCATTGGTTCTAGCTTCACCCAATCCAGATGGTCACTAGCCTCCAACACCTTCAGATTTTATTGGACTCCAACTCCCATCAACCCCACCCAGCAGGGCCCAGGGGTTAGGGATGATGTGAGTTAGTCCAGCAACATCTGGATGTCCACAGGTTGCCTTTCCCTTGCATGAAGCAAAGCTGCAATATGTACTTTCTGGAGGACATGAGGATACAGGATGCAGAAGCACAGAGTGACCAGTCAGCAGAAGCTGAGAGACAGGTATTAAGTATAGCTGTTTCTCTGCTTTCTTCCAATGATGTCTGAATGGAGGGATTCACTAAAGTGCACTAAAATATAGCTCTTAAAAACAATATTCAGATATTAATGTATACTCATGTTTACTTTATGCCTCATGGATGTAAATGGAAGCCTATATTTTGGAGAAATGAATAAATAACTCTGGGAACTTTCCTTCCATGTGACTGTTAACAGCGTGCATCAGATTTAAAGGCTAGAACTGAGCAAAACCATGGATGCTACAAGAGCTAGCAAAGCTACCATTTCTCTCCTATGCAGTTTTCTACCATGTCCATCAGGTGGTGTTGGCATGATGTTAAATAATAGCTATGGCTTTCACACATGTACATGTGCTGAGTTCATTTTTTTAAACGTTTTGTTTGAAATCTTAAACTCTTTTACTATTTATCTGTCAGTATGCAGAATTTAAGAGAACAATCAAACTTGGTTGAAAATAAATGGATTTGCTTACTTTTACCTGTGGTGTGATCTCTTTATTTTTAGGTTCCCTCCAGAAATGGTTTATTTTTGTTCTGGTTAACCAATATTCTTCCTAGAAAGCAGCAGTTGGGTGGCCACGACCCTCTTAAATACCTTCCCCAAAAGAGGGTGATTGAGACCATGTGACAATTGCCATAGGCAATGTGACAAGGGAGGGTTCCTTTAATACTTGCACTACCTTAGGGACGCATGTGGTGCTGTGGGTTAAACCACAGAGCCTAGGACTTGCCGATCAGAAGGTCGGCAGTTCGAATCCCCGCGACGGGGTGAGCTCCCGTTGCTCGGTCCCTGCTCCTGCCAACCTAGCAGTTCGAAAGCACGTCAAAGTGCAAGTAGATAAATAGGTACTGCTCCGGCGTTAAGGTAAACGGCATTTCCGTGTGCTGCTCTGGTTCACCAGAAGCGGCTTAGTCATGCAGGCCACATGACCTGGAAGCTGTACACCGGCTCCTTCGGCCAATAAAGCGAGATGAGCGCCGCAACCCCAGAGTCGGCCACGGCTGGACCTAATAGTCAGGGGTCCCTTTACCTTCTTAACTTTACCTCTTATTTAAGATTCAGGGATGTCTCAAGCTTTGAGCCAATGCACAATTGCATATAGGTAGCCCCAGGTTCACTCCATGGTATCTCCAGGTAGGGATCAAAAAGTGAAAAGGCTTCAGTCTAAAACCTTGGAGATCCACTGCTGGTTGGTGTAGACAATGTAGATCAGTGTTCTGACTTATTAGAAGGCAGCTGCCTTAAGGCAGTGCAGTGTAGCATAGCGATAAGCCCAGTAGGAATGGGTAAAATAATAAAACCATGCTGGAGGGTCTGGCAAAAAAGAAAAAGGTGACAAGACAACCAGGTGACAAGACAACATCATGGTTGGCACCAGCTGACCCTCCCTGGAAGAGATATTGCACAGATGGGGAGTCACAGTTGAAAAGGCCCTGTTTGTAGTCATGGCCAGTTGAGCTTCAGCTGGTAGAAGGATTTACAGCAGGGTCTATGTGTGCAGTGGTGAAGTTTTTGGCAGCTCATGTTGGAGAAGATGGTTCTTTGGATAGAAACGAGCTTTTAAAGAAAGGGAGATTTTGCCTACAGTGCCTTGGTTCTCAAACGGCTTAGTTGTCAGACAAATCGGCTCCCGAACGCCGCAAACCCAGAAGCAAGTGTTGTGGTTTGCGAACATATTTTGGAAGCTGAACATCCGACACGGCTTCTACTTGAGTGCAGGAAGCACCTACAGCCAATCGGAAGCTGCTCCTTGGTTTTCAAACAGTTTTGGGAGTCGAATGGGCTCCCGGAACAGATTAAGTTCAAGAACGAAGGTACCACTGTACTTAAAAAATAAGAAACTCTTCAAAGAAGGTTAGAGGAAATAACTGCAGCAGATTAAAAAAAATCCAAAGGACATATAGTTTAATCACAAATCATTTAATGCATAATTTCTGATAAACACATGGCACACTTTTTGAGTCTGACTCAAACACTACTGAAATGATTGTTTTGCATGTTAACCCACCAATATAAAAGTAAACGATGAATATATAGCATATGCCAGCATGAGACACGCATAATATTTTTGCCTCCCTTTTAAAGGCTACTCAAGTCTTTTATACATATAAATAACAAGACATTTGGCTGTTTCCTTAAAAAAATAACCAGATTTGAAGCTCAAATGTGTGCAAAATATAAACATCTCTCCTTTTTGTGCTTTCTCCCTGGAGCAGCCTCCCTGAATCACTGCTGGGGAAATTGGCTTATTGGAAGTAATGGTGTCTATAGCTCTCTAGCTATTGGTGGAGCCCATTTTCATCAGCCCCAGCCATCGTGACCAATGGTCAGGGATAACGGGAGTCCATCACCATTTGGAGGGTTGCTGATCACAGTGTATAGAATTGGCCAGATTGAGTAACTGAAAAGGACCCATTTTGCACACAATATCAAACCATAGTTGTGTTAACACGAACATGCCTAAGTCTTGCACACCCCTCTTCTTCCTCCAGCGTAGCCACATGAAGCAGCATCCACTTCTATTTTTTGCTAAGCGCAGTTTCCTGTTGCCTTCAAAAAGGGAGAACTCTGCTTAGTTTAAACTATGGTTTCTTAAAATGAATTATGGTCCTGCATATTATGCTTTGGTATGTAGACAACAGGCCAGCTGGTACTCTCTAGTTTTTAAGGACAGTTTTGCAGTGGGTCACTGAGCCAAGTTTATTTCGACACACCTGTGAAACAACAGTTTTCAAAGTGATATTTTAACCTGTCTCTCCTTTTAAAAATTAGTTTGATGTGTGATTACCTTGGATGTATAATTTCTGTCCTGGTTTAATAAAAATCTATTGAAAATTAATAAAAATTAGTTTGATGTGTGATTACCTTGGATTTCTGTCCTGGTTTAATAAAAATCTATTGAAAATCAATAAAATAAAAATAACCATACTCTTAACTAACCAGAATTTGCCCTGTTTAGATGTAATGTTAACTATGATAAGTGAATAGCAGAAACCACAGGTTTTAAATCTCTTTGCAGGTGTACAGAAGTGGGAGCCTGAGGCTCACACCTGCACATTCCCCTAATGTTAAACCATGGTTTAGTGTTACGTGCAAAACAAGCCAATTCCTCTTTGTATTTCCCTGATTTGACAAAGAGCTGATCTTCTTCCCCAAATTACATTATCCAGTGAATGGACACGGATGCAAAATGTAAACTGCCCAATGAAGCTACCAGAGACAAGTGACTCGTGGACAATCTCATCAAAGCCAGCAGGAGGGCACGTCATTGTGGATTTTACTCTTCTGGTTGCCAGAATAGATCCTGTGTTTAATCTTAGAAAACAATTGTTATGTATTTGCTGCTATGCGGCAATAGGCCTTTGTAGTTTCTTAAGCAGCCATTCTACACCCACTTACCTGGGAGTAAGCCCAGCTGAACCCAGTGAAACTTATATCTGTGTAGGGATGTCAGAGAATTCTGACGAAAGCGAAAATGGGAGCAGAAATTGCAAAATCTCACTTTTTGCTCCCTATCCAAAATTGGAAACAATCTAGTGAAGGCCATTGACCTTTGCTGCTGTTTTCGCTTTCAGTTTGTGAACCGTGCATAACTGATTGTGCCCTTCCCTGCTTTGCACTGCAATGAATGGGGTGGAATAATGTAAGGACAACGTAACTTACGTAATTACGTAACTTATGCAATTTTGCCAAAGCAGCGTGTGAGGCGGATGATGTCATTTTTGGTGGGTGGCAGAGCAGAAACACTGCTTCATACAACAAATACAGGGCAGAAGATGATGAGTAAAAGGGAAGGCCAGATCGTGGTATAGAAGATTATGCATATAGAAAGTAGATAACAGAACTTGGGGCCATCCAACAATTTCTGGAAGATTTGGGACTGATGAAAGAGACTACATAGTTAAAATTACGAAATTTGTTTCCATAAGATGTAGCGAAGGTCACCAGTTCAGACCGCTTGCAGAGAGGATTGGACAAATTCTTGGAGGAATTTGGCTACTGGCCACAACGGCCATGTTCACTCACCACGGTGAGAGGCACTGCTCTGAATGGCAGTTTTTGGGGGGCCAGTGGGGAGGGTGCTGTTGCTAGTGGGCTTTCTTCCCATAAGCGTTTGGTTGGCTGCTGTGATAACAGGATGATGGACCAATGGGCCTTGAGTCTGATCCACCAGGGCGCTTATACTTTTTGCAGATTAATATGGAAATGGGATGGAACAGATCAGCCAAACCGTGCAAACCGAATAAGGATCAGAAACATAGCTGTCAACTTACAGATTTGAAAATAAGGGACCAACAGCCTCAAAAATAAGGGATCAGCAGCCAAAATAAGGGATTTGCCGGGCACAGGTATGTTCAACTTCTGAGCCCCTCCGAGCCAAAGGCCGAAAACCCAGCCAGCAGCCAAACGAAGCCTCAAGTGGTGGTTCCCACAGCGCAGCAACCCGGCAAAGGGGATGCAGCAAGGGAAACCACCGTCACCTCTCCGCTGGGAAGCGCTGAGAAAAGGCAAGTCCCCAGGCAACGCAGCCGATTTGATCAGCACAAGGCATGCAAGCTCCACCCCCCAGTCATTCTTAGACTCCTTATTGGGTGAGCAACGCAGCCAAGCAACACAGTTGGAGCCTCCCTCCTCCCTGGCCAGCAGGGAGGGAGGGAGAGGAGCTGCTTCCTTTGAAACCCAGGAAATTTAAGGGACATCATCAATCCTGGACAGCAGCGGGACACAGCGCTGGGATAAGGGACTGTCCCGCCAAATAAGGGACGCTTGACAGCTATGATCATAAATAGATGGATCCGTCCATTCCTAGTGGGTGCAGGCCTTCAACGATATCGGTTGCCAGTTTAAGGCAGAGGATTGTAGGGGTTTTTTTTTTTTTCAAATGAAGCTTTTGAAACTGAGTGTCCATTTCTATGCTTTGACAAGCAACAATCACGAGCTCTTCGGGCAACATTTTGGACAGCCTCATTCCTCGCAAAGCCCAAGGACCTAGAGAAACATAGATATATAGGAAAACACAGAGCTGTATATGGTACAGAAACAACAGAGAGACGCCAGGCTTTGTGGGGACTCTGATTCAACTGTCGGGAGGTTACTGACATCATGCTTAAATTCAGGAGTGAAGGGACGAGCCCCAAAATCACCCCAGTTCACTATGTTCTTCACCCCCCGCCAATGCACACCCTTATGAATAATAGCTTGCACAATCTTTCTGCGGCACCCGATTTAAGAGTCTTTAAGAGATTGGCACAACTTTTTCATTCCTTTCTTGGTATAAAATGCTGCCACCTTAAGAGAAGCAATATTCCTCCTTTTGTTGTGCTTTGCCCCCATTCCTGGCATATGGAATTATTCTCTGTTTGGATCATGTGCTAAAAAGAGATTTTCAGTTTTAAAAATAATGCTATTCAGAGCCCATTCTTTCCACTTCACCTTATGGGTTTCATTCTTCTACAATACAAACGTGGGCATGTTTGCTCGATGTCATGGAACTTCAGGTTTCCTTTTTGGCACATCAAACTGCAACCACAACACAGCAATAATGCGATCATGGTATGTAATCATTTCCCTCCCCATCACAAATGGCCTTGCATCATAAAATGCTCAGTTTATTTGTGGTCTGAAGTGTGGCTTGCTTTGCTTTCCATTACAAATGCTCTGGAATGGCCTGGTTCACACATAATACTAAACCATGGTTAATGTTAAATGTTAAACCATGGTTAACACTAACCGTCATTAATAAAACCATCATTAAAGTGGAAACATCTGGCAGATGGTCACTTAAGCCTTAGTTCATTACATCTCTCTATCAAAGAGACACAAGCCCAGAAGAGCTGCTATTTACCGGTAGTTACAGTTGTGTACCTTTTGAGCGGTGATGACTCCATAAGCAGCATTAAGGAGGAGGTGTTGGGCTGGGTCCACATGTAACACTAAGCTATGGTTTACAGTAACCATGGTTTATAAACCAACTACAGACCTTGATTAACAAGCAACTTTTAACCATAGTTAATAAACCATAGTTAAGCTGCTGGGCTCTTGCATAACACTAAGCCATGGTTAAAGAAACTGTAGTTTAACAAGCCATGGTTTAGTGTGCAAACCAGGCCATTCTCTTTTGAGATTATGCACAGGAAGCTAACAGTTGGTCCGAACTCTCTGGTTACATTTCTTAAGCGAAACTTGTGTAGTTGCTGTTTTGTTTTTTTAAAAAGGGCAAAGTTTCAAAGGATTTTCTCATCTAGCAGTTTGTTGATTCCATCACAGATCTTTTTGAGGTGTGGTCGGCATTCCCCATCAAGGCTATAGAGGGCAGTGAGGAACTCCACATTTGCGAAATGGTCGAAGACGTGATTGATTCGCGCATGAGACCTGGCTGTCAGGTGCCGTTCCACAAGTTCGTGAACAAGGTCTTTGCACTCGTTCAGGAGTTCCGAGAGGACATTTTTATCGAAAGTGTACTCCACCTCGTAAAAGCTAACAATCGTCATGGCCGCTTGGTTCAGCTTCTTGCGGAACTTCTCGACAATCTCCAGCTCTTCGGAATTGAACTGATTGTTTCGGTAGAGGATCCCGATTTTGATGGCCACTTTGATCAAGTCCCTCATGATTTTGTGGGATTCCTTCTTGTTCTTCATGTGCTCCGTGGTCACTTTGTATAACTCGTCGAAGATTTCGCTGCTGGTGTCATCAATCAGCATGTTAGCCATGGTCTTGGTGGCCATTTTACTCAAGATCTTTTTCTGGGCTTGCAGCGCAAGGCTCTTTGAACTGAAGTTTTCGGGACCTAAGGGTAGTGGGCAGGGTGGGTGAGTAGGGGGGGGAGGGATGGGGAGAGATGGAAAGGGGGGAGAGAAGAAAGGAGAGAAAGAAAGGGGGGAAGTTATCTTTGAATAATTTGCAACGAACATTTCACAGTTCAAAGTGCCATTTACTAAATCATGTATCTATCATCTATCTATCTATCTATCTATCTATCTATCTATCTATCTATCTATCATCTATCTATCTATCATCTATCATTTATCTCTGTATCTGTATCTATATCTATATATCTATATCCACATTGTTTTGTAATTTATAATTATTATTAGAACATATTTTGTCAGGTGGAACAAGATCCAAGCCCCCACGGCAGGTTGCCAAGAACAGATAAGACAAGGAAAAGTCCTTACCAACGGCTTTTTATTCAATATTCAGAGAGAGAGGCTTGGAAATGCAACCTCTTGGAATAATGGCGTTGTCCTGAGTAAATCTCCACCCCCCTTTTCTCCCCACTTCCTCATTCATCACCTTGTCTCCTATGGGTGGGGCTGAGGTCCTTTTGCTTCTGAGCCCTTTGCTCTACTTCTTTCAATGCTTGCCGGGTTCTGGGAATGGGGGCAGTGTCTAAAGACACTGTGTCCGTAATTCTGAACTGTCATCTTCTTCTCTGGGAGGTTCAGGCTGGGGAGGTGGTCTCCTCTCCACCATTCCTCTTCTGCCCAGTCCCTGACAGATCTACACTTACAAATGCCTACATACACATACATATTTGTTTACTGTTAATTTATGATTAATAGTAAATATCAATACACATAATGTTTAAAAACTACTACTTTGTTATTGAAATGACAAATATCGTATTGACTCGAATCTAATGCGCCATAGAATCTAATGCGCACCGCAGTTTTCAGAACCTTGAAACCAATGAAAGATATTTGCAGGCGAATGTAAATGTGCCATCGAATCAAATGCACACCTTGATATTCGCAATGTCATTTGGCCATATAAGGTGTGCATTAGATTTGAGTAAACACAGTACTTGTAGATCAGAATAATCTTTTAAAAAACGTTGAAACTGGGGAAGAGAGGAATGCGGCAGTCTTGTACAAAGGAATGGGAGAGAAAGCCGGTTAGCATTTTAATGTTAGCCATACCTGATTCACACTTCCTGAAACAATACCTGAACTGAAGCACAGCCATCCTTTAAGAAATCCTTACTTTTCCTGATTTTGCGATGCAGCAGCTTTCCAACCGAACAACGCGCACAAAAAAAATGTGTCTGCGTTGCGGTAATCGTGTGTGAAAATTTATACCTTCAGTGAATGTAATGTACAAAACTGTAACTCTTATTAGGGGGAACTGCTTGCAAACACATGTGCAAAAAGGGGGAAATGCGCCTTTGTGGAGATATACCCCTCAAGGTAGGGATGCGGGTGGCGCTGTGGGTTAAACTACAGAGCCTAGGACTTGCTGATCAGAAGGTCGGCGGTTCGAATCCCCACGACGGGTTGGCTCCTGCCAACCTAGCAGTTCAAAAGCACAAAGTGCAAGTAGATAAATAGGTACCGCTCTGGCGGGAAGGTAAACGGTGTTTCCGTGCACTGCTCTGGTTCGCCAGAGGCAGCTTAGTCATGCTGGCCACATGACCCAGAAGATGTATTGGCTTCCTTGGCCAAAAAAGCGAGATGAGCGCCACAACCCCAGAGTCGGCCACGACTGGACCTAATGGTCAGGGGTCCCTTTACCTTTACCCCTCAATGTGGAGGGTTTGACTAGATGAACTCTACAATTTTATGAGAAATTCACATTAACGTTTTCATGAGAACTAAAAAAAACTGATCTGGAAATGTGCAAAACTGAACTTAAAAGACTGGAAAAGCAAGAAATTGAGAGATAACTGAAATTCACAGATCCATCCATCCACCCCTAGTTTGTACTATGCTAGCGTTTCAGAAGGATAATGGGGGGAGGAAATACATTGGCTCTTCAAGCCATATGCTCTCCCTCCTCTTCAAAGAGCAGCGAAAGCTTCTGGAGAAGTAAAAATAAAAAAAGCTGCAGTAGGCGGTGAGAATTGGCTCAGAAGCAGCGGAACGGGCCAAAAGCCTGTCACAGACAGCATGTTGACCCTGCTTGCTGAGAGGAGAAGTCTGTTTTGGTCACGGGGAGTCACTGTTGAGTGGCAGGTAGCTGCGTTGGGTCTGTTAGGAGGAGTTGGGTCTGGGGAGCAGAATGGTGGGGTGTGTTTGTGAGGCTATCCAAGAAGTCACAATACGGCATTGCTTCTGTCAGAAGCACCTAAAATGTTTCGAAGTCAGGAGCGAGTTCCTGAATTCCCACAAAACAATTATTAATAGAGCGCTGATCAAATCAGATGTTAAAAACAGCTGGGAATGTAGGACCTGCAACGCAGGACGCAATTCGAGCCTCCCAGTGCAACGGCTGTGCAGTCCCTGCATCAATGGCCCTTAGGCATGGGTAGGCAAACTAAGTTCCATGGGCCGGATCAGGCCCAATTGCCTTCTGGATCCGGCCCGCGGGCGGTCCGGAAATCGCTGCATGGATTGCCAGCTCACGCGAGTTCCTTGCCTCTTCCTTCCACGGCGGCGGTGGTGGCACCTCCTCCCTCCCTCCCTCCTGGCTTCTCCCTGCCCTGCCTAAGGGAGGAAGGGGGCTGGGCTTTGTTGGTACAGCAGCAGCAGTGCTTGGGCAGCCGCCATTTTAAGCAGCCGTGCTCTGGAGCCCTTTTGAGTGCCGCTCAGTATTCTTCTTTTGCCACCGCCAGCCCCTTTCGCTCACAAGACACAGGTAAGCAGCCACTGGGGCTCGTGGTGCTCTTGAATCATTCCCCCCTTCAAAATATAGTCTGGCCCCCCACAAGATCTGAGGGACAGTGGACCGGCCCCCTGCTGAAAAAGTTTGCTGACCCCTGCCCTCAGGGATGGAAAGCTCACCCCCTTGCCTTGCAAATCCATCTTGAGAATACAGTGGTACCTCGGGAAAGGACTTAATTCCTTATGGAGGTCCGTTCTTAACCTGAAACTATTGTGAACCTGAGGCAGTGGCGTAGCGTGGGTTGTCAGCACCCGGGGCAAGGCAAGTAATTTGCGCCCCATAACCTGTGGATTTGCACCCCCTAACCCGTGGATTTGCGCCCCCTAACCCTAACCCCCAGATGTTGCGCCCGGTGCGGCTGGCCCCCCCTGCACCTCCCACGCTACGCCACTGACCTGAGGTACCACTTTAGCTAATGGGGCCTCCTGCTGCCGCTACGCTGCCGCCACACACTTCTGTTCTCACCCTGAAGCAAAGTTCTTAACCCGAGGTGCTATTTCTGGGTTAGCCTGTAACCTGAAGCATCTGTAACCTGAAGCGTATGTAACCCGAGGTACCACTGTAGTATGCATGGAAGTGCCCTTACAACTTCTTTAAGAAAGCTGATAAGCTTCAGACACTGGCTGTGCTTTGCTTCTCCAACGCAGCTGCAAAGTTCTGCCTGGAGAATTCCAATGGAGAGGCCAATTTTGCGTTTACTGCCTGTTAATTCTAAAATAGCCCAGTATCTTTTTTTTTTTTGACTAGGGGGTTGGGTGTGGAGTGGGATGCAGACACAGCTATTGTTGAAATGATTCATCTTCAGCACATCTTTGACAATCTTAAAACAATGAGTTGAATTCTTTTCTTTTTTTAAGAAACAACTGCTGTCATTAATAAATGGTGTGCTCCAACCATGAATGCAAAATAGTTTCAATCAGACAATCCTAACCTTACAACTTTTTGTCACATTCTCAGCACTGCACTAGCAACGGCAATTCTGTTTTGTTTGGGAGAAGGGGCAGGCCTGCTAAGAAATAATGTCTTAAGAGAACAGCAATGGATGTACAAAACCACTCTGTGGGTAGTTGGGTCAAGGTAGGCCTATGGCTAATGGTTTTTATCCAGTGCTAATCACACTCTGCCCTTTTATGGATCACTGCCTTGTTGTGGCGAAAGGGTCTGAATAACTCCAAGAAGTGATGAGCTATGCCGTGCAGGACCACCCAAGACAGACAGGTCTTGAGACAGACAGGCCGAGAGTTTAGATTAAATGTGATCCACCTGGAGAAGGAACTGGCAAACCAGTATTTTGCCAAGAAAACTCCATGGACATAAAAAAGGAGAAGCTTTGAGAAGAAAGTGAGAGTCTCCAAGGCATGCTCTGGTTCATGGGATCACAGAGAGTCAAACACAACTAAGATGACTAAACAACAAAAAATCGAACTCAGAGTAAACTTAACTGAAATTAATGGGCCTAAGTTAGTCAAGCAATGTGCTCTTTGTGAAGCTACCTTTGAAGGTGACCTGGAAACTACAATTAATCCAGAATGTGGCAGCTAGACTGGTGACTGGGAGTGGCCACCGAGACCATATAACACCGGTCTTGAAAGACCTACATTGGCTCCCAGTAAGTTTCACAATTCAAAGTGTTGGTGTGACCTTGAAAGCCCTAAACGGCCTCGGCTCAGTATACCCGAAGGCGTGTCTCCACCCCCATTGTTAAGCCCAGACACTGAGGTCCAGCTCCGAGGGCCTTCTGGCGGTTCCCTCACTGTGAGAAGCGAGGTTACAGGGAACCAGGCAGAGGGCCTGCTCGGTAGTGGCGCCCGCCCTGTGGAACGCCCTCCCACCAGATGTGAAGGAAATGAACAACTATCTGACATTTAGAAAACATCTGAAGGCAGCCCTGTTTAGGGAAGTTTTTAATGTGTGACATTTGGATGTATTTTTAATCTTTGTTGGAAGCCGCCCAGAGTAGCTGAGGAAACCCAGCCAGATGGGTGGGGTACAAATAATAAACAAACAAACAAACAATAATGTCCACTGATTCCAATAGGTCTACTCTGAGTAGGACTAGCATTGACCACAACCCAAGAGCTACAAGTTTCCATTCTGTTCAACACCCATTGTGGTCATCAGGAGAGTTATTTCTAGGAGAGTCCAGTCCATAATAATAATAATACTAAAATACTACTACTACTACTACTACTACTACTACTACTACTACTACTACATTATTAATACCCCACCCATCTAGCTGGGCTTCCCCAGCCACTCTGGGCGGCTTCCAACAAAATATTAAAATACAGTAATGCATCAAACATTAAAAGCTTCCCTAAACAGGGCTGCCTTCAGATGTCTTCTAACAGTCTGGTAGTTGTTGTTCTCTTTGACATCTGGTGGGAGGGCGTTCCACAGGGAGGGCGCCACTACCGAGAAGGCCCTCTGCCTGGTTCTCTGTAACTTGGCTTCTCGCAGTGAGGGAACCGCCAGAAGCCCCTCGGAGCTGGACCTCAATGTCTGGGCAGAACAATGGGGGGCATGGTAGTCCATAAGACAGGGGATTCTTGGTATAGATACCTCCTTGATGTAACTCCCTGCTGGGGAGTATTTGATCTGTTCTCAACAGCAGACATTTTAAACAAAGGTTGTTTTTTTTTATTTCTCCAGGCATTTGGATAATAAAGGGAAATTGCTTTGGGTACAGTTCCACAGATACATGTCATTTCCTGTGTGTTGTGGTCTGATTTTTATGGTCCTGATGATGCTTTTATTATTGTGCGATTGCTTTATTGAATTTGTGTTGTCATTTGTCCTGTGCTCCTGACTGGAGGATGTGTGGGATATAAAAACAAGGAATGCTGATACAATCAAAGAACTGTAGCGTTGGAAGGGAATCCGAGGGCCATCTAGTCCAACCACCTGAAATGCTAAAAAAAAAAATCCCTGATCACCCAACCTGTTTAGAAACCTCAAATGAAGGAGAGTCCACCACATTCTGAAGCAGTCCATTCTACTGTTGAAAAGCTCTTACCATCAGAAAGTTCTTCCTAATGTTTAGCTGAAATCACCTTTCTTATACTGTAATTTGAATCCATTGTTTTGGGTTGTACCCTCTGGAACAGCAGAAAACAAGCTTGTCTCCTCTTCCATGTGATGGCCCTTCAGATATTTGAAGATGGCCAATGTTGTTGGACTCTCATCAGCCCAAATTGACAAGGCCAACGGTAATAGAATCTGAAGTCTAACACCACCTGGAGGAACCACAGACTCCTCATCCCAGAGCTACAGGCATATTTTTCTATACTCCTGTCCTTCCCATCTGTGTACATTTTGTCCTGGACTTCCACCAGCCGCGATGAAGCCCAAAAGCTCAGAAAATGCCTGCCAGATACGCTCAGAGTTATCATGGACACAGGCGCTACCGTCCCTGTATAATTATAGAAAGGCCAGAAATAATATGCAGTCTTCTTAAAATTCTCATCTTGAAATGGAATCTTCTTAAAATGTCTTCCTCCTCTCCCCCACCTCGGATTGTAAACGCAAACTCCGTGAGCATCTGCAAGATTCTCAAAATATTTTGCTTCCAGATGGCGAGAAGGGAACGTACCAAATTGTTGCCGATCTGGGGAGGGGCGAGTGGGGCTCGACTATATTATCTGCATGCAAATATGCTTTTAATAAATGCAGGTCCTGCACGTATGCAGAAAAATGCGATGCACAAAGAAAGTCCTGGGTTTCTATTCCTAGATACGAAAATAAGACTTGAACCCTTGTACTGTGAGCTATGTGCATTTGGAACATCTGTTAGGCTAGATGGTTTCTAGAATTATTTTTGGATGCTAGGCATAAGTTACTGGCAGATGTAAATTGCTTATAGCACAGAGGAGAATGCAAGATAAGCCCTAGATCACCTCCTTGTCCACTCATTCAATAACCACAAAACGTCCAACACTTGGGGCTTTGCAGAGAAGCTAAATTCATAAATGGAAATAATCATAATCATAATCATATGTTATTACTTGTACCTCACCCATCTGACTGGGCTGCCCATGCCACTCTGGGTGGCTTCCAACATAATATACAGAAACATAATGAAATATCAGACATTAAAAACTTAACGGCTTGTTTTCACCAGATCGGAATCTGACCCTTGCTTCTTTCAGAGACTTGAATAGTCTACAAAGACTTTCAGAGACTTATAAGACTTTCATTTGGTTCTATGTTTTCAAGAGAATCCATCAAGAGTGCATATCTTGTGACTTTCAGAGATTTATAGACTTTTGTTTATTTGGTTTTGCAGGGAGTACATTTCATACTGTTCAGTGTTCAGTATAGATTATATAAAGAGTTTACATTGACATCGTATTGTTGTACTTGGTCATTGTGTTGCTTTGGATATTACTGATTGTGCTAAACTGCCTTCATGTGCTTATTTATGTATATCCTGCTCATCCTCTCATTGGAGTGATAAAAAAATTAAAACATCTTAACAACAATTCTAGTGACAACAATAGTGATGCTAACTGAGAAAGATCTCAGAAAGCTTGCTGAAAGAGGAAAGTCTTCAGCAGAGGCTGAAAAGACAAGCAAGATGGTACATGTGTGTACTGTGTATGGGTTGCTCGTGCGTAAGTTGCCGCCTCTCCAGGCTTTGTTGCCTTGCTAAACCTTTCAGTCTGGACAGCCCTTCACTTCGTGGCTGCCTCAGTCGCTAGCAGAATCCGTCAGTGGGCGTTTCTTAAATCTTTTCCAACATAAAAGTTGTTTGACACCCAGTCTCCTCCTACTCTCTCTGCGCGGAGGTCTTCTGCGCAGGGTGTGCGTGGGTAGCGGAGGACCTGGGCTCTCCCCGCTGGTGTCCGGTGAAGAGTCCTGGAGCCCTCTCACCGATTCCCCCATCAGCCCCTCTATATCCCTGGTGTTGCGCTGATTTGCTTCCCCATCTGCGGAGCTGCCTCTCTCCCTGCTGGGCCCTTCTCCAGCATCATTTGAGAGCCTTCCCTCCGCCTCTAGCTCCGATGTCAGTTCCCTGACAATGTGTAATAGTCAACAGGCTTATATGACTGGTTCTGTCCCCGCACCTCCATTCTGGCAGACCTGTTTAGGGAAGTTTTTAAAGTTTGATGTTTTATCATGTTTTTAATTTTCTGTTGGGAGCCGCCCAGAGTGGCTGGGGAAACCCAGACGGGGTATAAATAATAATAAAATTATTATTATTATTATTATTATTATTATTATTATTATTATTATCATTATCGTCTGACAACTGATGGGAGGGCTTTCCACAAGGCGGGTGCCACTACTGAGAAGGCCCTCTGCCTGGTTCCCTGTATCCTTACTTCTTATCCTTGGAGCTGGACCTCAGTGTCTCGGCTGCTGAATGAGTTTATGAGAAGTGAACATGGCTGTTTTTTTATTAATAAGGGATCATTTCTCTGCATTCCAGATACTTGGCGTTTTGACTATGCTTTCCTTTGCATTAAATGGAAAAATGCAAAAGGTGTACGTGTGGCGGATTCCGACCACTTCTGCCTGACCCGTTTATTGAATATTCACCCTGGTTTGGTTTCAGGGAGGTTAGCCGAGAAAATATTATCTCACAACTTCCAGAGCGTTTCCCCATCACATTCCTTGTTGCAAAAAGTCTGATCTCGGAGGGAAATGGTTTCGTTGCACAAGACTGCTAAATCAACCCTAACATTCCAACCTGATTTTGCTGTTCTGTGGTTGAATCCCACCTGAAAATTGCAACAGCCTGGAACTGCCCAAATGTTGAGGCAACAAAGGGTACATCCAGCTCATTCTTGGCCTTTACCCGTCATTGGGTATTTACAGAGAACACATAAGATAAACAGATATGTTTTACGCTCGCCTCTTTGGCTGGAAATATACAATTATTGTCATGGCGACAATTGGCGATTGCCGCCTAGTCTGTTAGTTGACTAAAACAACCCACCCTTGGCTGAAAATAACCTGTTTTAATAGCTGAATCCTGCTCTTTGTGAAAATATTTAAATGCTTTTAACATTGCTGTAACTAGATGTTGATTTGGAGAGTAAACAAACGTCCGGAAGAAATATGTCCCTCAAAAGAACAGAGTGCAATAATTTTAACTAGAGTAAATAATGTTGATGAAACCTTTCTCGGTGCACTGGGGGGGGGGGGGAAGGCCCGGGCAATGGCTTGCAGTAGACTAAACACACCACCCACAAGCCTTTGTGCAAACTGGGAGTAGGGTGCTGTCGCTAGAAAGTTGGGCAGTGACCTGTGGGGAAAAAACAGGGTTCAAATGACTGTCATGTAGCTTAATTGGTGCTCTTGGGCTTGTCTGGAGATACACAGATTTGTCCATTTTGGTTTCTCTCAAATTCTGATTTTTCCAGTCTTATGTCCAGTTCTCAACATTTCTGCATCAGTTTGCAAAAAAACCTCATGAAAATTAGTCAGCATTTTAGCATAAATTTCTCCCTATATGCACGTTTTTGTATGCAATTTTCTCTAACGCATTTTGGCAAGCAGATTTCCTTAACGAAATGCATTATTTGCATCTGAAGGCAGCCCTGTTCAGGGAAGCTTTTAATATGTGACATTTTAGTGTATTTTTCATCTTTGTTGGAAGCCGCCAAGAATGGCTGGGGAAACCCAGCCAGATGGGCGGGGTACAAATAAATAATAATAATTATTATTATTATTATTATTATTATTATTATTATTATTATTATTATTTGCACGTTAATTTCACTGATAAATGCTTTCCCCTGCACACTTTCCCCTGCTGTGTGGATTTTTGTAGACGTCTATTTGGAACCGCATCACAAAATTCAAAGAAGGGCTAATTTCAAAGGATGGCTGCGGTTTGCTTTGCGCATTCTTTTGAAAAGTGTTGAGCCGAATTCTCCTCCATCCTCCATCTGTTATACAATCACAGGGCCAAACTGCATGAGATGCCTGTGACCAACTGCACAGTTGGCTTTGAAAAAGTATATTTCAGATGGGCTCTGATCCAGATCGGGACCTTGGTGTGGAGTTAGAAATGTACGGTAATTCCTGCAATTCCTGGTGTGAACTGGCTAGATTTGCACTTTCCCGGCTAATTAATTATCCTTCAGATGTCATACATCCCCAGATTTTCTGATACAGTTCTTGGCTCAAGGAACATACCAAGATGCATTAAAGGTGAAATACATACATGGAAAAAACCTGGCATTTGTATATCTATTTAAATACAATTTTTCATGCAGATTTTCCTCTCAGTTTAGATTAATGAGGAAATGGAACTTATGACTAGAGGAAACAAACATCTACAGTGGTGTCCTGCAAGACGAATGCCTCGCAAGACGGAAAACCCGCTAGACGAAAGGGTTTTCCGTTTTTCAATGCGCTTCGCAGGACGAATTTCCCTATGGCCTTGCTTTGCAAGACGAAAATGTCTTGCGAGTCTTGAGATTTTTTTTCCGCTTTCCCCCTCCCTTTTCCTAAGCCGCTAAGCCTTTAATAGCCTTTTAGCAGCTAAGCCGCTAAGCCTTTAATAGCTGCTAAACCGCTAATAAACACTAATCCGCTAATCCGCTAATAGGGTTGCTTCGCAAGACGAAAAAACCGCTAGACGAAGATACTCACGGAACGGATTAATTTCATCTTGCGAGGCACCACTGTATCTGACTTTTAGATGTTTGATGTTTTATTCTGTTTTAATATTGTGTTGGGAGCTGCGTAGAGTGGCTGGAGAAACCCAGCCAGATGGGCGGGGTATCATCATCATCATCAAACCTTTTATTGGCATCACATCCAAACATCCAAAACAAATCAATACAGAATTACCACTTCCCCAGTGGCACAAAACATTTGCTAAAATAAAGGAAACAGAGCAGTCTAGGGCGGGGTATACACTATTCTTATTCTTATTCTTGTTTAGTTGCTGGGACATGTAACTCTGTGAGAGGTAAACTTCAGTGCCTGGGATTCTCTGAGGGAAAGAAGGAGGGTCAGACGCTTGGCAGCTGCCTGAGGTTGCCCAGTGGTGCCCTGGGCCTGGCAGAGAGAGCGTTCCTGGAGCCCAGAGCCCATTGGCTCCAGTCCCTGGCCAGACTCTGACCTCACAACCAGCTGTGGACTCCTGGGGAATGTTTTGTTTCCTAGGAGACCAGGTGAGTTGCTTGAAAGGATCCCTGGCTAAGCTGAAAGCCCAGTCAGTTGGAGCAGTTAGCAGCCATTCAGATCCCTTCATCTGTTCTTGTCTTGAAAGCTGTTCAGGTGGATTGACTGACTTTCTGGACATCTTCAGTTTTCTACCCCCATGGAACAATGTCCCGCTGGATGCACAGAAAGTAAAGTCATGGGAAAGCGGGAAGACATCCTGAAGATTCGTGCCCCCCACATGTCCACTTTTTAAAGATGCTCCTTGGACCAAGGACCTTGGTTATTTGACCTTTCTAAATCCTGGGTGTTACATGAGCCAGTAATTTTCCCAGGTAGTTTTCTGATGATTTTTCTGAGTTTCCTTTTTTGTCATCATCCAAATTGCAGCAGAATTACCACCCCCCCATCTCAAATATTCAGGAGAATATTTCCCCACCCCCGATTTCACCGCCCACAAATAGGATGGGGAATTCTGGGAGATCATTTTTCACTCAACCCTAAAATAAACACCCTGCCTCTGTAGGGATCTTACCTGCACCCTTGGGTGCTCTCTTCATTGGGTCCTTCTCCCTCCCAAGGGTAGCCTGGAACTTTTGAGTTCTCGAAAATGGCCAGGGGAGAATTTCTTTCCAAACAAGACCCAGAATAGCAGTGATGGACTTTGGGCTCTCCAATTTCAGTCACCCTGTGCAACAAAGGCACCCCCGCCACTGTCTCTCACGCTCTAATCTACAGAGCCCAAGAAAGAACAACCTGCTTTAGCTGTGTGTTTTCCAGACTCTGCTGGGATTCGGCTGCTACCTGACGTTCCTCCCCTTCTGCCCTCTTTGCACAGAGCTGCTTATGATGGAGGCCTCCCACCTGAGATCGCTGCACGTTCTTACTGTATTATTTTACCAGCGAATGTATAAAGAGAAACTCCTTTCGCAGGAGAAGCTGGCCGTCATCTTCCCCAACCAAAGAGGTCCAGCGCTGAGGGCCTTCTGGTGGTTCCCTCACTACAAGAAGCCAAGTTACAGGGAACCAGGCAGAGGGCCTTCTCGGTAGTGGCAACCGCCCTGTGGAACGCCCTCCCATCAGATGTCAAAGAGAAAAATAGCTACCAAACTTTTAGAAGACATCTGAAGGCAGCCCTGTTTAGGGAAGCTTTTAATGTTTAATAGGTAATTGTATTTTAGTGCATTATTATTATTATTATTATTATTATTATTATTATTATTATTATCCACCGACTTCAACCCATCCCATTCAGGGGGTGGGTCTGCAGAGGAGTTAAATGCCCCCTGCCTTTTTTTCTGGCTGAAAACTGTACCTCTGAAGTTGTTCTTTACTGTCCCTTCAGAAGGATGATTCTCAGGGGGGAAACAGTGCAGAAGGAAAGCATTAACCCTTCTCCCCCAGATTCCCAAACATGGGATTAAAAGATGTGTTTGACGTCCGTGTCTAGGGTGATACGTACTGGCAGGATATCAAAGATGGAGCAGCAGCAAGCACCTGCCAACATTATGTTGCTATGCTGGTGGTGTATTTTTCGTAGGCTATAAAAAGCTGCCTTATAGTGAGTCAGGCCATTGCTCATGGTTGCCTACAATGCCTGGTTTTCAAACAAAGGCGTTTCCTGCCCCTAGCTGGAGATGCTACAGACTGGGCTTGGAACCTTTTTCGTGCAATGCAGTGCCAGTATACCTGAAGGAGCGTCTCCACATCCATCGTTCTGCGTGGACACTGAAGTCCAGCGCCGAGGGCCTTCTGGAGGTTCCCTCGCTGCGAGAAGCCAATTTACAGGGAACCAGGCAGAGGGCCTTCTCGGTAGTGGCGCCCACCCTGTGGAACGCCCTCCCACCAGATGTCAAAGAGAAAAATAACTACCAAACTTTTAGAAGACATCTGAAGGCAGCCCTGTTTAGGGAAGCTTTTAATGTTTAACAGGTAATTGTATTTTAGTGTTTTGTTGGAAGCCGCCCAGAGTGGCTAGGGAAACCCAGCCAGATGGGCGGGGTATAAATAATAAATTATTATTATTATTATTATTATTATTATTATTATTATTATTATTATGGTCCTTCCCTGATAGCCCGACTTATACCTAGGGATGGAGGAGACATTCAGTTCAGTTCACATTTAAAGCAGGGTAATTTCTAAGATTTGCAGTTTCCAAAGCAACATAAGCACTGAAACACAATATGAAGATGGAAAGAAGATAAAGTCCTTGCCAGAGAAGAACGGCACATCAAGTTGATGGATTATGCTGAAATGGCTAAAACAGGCATAGGCAGACTTGGCCGTCCAGATGTTTTGGGACTACAACTCCCATCATCCCTAGCTAACAGGACCAGTGGTCAGGGATGATGGGAATTGTAGCCTCAAAACATCTGGAGGGCCAAGTTTGCCTGTGCCTGGGCTAAAATGACCAGAAGAATCAGAAATCAGGAAGACCAAATTTTTAAAAGGGAATGGGGAAAATTTATAATGTTTTTAAGTTGAAGTTAGCAGGATTGGAATAACACTTGTAGTTTAATGGTGAATTTTGGACACAATGGAGAGGTAAAAGATTTGGATTATTATAAAAGATGCAGGAGGAAATGATTAACAATAGGATCCACAAAGGGGGGAAGGGAAGTCTAAGAGATTCTTTGGAATCTTTTTTCTATGTTGTATGTTGTATATGTGGCTGTAAGATTTTAATCTGAAAAACCAAATAAATTTATTTTTTAAAAACCCCAATATGAACAATATGACACCCAAGATACTTCAAAACTCACACCTATCTGATTTTTTATGTGCAGTTCTCCAACCAAGGCTTACAGAACTGCACATATTAGTGGGAAATGTGTATGAAAATGAATGCATTTGTGAAAATAATATACATTAGAAGCCGCTTGCAAAAATGCACGCCCTAGCCAAAACCACAGAGAAAAACGTATCTTTTAGCGATTGTGAAAGGATGTCTCCAAATGGTGAGAATGGGAGATAAAGTACCAAATGCAATTCAATGCAAACATGTGAAAAGTGATGCATGTCGGGACAAAAACAACTTAATTTCACAGTGGTACCTCAGGTTAAGTACTTAATTCGTTCCGGAGGTCCGTTCTTAACCTGAAACTGTTCTTTTTTTTTTTTTTATAAAATTTTTATTAGTTTTACAAAAGTTTTTATAACAAACAAACATAAAAGAAAAACAGACAAACAAACAAATATAATTTCAAAATGTCCTTTCATAGACTTCTTTCCTCGGACTTCCCCATACCTCCCCTTTCTGCATCCTCATGTCCAAATTTTATAGCAACTTATAAATGTTCTTTCCCATCCTAATTCATCATAGTCCTTTCTTAATCTGATCTTATATTACTGCAACCCTTTCTCTCTGTAAAATCTCGACATTCTAAGCTTCATCAAGTTTATAATAGTTCTTAAGATAAATCTTAAATTTCTTCCAGTCTTCTTCCGCAGTCTCCTTTCCCTGGTCACGAATTCTGCTCGTCATTTCCGCCAATGTCATATAGTCAATCACTTTCATCTGCCATTCTTCCAAGGTGGGTAAATCTTGTGTCTTCCAATACTTTGCGATCAGTATTCTTGCTGCTGTTGTTGCATACATGAAAAAAGTTCTATCCTTTTTTGGCACCATTTGGCCGACAATGCCCAAGAGAAAGGCCTCTGGTTTCTTAAGGAAGGTATATTTAAATACCTTTTTCATTTCATTATATATCGTCTCCCAGAAAGCCTTAATCTTCGGGCATGTCCACCAAAGATGATAAAAAGTACCTTCAGTTTCCTTACATTTCCAACATTTGTTATCAGGCAAATGGTAAATTTTTGCTAGCTTAACTGGGGTCATGTACCACCTATAGACCATTTTCATAACATTTTCCTTTAAAGCACTACGTGCCGTAAATTTAATACCAGTGTTCCACAACCTTTCCCAGTCAGCAGACATAATATTATGACCAATATCCTGTGCCCACTTAATCATAACTGATTTAACTGTTTCGTCTTGTGTATTCCATTTCAACAGCAAGTTATACATTCTTGACAAGTTCTTAGTATTGGGTTCTAACAATTCTGTCTCAAGTTTTGATTTTTCCACCTGGAAGCCAATTTTCCTGTCTTGTTTGAAAACCTCCATTATTTGATAATAGTGGAGCCAATCTTGTACTTTGGGTTTTAGTTTTTCATGGCTCTTTAATTTCAGTTTCTCTCCATCCTGTTCTAAGATCTCACAATACTTTGGCCATCCGTCCTCCATATTAACTTTCTTGTGGGCCTTAGCCTCTAAGGGTGACAACCATCTAGGGGTTTTGTTTTCCAACAGATCTTTATATCTCATCCAAACATTGAACAACGCTTTCCTTACAATATGATTTTTAAAGGCACTATGCACTTTGATTTTGTCATACCATAGATATGCATGCCAACCAAATGCATTATTGAAACCTTCTAAGTCCAAGATATCTGTATTCTCGAGGAGCATCCACTCTTTCAGCCAGCAGAATGCTGCTGCTTCATAGTACAATTTTAAGTCCGGCAGGGCAAATCCCCCTCTTTCTTTTGCATCTGTTAATATTTTATATTTTATTCTGGGCTTTTTGCCCTGCCAGACAAATTTCGCAATATCTTTCTGCCACCTCTTGAAACAGTCCATCTTGTCAATAATCTGCAAAGTTTGAAATAAAAATAACATTCTAGGCAATACATTCATCTTAATCACTGCAATTCGGCCTAACATTGACAATCTCAAATTTGACCATATTTCTAGATCTTTTTTAATTTCTGACCAGCATTTTTCATAATTATCCTTATACAGATTCAAATTTTTAGATGTTAAATTAACCCCTAGATATTTCACCTTCTTAACCACCGTCAGACCTGTCTCTTCTTGAAACTTATTCTTTTCCATATCTGTTAGGTTTTTCCCTAAGACTTTAGTTTTTTGTTTATTCAATTTAAATCCGGCTACCTGCCCAAATTGTTGGATTATTTCCAACACTCTTTTTGTACTAGTGTTTGGCTCCTGCAAAGTCAATACAAGGTCATCTGCGAACGCTCTTAACTTATAGTGTTTAGTTCCGACCTGTACACCTTTAACTTGCTGGTCATCTCTAATCATGTTCAGCAACACCTCCAGGACCGAAATAAAAAGCAATGGGGAAATTGGGCACCCCTGTCGTGTTCCTTTTTCTATCTTAAGTTCCTCAGTTATTACATTGTTTACAATTAGCTTAGCTTTTTGTTCAGAATATATTGCACCCATACCATTCTCAAATCCTTGTCCTACCCCCATCCCATGAAGATTCTTTTTCATAAAACTCCACGAAATATTGTCAAAGGCTTTCTCCGCATCCACAAATATCAAAACTGCTTTAGTATTTATATTCACCTCTAACTTTTCCAAAATGTCTATTATGTTCCTAACATTGTCTGAGAGGTGTCTTTTTGGGAGAAAGCCTGCTTGGTCTCTGTGAATCTTCTCCATCAATACTCTTTTAAATCTTTTTGCTAAAATGTCTGCAAAAATTTTGTAATCCACATTCAATAACGAAATTGGGCGGTAGTTCTTCAGTTGAGTCTTTTCAGTCTCTGTCTTTGGTATGAGTGAGATATATGCTTCTTTCCACGACTCGGGTGCCTTTTTTCCCTCTAAGATCTCGTTACAAACTTCCTTCAACGGTTGTATTAGCCATTCCTTTAAAGATTTGTAATATCTGGAAGTCAGTCCATCTGGCCCTGGAGATTTGCCCAATTGCATATCCTGAATGGCACCCTCTATCTCTTGTTCTGTTATTCTCTGGTTTAGCTCCACCTTGCTATGATGAGAGATTTTTTGTAATCCATATTTATTAAGGAATTTATCTATGTCCTCTTCATTTTGTAATCCTTGGGAATAGAGTTTTTTAAAATAACTCACAAAGCAATTTCTTATCTCGTTGGGTTTAGATATATTTTTTCCATCCACTTCTAGACTTGTGACTGTATTTAATTTCTGTCTTTTCTTAAGTTGCCATGCCAGAAGTTTACCACATTTGTCTGCCGACTCAAATGTCTTTTGTTTCATTTGCTTTATTTTCCATTCTATCTCTTGGTTCATCAATTCCATATATTGTGTTTGATACAACTTAATCTCCCTCAAAATCTCCTGGGACTTTGGTTTTGATCTTAATTTTTTCTCTCCTTCTTTTATCTTTTCCAAAAATTTTTCCTTTTTCTCATTCTGTTTTCTCTTCTTTATTGAGTTTTGTTGAATCAAAAATCCTCGCATCACAGCTTTACTTGCGTCCCAGATCACTCTTTTTTCCACATCGCCCTTTAGATTGATTTCAAAATAGTCCTTTAGAGTTTTTTGGGCCTTCATGTGGATCTCTCTATCTCGAAATAGGGTGTCATTCATTCTCCATCTAAACTGACCAGTTGTTGTAGATTTCATTTCCATCTTCACGGCGTTATGGTCGGAACAGGTTTTTGGGCAGATTTCTACCTTCTTAATCTTCGGAGCCATTCCACTAGTAACCCAGATTTGGTCGATTCTGGTCCAGGTCATCTTTGCATGGGAGAAAAAGGTTCCCTCTCTTTCAAGAGGGTTCCTTGTTCTCCAAATGTCTATTAAGTCCATATTTTCAGTCATTTCGAAAAAAGTCTTCGGGAGTCTCCCTTCTTTAGTAAGAGTCAGTCTCTGTGTCTTGTCCATGTTTGTAGAAACTACACCATTCATATCTCCCATAATTATCATATTGTATTCCAAATAATCCGTCAAAGTTTCATGAAGTTTTTTGAAAAATTCTGCTTTACCTTCATTTGGCGCATAGATCCCAATTATCAAAAATTTTTCTCCTTGTACCTGAATCTCCACCGCTAAATATCTTCCTTGTTCATCTTTAAACATCATTTTTGGAGCCCACTTCTCTTTTACATAAATCACAACTCCTCTTTTTTTAACTTTGTCCGACGAAATAAATTCTTGTCCCAATTTTTTATTCATAAGCAGTCTCCTGTGTGCTCTGGTTATATGGGTTTCCTGTAAGCAAATCAAGTCCAGTTGTTCTCTGTTCAAAATATGGAATATTTGTCGTCTCTTCAAAGGGCTGTTCATCCCATTACAATTCCAACTAAGGAATTGCAGGGCCATCTTGTTATTTTTCTGGTATTCCTCCAACAGCTCCCAGTTGTTGTTCCTCCTCTGTTGGTGGTGGAAGGTTCTGTCCAAACGAAAGGTTCAGGATGTCAATTACACTCCTTTGCTCAGCAATTGGGTCTACAGTTCCTTTCTGTAGGTCTTCCTGATTTCTTTGCAGGAACCTGTCTTTATCCTGTATCGTCTTTATTTTCACCTTCTTCCCTCTATAGTCAAAAGACAGTCCCTGTGGAAATTCCCACCTGAAGAGAATGGTGTTCTTCTTCAACAGGTAGACCAAATCCTTATAAGAAGCTCTCAAGTCCAAAATATGTTTAGGAATATCTTTAAAGATCTGTATCGGAGAGTTCCCAATTTGTAAGGCCTTTTCAAAGTGCAGTCTTAGAATTTTGTCTCTTTCCTCCTTCGATCTCAAGGTAATCAGACAGTCTCTCGGCGCCTTTCTGTTCTGTCTTCTGCCCAGTCTAAATGCTGTTGTGATTTTAAATTCGTCTTCCTCTAGGTCTTCCCAGAAATCAGCAAACTCTTTCGTTAAAAAGTCCGTAAGATTGTCTCCTTCGTCCTCTGGAATTGATCGTAATTTCAAATTCCTTTCTTTTCTTTGTAGTTCCCACAATGCCAGAGTTGTGTCGTGGTCATAGACCTTCCTGGCAATCGGTTCTAATTTTTCCTGGGTCTCTCCAGCAATAGTTCTGGCTTCCTCCGCAATTTGTCGTGTGGCAGAATTTTCTTGCGTAAGCCTATTTATAGATTCTGTATTCAGGTCAAGTCTTGTTGTTAAATCTGTCAATTTCTGTGAATTCTCTGTCAATTTCTTGGTATTTTCTGCCGTCTGCTTTGTTAGATTCTCCAGAGACTGGTTTATCTTAAGAAGGGCTTGCGACACTGCATCCATGGAGACTGCTGTACCTTTTTCTTGTCCTGTTGTCACTGTAGGAGTTATGCCTGAGATCGAGCCTCTTTTCTTGTGTTGCTGTAGCTGTTGTTGATATTGCCTTGTCTTGGCTCTCGTGCTTATCTCGTCTGCTGGGCCACTCATATCCCAAGGTCGTTTCCCACGAGAGCCTTCTCCTAAAGGAAAATTCCACTGTCCCGAAGCGTAGCAACTTTTAATTTACCCTCTAGAGGGAGCAAATCAAAATGTCCGCAAACAAAGGCAAGGAGTATTTGAAAAGCAAATTTATCGGGAGGCTTCTATATGTATATTGCAACACTTTCTCATTAAATAAAGTCCCAGCCTTCCCTGATATATTGTGTCCACAAAGTCCCAAAACTTTGTATCAAATAAGCAATGAGACTTCCACTTTGTTACTTTCACAAGAGTCTAAAGTCAGTTCAGTGTTCCTTTGTTCTAATAGCAGTTTGTGCCAGGTTGAAGGCTGCAGAGAGTTCCCTTTCCTTTAAGTTGGTCATGCAGCTTATAAGGTCACTTATTCCTCCCCTCTGCCCTGCAAGCTAGAGGGGATAGTCAAAGTCCAAATGTCGGATTCAAGCAGTTAAAAACAATATCCCATACGGATGCAGCTCAGTAACTTTCGTTGCTTTAATTGTCATGCAGTCGGGGGAAGGCAGACTTCCTTAATTTTCGCCTTTCCCGTTTTCAGCCTAATTTCAGATAGTTTTGGCACGAATAGAGGTTCAATCTTACTCACGGGTCTTTTTTTGTCCAAATTGTTCAGGAAGGGAATCGGCGCTCTCCACTAATGGCGACGCGGCTTCACCCTGCGGGCTGGGTAGCGATTCTCAGCACCGCGCTCCCCGTTGTCGTTCCGGAGCCTTTAAAAAGGCTCTTTCTGCGGTAAAGGGGGGCGCTTCAGGTGCCCACCGAATCTCCTTGTTCACAGGCTCCGTTCCTGTGATTTTAGGGGTCCCCCGCTTGCCGTAGCGGGTCAGACCCGAACTCGCAGAGCCGTCCTCTCTCCGGAGCTCGGAGAGGGAGCAGCCATTAGCGCTGGCGCCGAACCGGAAGTCCTTAACCTGAAACTGTTCTTAACCTGAAGCACCACTTTAGCTAATGAGGCCTACCGCTGCTGCCACGCCGCTACTGCGCGATTTCTGTTCTCATCCTGAAGCAAAGTTCTTAACCTGAAGCACTATTTCTGGGTTAGCGGAGTCTGTAACCTGAAGCGTATGTAACCCGAGGTACCATAAGGGTCTAAACTGGCAGTGCCTGGGCAGGAATAAGACCTTGGACATCTCTGTGAAGATGTCGCCCAAATGTGCGGCTAGGAATCAGATCTCAACCCTCTCCTGTAGAACGGGCAAGAACGGACGCTGCTTTCTGCCCACACATACTGTAAGTGCTCTTAAAAGTTCCGTTGCCTTTTAAGGAGTGGAAACGAACCTTTTTTTTTTTTTTAAAGAAAAAATTGGTTTTGCAATGGCACCAGCAAGGGTATCATTTATCAGTTGGAATCCAAACCCCGGAAAGAATCTTGAGACAATCTTACTAATGTTGGAAAGTGGAATATTTCTCCAAGGCTCAGAAAATAAATCTGGATCTGCAAAAGTATTACAACATCCCCACCACCCCTAATATAAGCAATAAACCTTTTACAAATCTAATTTAAATACATTTCAGCCAAGTAACAAGTCAGCAGGCGGCAGGTTTTCTAAGGCTTTGCAAGCAGTAAAACTGCCACATTCTGTGGGCAAAGAACCTCAGTTTTTAACAAGGCTTAATGGGCAGAAGTTCATACAGCTACAACTACAACTAATCCAGAATGCGGCTGCTGGATTGGCGATTGGGAGCGGCCGCCAGGACCATGTAACACCAGTCCTGAAAAACCTTCATTGGCTCCCAGTACGTTTCCAAGCACAATTCAAAGTGATGGTGCTGACCTGTAAAGCCCTCGGCTTTACCTAAAAGAATGTCTCCGCTCCTGTCACCAGCCCCTCTTCCTTGTTTTAACTGGATTATCCAGGGTCTGTGGGACCTTTTGCAAAGTGCCTTAAATAAATACACAAAGAACAAAGAACAGAAGAACACGCACTGTGTCAGTTTGCCCTAAGATGCTTCTATTTATTTTTTTATCACTGCACGACCCCATCCATTGCATCATGTCTATTAGACTGCTTGCCTGTAGGCAGCCGAGAACTGCTTATCTTTTAATATACGAACAGTGCTCAGAGATGTTTTACAAGTGTTTAGCAGTGAGGACAAGCGCAAAGCACATGAGGAAATTCGGGCAGACTGCGATGCTCTTGGGCATTTCTCCCCCCCCTCCCTTTCAAGGGAGCTGTTCTGTCCTATTTGGAGTCTGGAAGGAAACTTTGAAAAGTAGCAAAAATAGCGAATTTTCCTTAGGCCTGGAGCTTGAACAAAGCAGCGACAGAAAGGAGGTGGCAGCCCATCGCTTCCAAAACAAACTTTGAAAGGAGCAGGCATTGAAAAAAAAGGGCAGCTCTGATGCTGTCAAGCCTGGGCAGCAACGCTGAGCTTCAGTTTTCCACCCTGCAAGCCAGAGAGAGAGACTCAGCCTCTTCTCTCCCCCAAATAAAAGTCACCAGGTTCTTTACAGGATCAGCTTCAAAGGGAACTCGCTGAATAGGGCAGCAAAAACCAAGAAGCAAACAGCTCCCAGAGTTTGGCAAGGAGAGGAGGAAGGGACGACCAGAGCAACTTGGTAACAAATCTCTCAGCCCCACTCACCTCACAGAGTGTTTGTTGTGGGGGAGGAAGGGAAAGGAGAATGTTAGCCGCTTTGAGACTCGTTTGGGTAGTGATAAAGTGGGATATCAAATCCAAACTCCTCCTCCTCTCCTCTAGTATTGGGTTAGACACAATCCCACTTTCTTTGCTAGCCTGCAAAGGTTTGCAGGCAGTTGTACTGCTCTGATTCTATCAGTGCATGCCCTGTCCTTTCCCACTGAATCTGCCTGTTCCATAAGGCTTTGGGAAATGGATTGCTTTGAATGTGAAGGTAAAGGTAAAGGGACCCCTGACCATTAGCTCAAGTTGTGACTGACTCTGGGGTTGTGGCGCTCATCTTGCTTTATTAGCCAAGGGAGCCGGCGTACAGCTTCCGGGTCATGTGGCCAGCATGACTAAGCCTATTCTGGCGAACCAGAGCAGTGCACGGAAACGCCATTTGCCTTCCCGCCAGAGTGGTACCTATTTATCTACTTGCAATTTGATGTGCTTTCGAACTGCTAGGTTGGCAGGAGCAGGGACCGAGCAACGGGAGCTCACCCCGTCGCAGGAATTCGAACCGCGACCTTCTGATTGGCAAGTCCTAGGCTCTGTGGTTTAACCCACAGTGCCACCCGCATCCCTTTTAATGTGAAAGGGCTGGATAATTGTAATTATCTGATCCTACTAAACTCCCGCTGCCTTGCGGGAGATATCCGGGACTCCAATTCCCAGTGACCATGGGTGATGGGAGTTGCAGTCCAGCAACCTCTGGAGGGCCACAGATCCCACACCCTTGGTTCAATTCCTGTTTTCAAACTTGAAAAAACTCCTGAAAGAGTCAAACCTTGGTTCTCAAACTGCTCCGTTGCCAAATGTTTCAGCTTCCGAACGCCGAAAACCCAGAAGCAAATGCTTCTGTTTCCGAATGCGCCTCAGAGGTCAAACGGCTTCTGAGGAGTGTTTCTCAGTTTCCCCCATTGAACTTGTTGACAGCCCTTTGATCCCCGGTTTTCGAAGTTTTGGAAGTTGAATGGACATCTGCAATGGATTACATTCAAAAACTGAGGTTCCACTGTATATGGTTTTACTTCTATCAATGTCCGATTGTTTTTTAACAAATGTCCCCCCCCCTGTGTTTTTAGCAGTTCTCAGTTTTACCTGTAAGCCACCGTGAGTCCCGTGAGGGAAAAAGGTGAAGCATAAATAAATATATGATAAAAAGGTAAAGGTAAAGGGACCATTGACCGTTAGGTCCAATTGCGTACGACTCTGGGGTTGCGGTGCTCATCTTGCTTTACTGGCCGAAGGAGCCGGTGTACAGCTTCCGGGTCATGTGGCCAGAATGACTAAGCCACTTCTGGTGAACCAGAGCAGCGCACAGAAACACCATTTACCTTCCTGCCAGAGCGGTACTTATTTATCTACTTGCACTGTTGTGCTTTCGAACTGCTAGATGGGCAGGAGCAGGGACCAAGCAACGGCAGCTCACCCTGTCGTGGGGATTCAAACCATCGATTCAAGCCCTAGGCTCTGTGGTTTAACCCACAGTGCCACAATGTTCTGCAAATGTTCTGGTTTATTTATTTTCCTGTCCCACTTTCACTGTGTTGCAGCACCAGAGTGCCCCTCCAGATGGCAATCATGTGGTAACTTTGGGGGGAAATAAAGCAGAACGGCAGGGTGTGTGTGTGTCCAGTATAAATCTGTCCCTAAAGCACCATTATTATATCAATGATATGTTCCAGAATGTGCATCTGCAGAACAACCCAGAATACCAGTTTTGGAGGAACCCCACACCAGTAGCAGAAATTCTAAAACCCAAACTCATTCAGGTTTTATTTTTCATCCCTTTCCAATAAATCCCCAGATTGTAGGGATAATATATGCAGAATACGGCAAATGCTAAAAGAAGGTTTTTAAAAAAGAGCACAGGAAAGCTAAAATCCAGAATCCAACTTTCAGGGAACCTGTCCCCCTCCCAATTCCTACCCAGAAAGTTTTCCCTCAGAACAGTCTCCATGTCTTATGACATTATTCACCTAGTCCCCTGACATCTGCTCCCCCCCCCTTTCATTAAGCCTCAGTGATAACTGTACATATTTAACTAAACAGCTATGCTTGGTTTTTTCCTAAACCAAACCTTATTAGGCCATGTTTATACCGAACACCCTCTAGAAGACGCTATGCCGTTTTCATTCGCCTCAATCTATGTCTTGTTTCCGTGATCAAGAAGCTAAACAGAGACATCTGAAAGGGAGAAGAGGGGGGAAAACCCCATCCCATTTAAAAGAACTACGGCCAAGTTCAAAGTTTTCATACTAACATATCCTCTATTTGCATTTTCTGGAAACAACTGAAGACATTACTGAAGACAACAAGCTTTTCCTGATGAATGAATGGGTCTCTGCCATTCCCTGTATTGTTTTTTAATGTATCTCATGTTCTTTTAAATCTCATGTTCTTTTAAATGCTGTTTTAGTTGATCGAGGCAGGTCTGTGGAAGGCATTAATAATCATAATATTTTGGTGACTGTCCACCTTGTGGGAATGATTTCCACCTTAACCCACCTGCGGATTGGCCCTTGTGCAAGAAACAGGCAGGCTTTGGGCTCGTGAGCTGCGCTCAGATTTTCGACCATCACATCTTTACGATCTAATTGAAAGTTTTATTGGCTTTCCTTTCCCTTTTTGTTTCCGTGCCGGATGCGCCTGCGAGAAGGCGAGATACGGTGTAAAGCCAATTTGCAAAACAGGACAAGGGAAAAACAAATTCTATTTAACGTTAAAGATTGCAAGATGAGAGCAGGAGGAGGAGGAGGAGGAAGAGGAAAAGCCCCAAGCGATGGGGGCAGAAATTATAGTACCATAAAAGATATCGAGGAACACTGGAAGTTGAGAAACACAAGGACAATTCAAGCATCGTGAACGGAATCAGGAAGGCCTACTCAAAAGGAGGCGAGATAGAAAAGGGACTGAGATCTCTGCAGATCCTCACTTACAGGGTGGGGAGGGGCAGCAGGAGATCCTACCCCAGTAAATTTTATTATGTGTCCCCCCCCCCGCTTCCACCCACTCACAGGTCCATCTTTAGCATATGCGGTGTCAGGATGCTAAGATCCTCCCAGCGCCCCCAAATTTAGTTTAGCCCCTCCTCAGTGCCGTTGTGATTGACAAGCGCCGCTGCCAATGTGTGTGTGTGTGTTTAGTGGGTGTGGGGGAGGGTTGTGCTGCTCTCTCCCCCGCCTCCCCCTCCCCCCCACCCTGTGCGCCCCTTCCTGCCCCCAGCCAGGCCGAGCTAGCAATACACTACAGACAACAGTAAGCTTTTCTTGACACGGTTCATGGTAGAACTCTGGGATTCCTCCCCAGAAACTTTAGTGATGACCACCAACTCGGATGGATTTGAAAGGTCTTTAGACAGAATCATTTAGGACAAGACTATCAGAATGGCAAGGGACGCGGGTGGCGCTGTGGGTTAAACCACAGAGCCTAGGACTTGCCGATCAGAAGGTTGGCGGTTCGAATCCCCGTGACAGGGTCAGCTCCCATTGTTCTGTCCCTGCTCCTGCCCACCTAGCAGTTCAAAAGTACGTCAAAGTGCAAGTAGATAAATAGGTACCACTCTGGCGGGAAGGTAAACGGCATTTCCGTGCGCTGCTCTGGTTCGCCAGAAGTGGCTTAGTCATGCTGGCCACATAACCACATGAGCTGTACACTGGCTCCCTCGGCTAGTAAAGCGAGATGAGAGTCGGCCTCAACTGGACCTAATGGTCAGGGGTCCCTTTACCTTTACTTTATCAGAATGGCTATGCTCTATCTCCACATTCAGAGGCAGCAAGGCTTCTCAATGCTGGAAACCAGAGGAGGGGAGAAAGTGCTCTTGTGTCGGGTCCTGTTTGCAGGTTTCTCAAAGGCATCTGGCTGGCCATTGTGAGAACAAGATGGGAGGGAGTTCCCTACTTAAATGTGTCACCTGACGCCATTGTGATGTCAGGTGATTGACAGGTGGGTGACCCTATCCACTTGCCAAACTTGTGTATTAGGATAATACCTGGGAAGACAGGCAAACTAATGCCAGTGTACTGGAAGAAGCAAAGATCCCCAGTGTTGAAGTGATGATTCTTCAACATCAAATTTGTTGGACTGGTCTTGTTGTTCAGATGCCTGATTATCGTCTTCCAAAGCAACCACTCTATTCCAAATTTTAAAATGGAAAGCGTAATGCTGGTGCTCAACAAAAGAGGTTTAAATATTCTCTCAAGGCAAATCTCAAAAAATGTAGTATAAACACCGACAACTGGGAAACACTGGCCTGCGAGTGCTCCAATTGGAGAACAGCCTTTACCAAAGGTGTCGTGGGCTTTGAAGACGCTCGAACTCAGGACGAAAGGGAGAAATGTGCTAAGACAAAGGCACATTTGGCAAACCCTCACCATGATCAACTCCCGCCCGGAAACCTATGTCCTCACTGTGGAAGGATGTGTGGATCCAGAATTGGCCTCCACAGTCACTTACGGATTCACGTTTAAAACTGTGTTTATGGAAGACAATCTTACTCGGCTATGAGTGAGAAGAAGAAGATTAGGATAATAAGAACACAAACACCGGCATTTTATTTTCCCCATCCTCACTCCCTTTTTTTCTTATTTTGTCACTATCTTTTTATAAATGAAATATTAACGACAACAACAGTTGGGTGGGTGGAGGGAGAGGCAGGTCAAATCTCGTTCTCCACCACCTCTGATTTCCCATGATAGAAGCAGGCTAGCGAAAAACAGGGCTTGGCTCAGCACCCTTCCTCCTGTGAATCATTGCTCCACAAACGCTTTCCGATTAGCTTCTTGCAATTCAGAGGTAGGACACAAATAAACGTTGACGGGGAGGGAGGCGAGAGACGCCCAGAACTGCGAGCGCTCCGGCCTGCCAGCTAGCCAGAGCAGAGAAAGCTGTGGGGAGGGGGAGCGAAATGGGGTGGGTGCTTTGAAAACGTTGTATGGGGAACTGGCTTTGAAAAAAAAGAAATGGTTATTCATTGGTTCATTCATGAACTTGCCCCGCCATTCAGAAGATTTGGCAGGGGAAGCGGAGGGCAGAATAGGGCCTCGGCTCGGCCGCTGCATAACGATGACCAAAAATCTGTTTCCATCTTCTCGAAGCCAGTGGGTCTATTTCACCTTCATCTCTCTTGCAGTATTTCGAGACTACCCAAGTGCCAAGAGAAAACAAAAAATCCTGACCTGCGGTTCTAAAGAGAGAAGCAGCCTTTCCTACAAAGGCACAGGCAGTTGCTAAGTTGCTCCCTAGACCCCCCAAGATAGATCAGGTTTCGGGTTTTCTTAGTGACTGGGCATGTGCGTTGGAATAAGACTTAGATTGTTCTTGAAGGCAAGCTGCCAGCCCATTTCCCTACACTATAGCCACCTCTTTGGCCGACAGAGGCTCTTTGCTTGTAGCAGCTGCCTAACAGGCAGAAATCCAACAGGACCAGCTTCCCCAACCCAGCGATGGGGCAAATCTGGATTTCCTGCATGGTGAGCTGTTTGCTTGTGTTTAAGAAGCAGCATCTGTTTCAGAGAAGTGGAGGTCTTTCCCTACAGGATGACCAGGCAGAGAAGCCAAAGCAGAAAATGAGGGTAAACAGATGCAATCAAGAGCTCCTGCACATTTTAAAGTATTTATGCTGAAGACAGAATTTTAATGGGTGCAGCTGGGAAGGCTGAGATATTATCTCCTGCAAGGCTATTGAAATATACAAGAATCTCTGCATTGGGTCCCTCTAGATTTGAAGCCAGGGTTTTGGACTCATGGCCAAGGTAGCCAAAATAAAAGTAAAAAATAAATAAATAACAGTGCAGACCTTCCAAGTGTTCCTATTTTCCAGGGACAGTCCTGGATTTACAGAAACCATCCCGGTTTCTGATTTGATCAAAGAATGTCCTGCTTTTCCTTTGGACGTCCCTATTTTCACTGGGGAAATGTTGGAGGGTATGGAGTTATGTGACCCCCAAGCCAAGGGTATAAGTAGCTATACAGTTGGACCTTGGAAGGCAAACAGAATCCGTTCCAGAAATCCATTCAACCTCCAAAATGTTCGGAAACCAAAACACGGCTTCTGATTGGCTGTAGCAAGCTCCTGCAGCCAATCAGAAGCTGTGGAAGCCCCATCGGGTGTTTGGATTCCAAAAGTAGTTCACAAACCGGAACAGTCACTTCCGGGTTTGCGGCATTTGGGAGCCAAAACGTTCAAGAACTAAGCTGTTCAAAAACCAAGGTATGACTGTACAGTGGTACATCATGTTACAGACGCTTCAGGTTACAGGCGCTTCAGGTTACAGACTCTGCTAACCCAGAAATAGTACCCCGGCTTAAGAACTTTGCTTCAGGATGAGAACAGAAATCGCACGGTGGTGGCACGGCGGCAGCGGGAGGCCCCATTAGCTAAAGTAGTACCTCAGGTTAAGAACAGTTTCAGGTTAAGAACGGACCTCCAGAACAAATTAAGTTCTTAACCCGAGGTATCACTGTACATTCTTTGGAAGACATCAGAAAGCAGCCTTTTATAGGGAAGGTTTCTTTAAAATTTTTATTTTTTAAAATGTTTTATTTTGTCTTTATATATGTTGGAAGCAGCCCAGAGTGGACAGGATATTATTATTATTATTATTATTATTATTATTATTATTATTAGACATACCTATTTTCATTGAAGAAATGTTGGTGGGTCACCTTTAAGGCCAGCATTTGCTGGAATGATTGATGCACATACCACAAACTTAGGCATGTACGATTAAGGAGGCTTAAAGTGAGGGGGATAAATGCATGTCTCTCTTATCCTAGATTACATTTCAACCACCCAAACTTCAGAGGGTTCCATACATACACAAACCCTTTTCTATCTAGGCAACGAGGAGGCATGGTCCCGATCCAAGAATACATTCCTCCCAGACCGAACACTCTAGGAAGGTGATTGAGAGAGCGGTTGCTGAACAGCTTGGTGGGTTTCTGGATGAAACATCTGCTCTGGACCCATTCCAGTCCGGCTTCCGCGCTGGTCATGGGACCGAGACGGCTCTGGTCGCCCTAACAGATGACCTTCGTAGACAGCTGGATCGAGGCGGGTCAGGGCTGCTGATTCTTCTAGATCTATCAGCAGCTTTCGACATGGTTGATCACGAACTTTTGGACCACCGCCTTACCGACGTGGGGATCCAGGGCACAGTCCTTCAATGGCTGCGCTCGTTTCTCTCTGGTCGGGGACAGAGGGTGGCGCTTGGGGGGGAATTGTCATCGCGCCACTCCTTGGTGTGTGGAGTGCCTCAGGGCGCGATACTCTCCCCGATGCTTTTCAACATCTTTATGCGCCCCCTCGCCCAGCTTGTTCGGAGTTTTGGGCTGGGTTGCCATCAGTATGCCGATGACACCCAACTCTATCTGTTGATGGATGGCCATCCTGACTCGGCCCCAGACACACTGACCAGATGTTTGGAAGCTGTGGCTGGATGGTTACGTGGGAGCCGGTTGAAGCTAAATCCTTCGAAGACAGAGGTCCTGTGGCTGGGACGGGGCGATATGGGATTGGGGGGGCAACTCCCATCTCTTGCGGGGGCGCAATTAGTGCCAGCACCGTCCGTTAAGAGTTTGGGTGTAATCTTCGACATCTCCCTTTCCATGGAGGCGCAGATTGCAGCTATAACAAAGGCGGCATTTTTCCATCTCCGCCAAGCTAAGCAGTTGGCTCCTTACCTCTCTCGCCCTGACCTAGCCACTGTGATCCACGCGACGGTCACCTCCAGACTGGATTATTGTAACTCGCTCTACGTGGGGCTGCCCTTGAGACTGACCCAGAAACTCCAGCGGGTGCAGAATGCTGCAGCGAGACTCCTTACGAGGTCTTCGCTGCGAGATCACATTCACCCGGTGCTATACCAGCTGCACTGGCTCCCGGTGGAGTACAGGATCAGGTTTAAGGTGCTGGTTTTAACCTTTAAAGCCCTATATGGCCTAGGACCCTCGTACCTACGGGACCGCCTCTCCTGGTATGCCCCACAGAGAAACCTACGGTCTTCAAATAAAAACATCTTGAAGGTCCCAGGCCACAGAGAAGTTAGGCTGGCCTCAACTAGAGCCAGGGCTTTTTCGGCTGTGGCTCCGATCTGGTGGAACACTCTGTCACAAGAGACCAGGGCCCTGCGGGACTTGACATCCTTCCGCAGGGCCTGCAAGACAGAGCTGTTCCACCAGGCCTTTGGCCAGGGCACAGCCTGACTCCCTCCCTCGGCAATCTTCGCAGAGCTCTGGCCCAATGGTTGCTAGTGGCTTGAATTAATTAATTTTTATAATGAATGATTTTAGAATGTTGTTTATGTTGTACCTTTGTACTGTTTTATTGTTGTTAGCCGCCCTGAGCCCGGCTTCGGCTGGGGAGGGCGGGATATAAATAAAATTTATTATTATTATTATTAGGAGCGTGTCGATCAGGGTGGCCCAGGTAGAGTCTCCATGGCCACACAGAGCGGCCCAGACAGGCCCACTCCTGTCCTAGTGTCACAGGAGACAACGAGGAAGCCATCTTGGACGAGCAAAATCATTCTGCCTCTCTCACTCGCAGCCAGTTTGCTAACAACTGCTGAGGGTTTGAGGTCAGAGACTGAAGAGAGCAAGAAGCAGGACACAGCTTTTATTGAAAGGGTATTAATAGATTTCCACGTTACGGTTTTGATTCCTCGTCGGGTCTGTTTTCCTTCCTCCGCTTAACGATGTAAAAGCAGGAGAATCTTAAAGAAAATCAATGACTATTCCATTCTGCATCTGATTATAATGTCAAATAGCTTTTAGGCGCTGTGCAACGAAGCCGCCCGAAGTCGTTTTCGTTGGCTATGGCCCAAAAAGGAAGAGTTTGCAAGAAATATTAGAAGCAGATAAGTAACCTCTTGAGACAGCTTTCAGAACACATGTTGGGCATGCATAAGCACCCAAATTCTATCCCCTTTAGTAGAATTGGGAAAGATTCCCTTCTGAAACACTAGAGTGTCAATACCAATCAGCATAGAACAGGGGCGGAGGACCTTTGGCCCTTCTGATATGGCTGAACTACAACTCCCAATAGCCCCAGTCAGCATGGCCAATGGCTGGGGATGATGGGACTTGTAGTTTAGCTTGGTGGCGGCCGCAAGGGTTTCCTGCAACCAGCATAGATGATACTAAGCCAGATGGACCAGTGAGCCAACCTGATATGAGACAGCTTTCTACAGGCCATGAGAAAGTGGAAAGTTGTTGTCCTTAAGGCTCTGGAAAAGAATGCGGCACAAGGGGAAGGCACAGCTGTAGCTTGACTTCTCCCGTGCAATTCTGAAACATAAACTGGGTGAAATGTCCATGCAATTACAGCTTGCGTATGTTGGACTAGCCCCCTGTTGCCCTTTCAGCTTCTGAGGCATCCTCTTCCTAGTCTCCCTCTGACCACAGAGCCTCTTGGGCTTGCCGATCAGAAGGTCGGCGGTTCGAATCCCCGCGGCGGGGTGAGCTCCCGTTGCTTGGTCCCTGCTCCTGCCAGCCTAGCAGTTCGGAAGCACGTCAAAGTGCAAGTACAGTGGTACCTCTGGATGCGAACGGGATCCGTTCCAAAGCCCCGTTTGCATCCTGAAGTGAATGTAAGATGCGACTGTGCATCTGTGCGTGCGTGGGTCGCGTTTCGCCGCTTCTGCGCATGCGGGTGATGTCATTTTGGGCGTCTGCGCATGCATGAACGGCGAAACCCAGAAGCAACACGTTCCATTACTTCTGAGTTGCTGCAGAGCGCAACCTGAAAATGCTTAACCTGAAGTGTATTCATCCCGAGGTATGACTGTAGATAAATAGGTACGGCTGTGGCAGGAAGGTAAATGGCGTTTCTATGTGCTCTGGTTTCCGTCACGGTGTTCCATTGCACCAGAAGCGGTTTAGTCCTGCTGGCCACATGACCCGGAAAGCTGTCTGTGGACAAACACCGGCTCCCTTGGCTTGAATGCGAGATATGTGCCGCATCCCCATAGTCACCTTTGATTGGACTTAACCATCCGGGATCCTTTACCTTTTACCTTTTGTCCCACCACCACTCACAGGGCTCTTAGCCTTCTTCCCAGGGGGCACTCTAGCTGTTTCCTCCCACCAGTCCATGAGAACAGGTGATATTCCCAAGCCTACTTGGTATCTGGGACTGGGCAGAGGAGAAGGAGGAGTGGTGGAGACCTCCTCTCCATCCTGACCCTTCCAGGGAGGAGGAAGAGGAAGACAGCATAGATTTACAACAGGGGCTTGTGGGAGGTTGCAGCTCAGAGGCAGATGAGGAGAAAAGTTGGGAAATAATGGGAGGACCAAATCAGCAGCTGGTTGACACGTTGTCACTAGAAAGCATTCCAGACCCTCCATCTCCCAGAACCCACCGGGCCTTAAAAGTAGGAGAGCAAAGAGCTCAAAGACAGAGGGCACGTAGCAGCACCCGAAGAGGAGATGATGATGAAGAAGGAGGAAGTGGAAGAGACGGGTGTATGTGTGGAGATTCACTCGGGACACCGCCATTATCCAACAGGCTGCATTCTATAGCCTCTCTCTATAAAGCCTGAAATAAAAAAGTACGGTAGGAAACCCTTCCTTGTCTTTATACTCTCCTGGGCAACCAGCCAGGAGCCACTGACAGCATCCTGACACCTGGAGATTGTGAGGATTGGACCTGAGATCTTCTGCGTGCAACACAGATGCTCTGTCACCTGGCCATGCCAGCTGCAGCCAATGGACAAGGCAGAAAGGCACAGGGTTATATGCAAAGTAGCCCCAAGTGTAACACCCCATTTTCATCTTGTGCAAAGGGCCTTCTCCCTCTCTCCTAGCCAACCCCTGCGAGATTTTCTAGGGGGACTCCCCAAAAAAACCCTGGAGCAGAATTGGCAAGGAGGAAAGGCACATACAGGCAGGAGAGCTGGGAGGGATGTTCCGTGGAAATTCTTAGACTGTTGGGACATGTGAGTTGGCTACCATCCATGATTCCCTTCCTGCCTTGTGCAGTTCTGCGCATTCAATAGCCTCATCTGAAAAAGTCACCAGATGAGGTGGATTCTGGTTTCATGTTATGAACAGTGGGACTTGCTGCTCTCTGAACCTGTTTGGCCTTTTGGCTCCGTTCTTTTCTTTTTTCCGAAAAAGAAAGAAAAGAAAGTAGTCCTTTTAAATGTGTTTGTGGGAGTGGGGGGGGGGGCGGTTATTGGTTCGTTCTTGTTTGTATTATGCACTTTGTGGTTTTATTTTGTATTTTATGCTGCGAACCACCCCAAGAGCTTTGGATGAAAAGCAATATACAACTTTAATAGATAATTATAATGACAATAGTCCCTCATTTGCAGAAGAAGCTTTTTCAAAAGGGTACGTTTGCAAAAACGCCGTGCAATTGCCGATTGTTCCTTTCCCTACAGAACAGGCTGCATTAAAAAACAAAAAAAGCAGGAAAGCAGGAAAAATATTAACAGACCCACTCGAACTTACTTAATGGCTCTTTCAAATGACCTTCTGGAAAGATATTGACGAACGCTAATAATGACAGTCATAAAATGAGAAGCATTTGAAGTAGATTCAATTCCACCCCCCCGGCAAACAGAGTATCAGGCTTCCCCCACACACTTGGCAATCAAACCAAACACCCCTTCTTCTTGCTCTCGATGCTTCTCTGCCCACACTCTCATGCACACAAATCAAACTACAGAGATTCCCTCGGGCGAATCAATCTGGCTGTATTTTATTCTCTGACTAGGAATACACCAATTCACTTTCCCCAGGTAAACGTGCATTGTGGGAACAGTAACACATGAAATGATCCCAGCTCAGTGGCAGAGCAACTGCTTGGCATGCAGAACTCACAGGTTCAACCCCTGCTGTCCCCTGTTAGAAATCCTGAAGGGACACTTTGACCACAGGAGAGGAGAGAAAGCAGATTCACTGCATTTAAAGCCAGACCTACCAAAGCGTAGGGCTTGCAGATCAGAAGGTCGGAGGTTCGAATCCCTGCAACGGGGTGAGCTCCCGTTGCTCAGTCCCAGCTCCTGCCAACCTAGCAGTTCAAAAGCACATCAAATGCAAGTAGATAAATAGGTACCACTCAGGCGGGAAGGTAAATGCCGTTTCCGTGCGCTGCTCTGGTTTGCCAGAAGCAGCTTAGTCATGCTGGCCACATGACCTGGAAGCTGTACGCCGGCTCCCTCGGCCAGTAAAGCGAGATGAGCACCGCAACCCTAGAGTCGTCCACGACTGGACCTAACAGTCAGGGGTCCCTTTACCTTTACCTTACCAAAGCCACAGTTTCAGAAACAGAGTGATAACAGAAACACAGGCATCCTGCAAAATCTGTGGTTCCTCGAATTTAGCAATGCAGTTCTCTAGTCAAGTAATGTGTACAAAGAGGCACATTGTGGGGTAAAGTGTGCAGACCAATGTATGCAACAACAAGCAAAAAACAAACATTAAATGAGAGGAAATTGCTTTGCAAAAATGGGTATCTGCTTCAGAAGGTGTCAATGGATCAGACCCGCCTTCGACGCCTGGCAGAATGCATAGCACTGCAAATTGGTCTTCTGAAATGTTCACGTGAGAAAGGCCCAATTGCATTCAAACGTGTACACAGTAGAAGAAATTCATACTAAAATGCTGGTGGATTTTCATGAAGACTGTTTTTTTCTTTTTCTTTTTGAATGCACACTGCTGTGGAAACGTGGAAAACTGAACTGGAAACTGGAAAAATGAGAAACAGAGAGAACCCAGAATTTACAGTCACCTTTGCTGATCTGCCAAGTTGGTGGAGACAGCACCAAACTAGATAGACCAGCGATCTGACTCAGTCTAAGGCTTAACAGCTCAGAATAAAGGAAGAAGATGAAATGCTTTTTTCATACATCGCCTCTCCCCACTGCACCACACGCCCAATCTGTAGCCTTTTTCTTTGCTGCCATCATTCCCCCTTCCCACTTTCGATCTAAATTATTTCAGTCCACCTACGCAGGGAAGAAATGTGTTGACTGGGTGCGCTCCGTCAAAAGCTCTTCCCGCACAACCGTCTCTGACGTCAGGACGAAAGTGCCCCTGACTTTGAATGTGTATCTGCATCAAATGCGCAGAGAGCTGTACTTTTAAAATGCAAAGTCTATCAGCTCAAAGGTGGAAGGGGCTGATGATTAATGGGATCAGAACAGGCATGGGTTGGGGTGGAGGGGGGATTTAAACCTCCCTTCCCTTGCAAAAGTCCTGAATCCATCTGCTGAAGCTGGCTTTGGGGTGAAATCCACAAATAGTTATTATTAAGCCTGCAAGGTTTAGTTGACTAATTAAGTCAGATGAATAAGTTAACAGTTGTGCAGTTAGGGAATCTTTAAGACAGGCATAGGCAACCTCAGCCCTCCAGATGTTTTGGGACTGCAACTCCCATGATCCCTAGCTAACAGGACCAGTGGTCAGGGATGATGGGAATTGTAGTCCCAAAACATCTGGAGGGCCTCCTCATCAATGTAAAGAAGCCATGGCCTTGATTTCATTTTGAAAAGATATCTATCCATATTCTGCATATATATATACAGTGGTACCCCGCAAGACGAATGCCTCGCAAGACGGAAAACCCGCAAGACGAAAGGGTTTTCTGTTTTGGAGGCGCTTCGCAAGACGAATTTCCCTATGGGCTTGCATCGCAAGACGAAAGCCCATAGGGAAATGCTGGCGGTTGCGAGCAAAGACTTTCGCCCACAGCCGGCCTTCAGAAGAGGACCTCTTCTGAAGGCCGGCGGGGGGCAAAAGTCTTTGCTCCCCCCCGCCTGCCTTCCCCCCCGCCTGGCCCGGGCGATCTTAAAATGCTGGCGGGCGGGAGCGAAGCGTTAGCTGCCGACCCCCAGCATTTTAAAATCTCCCCGTGTCCCAGGAAGGTTTTAAAATTTTAAAATGCTGGGGGTCGGAAGCGCTTCGCTCCCGACCCCCAGCATTTTAAAACGCTGTTCCGAAGGGGGGGCGGAGACACCTGCCCCAGCCGCCCCACTTCGGAAAGCTGTTCCGAAGTGGGGCGGGGAGGCGGGGACACCTGCCCCAGCCGCCCCACTTCGGAAAGCTGTTCCGAAGTGGGGAGGGGGGTGGAGACACCTGCCCCAGCCGCCCCACTTCGGAAAGCTGTTCCGAAGTGGGGCGGGGAGGCGGAGACACCTGCCCCAGCCGCCCCACTTCGGAAAGCTGTTCCGAAGTGGGGCGGGGGGCGGAGACACTTGCCCCAGCCGCCCCACTTCGGAAAGCTGTTCCGAAGTGGGGAGGGGGGGCGGAGACACCTGCCCCAGCCGCCCCACTTCGGAAAGCTGTTCCGAAGTGGGGCGGGGGGGGGCGGGGACACCTGCCCCAGCCGCCCCACTTCGGAAAGCTGTTCCGAAGCCGGGCGGGGGGGCGGGAACACCTTCTGAAGGCGGGCAGGGGGCGAAAGTCTTTGTCCCCCCTGCCTGCCTTCCCAGGGGCTTTTAAATCGCCCCGGACTTTTTAAATGCCGCCCGCCAGCATTTTAAGATCGCCCCGGACAGCGGAGAAGTCCTCCGCTGTCCTGGGGTTTTTTAAAATGCTGGGGGTGGGAAGAAAAGCCCTTGTCCCCCCCCAGCCTTCAGAAGAGGTCCGGGGACAGACTGTCCCCGGACCTTGTCTGAAGGCGGTTTCCCTAGGAACGCATTAATTGATTTTCAATGCATTCCTATGGGAAACCGTGCATCGCAAGACGAAAAAACCGCAAGACGAAGAGACTTGCGGAACGAATTAATTTCGTCTTGCGAGGCACCACTGTGTGTATATATATATATATATATATATATATATATATATATATATATGAATATGATACAGGTAAAGGACCCCTTGATGGTTAAGTCCAGTTAAAGATGACTATGGGGTTGCGGCACACATCTCGCTTTCAGGCTGAGGGAGCCGGTGTTTGTCCACAGACAGCTTTCCGGGTCATGTGGCCAACAGGACTGAACCACTTCTGGCGCAACGGAACACCGTGACGGAAACCAGAGCACACGGAAACTTCCTGCCGCAGCGGTACCTATTTATCTACTTGCTCTGGTGTGCTTTCGAACTGCTAGGTTGGCAGGAACTGGGATAAAGCAACAGAAGCTCACCCCATAGCACAAATTTGAACCGCCGACCTTCTGATTGGCAAGCCCAAAAGGCTCAGTGGTTTAGACCACAGCGCCACATATTATACAATACAATACTAGGGCTGGGCAATATTTGGTTTTCAGCATCACGACATATCACCAGCTAAACATCATGACAAACTGATATATCACAATGTCTGAAAGAAGGATGGAGTTCTGTAGAAGCATGGGCTGGCTTCATTGTTTCCCCCTCACATTGCGATTTTTGCATAGCACACAAACACACACATCATGATTGGCGATATATTGCCAGGTCAAAAAATTATGAAACTGATATCACAATACGGACTTCAAACCGATTTTGGACGATGCATCGATATATCACACTGCCCTATACTATACTGTACTGTACTATATTATACTGAAATGTTTAAATCAGGGGTCAGCAACCTTTTCAAGCCGTGGGCCAGTCCACCGTCCCTCAGACCATGTGGTGGGCCGGACTATATTTTGAAAAAATAATAATGAACAAATTCCTATTGTTATGTACTGAAGTTCTCACCCTGGGCCAGCAGGGGGATACTGTAGGTAGTTTTCACTCAGGTCCACATATGCAAATAAGGAATGGAAAGTGACGTTCAGTGATTGGATAGTTACAGAAGGTTGTTACTGTTGCTTTGTAGTTGAGCTCTATATAAGCAGGTTGGCTGAACTCTTCAGCCCAGTTCTGTTCTGGGCCTGTGAATAAACAAGAGCTGTTTGAAGAATCGCTGTGTCGTCTGATATGTTCACCCACAACTTAACACATGTTGTTGTTGTTGTTGTTGTTGTTTAGTCGTTTAGTCGTTTAGTCGTGTCTGACTCTTCATGACCCCATGGACCAGCGCACGCCAGGCACTCCTGTCTTCCACTGCCTCCCGCAGTTTGGTAAATCTCATGCTAGTAGCTTCGAAAACACTATCCAGCCATCTCTGTCTTCCCCTTCTCCTTGTGCCCTCAATCTTTCCCATCAGGGTCTTTTCCAGGGAGTCTTCTCTTCTCATGAGGTGGCCAAAGTATTGGAGCCTCAGCTTCAGGATCTGTCCTTCCAGTGAGCACTCAGGGCTGATTTCCTTCAGAATGGATAGGTTTGATCTTCTTGCAGTCCATGGGACTCTCAAGAGTCTCCTCCAGCACCATAATTCAAAAGCATCAATTCTTCGGCGATCAGCCTTCTTTATGGTCCAGCTCTCACTTCCATACATCACTACTGGGAAAACCAGAGCTTGAACTATACAGACCTTTGTTGGCAAGGTGATGCCTCTACTTTTTTTTTTTAACTTAGCACATATGCCCCCAAAATAACCCAGAGATAAAAGGACACATTCTACTCATGTAAAGACACGCTGATTCCTGGACCATCCGCGGGCTGGATTGAGAAGGCTATTGGGCTGCATCCGGCCCCCGGGCCTTAGGTTGGCTACCCCTGGTTTAAATGTTTTTTTGATTGTCCTTGAATCTTCCTGCCACACTTGCCATCCTCTCCTGCCACACCAGTGTGGCAGGCCACTCCCTGAGAACCACTGCTCTTGACTTTGTGCTCAACAGTCTTACCGCCTTTACCTTCTTTAGAAGGTAATAGTGCATAAGTTAATTCAAAAGGCAGTGAACATTCCCCATAGCTTCTGCAATAACAGTACCACCACAGATTCAATTCTGCATGTGTATGTGTTGGAATAAAGAGGGGCTGCCAAGGAAGAGGGCAGCAACCACCCCCCATATTGCTAACACATATAAAAACTGCAGGTGCCAAGCGCTATCAAGGCCACATCTGCACCTATATCTAAAACATTAACACAACACTTTAAACAATGATGGCTCCCCGCAAAGCATTCTGGGAGCTATAATTTGCTCAGGGAGCTGAGAGTCGTTAGGAGACCCCTATTTCCCTCTTGGAGCTACAATTCCCTGAGCTGTTAAGCACCCAGTCCATATCCCCAGGGAACCAATTCCCAGGGAATTGGAAAGGACAATTGCAACGATGTACATAAAGCGCTTCAAAGAGTAAAAGAAGAAAAGAGGGTCTATAAATGCTGCGTGTTATTAAACAACCATGAGCAAATTGTTTAATATCTGTTTCTGGGACACTTACTGCGGAATGAAAAAATATATCTCTTTACAATAGACAAATGAGCACTTCTTTTCTTTTTTTTTAAAAAGGGGGGGAATTGTTGAAGTTTTGAATTATGGCTTCTATTTTTATGCCAGAGTTGCAGTTAGTGCCAAAGAGCTAAACAGCCTGAATCAGAAGCAAATGAGAGGGCTGGAAAAACATTACTCATTCCTCTTTAGCTGCATTGTTCAAAGGGGAAACAGGAATTCCTTCTTGTTCCTTTCGCCACTCCCCATCTGACGCGGCACGATTCACGGTCTCAGAACTCATCTAAATTGTCTTCAGCACAGTCCGCGAAAAGATGTCAACAGTGATTAAGGTAACCTAGTTTTAATCCTGCAATGTCCTTCTCAAAGGGGTTTCTCTAGTATCAAATGCCTACAGTGCCAGGAGGTTGTGGCTAGTGCACTCACCCCTGCGGGGGGTACCACATTGGCACCCCCCCCCCGCAGTGTGACCCCTCCATTTATGAGATATTAGCAGTACATCTTTAGAAATGGTTCTGCTCTTTTTAAAGAGATTGCCTTCTATTTTTTTTTATCTCATAAAGGTCCATTAGGTCCAGTCATGGCCGACTGGGGTTGCTGCGCGCATCTCGCTTTATTGGCCGAGGGAGCCGGCGTACAGCTTCCAGGTCATGTGGCCAGCATGACTAAGCCACTTCCGGTGAACCAGAGCAGTGCGCAGAAACGCCGTTTACCTTCCTGCTGGAGCAGTACCTATTTATCTACTTGCACTTCATGCTTTTGAACTGCTAGGTTGGCAGGAGCAGGGACCGAGCAACGGGAGCTCACCCCGTCATGGGGATTCGAACCGCTGACCTTCTGATCGGCAAGTCCTAGGCTCTGTGGTTTAACCCACAGCACCGTTGCCCCAAACTGTGCAGCAGCTTACACATCTGTTAAATGAATAAACAACTTTTGCTCACAGTAGACCCAATGAAATGCATGGGCATGACTCACTTAGCCCCATTAACTTCAGTGCGTCTACTTCGAGTACAACTTAATTGGGTACCGCCTGTGATCAGTGACTGGGCAAAATCTGGTCTGTGGATGATCACCTCTTGCCCTACTGAGTACTAACAGGGAGAAGGAATAGAAGAATTGTGCCGCTGACATCTATTTATAACTTTCTCTTCAAGAAGATAATCTTCTGTTCTTTCTTTTTTTGTTACAGGCGCCACCAAAACGAAGAAGATTATAAGGGTTCATACTGGTTAAAGGAGAGACCTGAAATTTGCAGTATTATAGGTGATAACAGAATTAACTGGATATTTCCTAACAATATGACTATTTGGACTAAGATAACAATAACAGCTGGTGTGGTATAGTGTTGAGGGTTTTGGACCAGGGTTCAAATCCCCACTCAACTACAAAGCACACCAGTCATTGCCTCTAAGCCCAGCCTACCTCACGGGCTAGTTGCGGGAATCAAAATGAGGAGGGGGGGAGGTAAAGGTAAAGGGACCCCTGACCATTAGGTCCAGTCGTGGCCGACTCTGGGATTGCGGTGCTCATCTCGCTTTATTGGCCGAGGGAGCCGGCGTACAGCTTCTGGGTCATGTGGCCAGCATGACTAAGCTGCTTCTGGCAAACCAGAGCAGCGCACGAAAACGGCATTTACCTTCCCGCCGGAGCGGTACCTATTTATCTACTTGCACTCTGATTTGCTTTCGAACTGTTAGGTTGGCAGGAGCAGGGACCGAGCAACTGAAACTCACCCCATCGCGGGGATTCAAACCGCCAACCTTCTGATCGGCAAGTCCTAGGCTCTGTGGTTTAACCCACAGCGCCACCTGTGGGGGGGGGGAGAGATAACCATGTAAATAATAAAATAAACATTTTTTTTTGTCGTTCCCCCTTTCCTCCTTTCCCTTCTCTCCACTGCTCTTGCTAATGAATCTTTATTCTCTAATGTGCTAATGAATTTTCACTGTCAGATGGCTGATGAATTTCCTTACTTGCAGATGGTGGTGTGATGATTAATTTTATGCTCCTACAGTATATTAGCTTATACGTACCAAGTACTTATTTAACTATTTAATTTACAGTTTTGTTTCAATCCCCTTTAAGTGAGTGAGCAGAACTAGTTCTCTGAAAGGAAACGCACACAAAAAACAACACATTTTGGGCCCCCATAAACAGATTAAGGAAGCTGAGTCCTAACTAGAAGGGAAAAAGATGGGGAAATCTAGGAATATGAATCTTACATGGTAAAACAGGGATAGGGAATATGTTTCAGCCTGAGGGCCACAAGGAAAGAAGCATTCTCAGAGTTCAAATACACATCTCAGCCAGGCAAAAGCACTTGGGGGACAATGAAGGGTCAGTGAAGGCTGTGGCTGGGGGGAATTCCAGGGCCAGACAGTGTCTTGGGGGCCACCTTTGGGCCCTGGGTCTGAGGTTCCCTGCACCTGTAGTCTTCAGGAATTGCAGACTTTTAAGAGATATGTGGGGGACGCGGGTGGCACTGTGGGTTAAACCACAGAGCCTAGGACTTGCCAATCAGAAGGTCGGCGGTTTGAATCCCTGTGATGGGGTGAGCTCCCGTTGCTCGGTCCCTGCTCCTGCCCACCTAGCAGTTCGAAAGCACATCAAAGTGCAAGTAGATCAATAGGTACCGCTCCAGCGGGAAGGTAAATGGCGTTTCCGTGTACTGCTCTGGTTCGCCAGAAGCGGCTGAGTCATGCTGGCCACATGACCTGGAAGCTGTACGCCGGCTCCCTCGGCCAACAAAGCGAGATGAACGCCGCAACCCCAGAGTCATCCGTGACTGGACCTAATGGTCAGGGGTCCCTTTACCTTTTAAGAGATATGTGGACATATGGAGAAAATGTGGGACAAGGCGGGAAAGAAATCTTAAACTAGGATCACAGTAGAAGAAAAGACTGTGAATGGACAGGCAAAAAGGAGAAAAGATCAAAAGTCAGGAGGAGGAGGATCATAGAATTTCCACAATAAAGTATGAACGTAAAATAGCAGATGAAAGCACTCTGTCACCCTTGTACAACAAATCCACTTTTATAGAACAAAATGGGATGTTTGCAGTTAGGAAAGTGATGGGGAAATCCACTGAAAAGCGTTGGGCCAAATGAATGATTAATGGTACGACCTGAGGGCAAATCAGGATGGATGCTCCTTGTCATATAATTTGCCTCTAAACAGATCGGAATGAATGTTCAGGAAAGACCGGATGTGGTCCAATTGCCCTGTAAGCGTTGTACAAGCAAATCTGGATGAATGCTCATGTCAGTGTTAATGGTAACACTGTACAGAGAGGCAAACTACCCCCAGGAATGCATTTGTTTCTTTAAAATGGAATGTGAGGATTACGAACCTCCGAGAGCAAAAGGGTCTTCTGCGGTTATTCAACTGCTCGGCAGAATCTATTTGCTGGAGAACAGCCTGTGGTGGTTTATGAAACTTTTCCCTCAATATGCTGCCCACATATTTTACAAAACACTTTGGAATTGTTGTGCGGCGCTAAGTCAATTCCTTTCAGCCAGGCTTCCCCTCCCTCCTAACTGCTTTGCTGACTCATGTGGCTGAATGTTAACACAAAGTAAGTGTAGAAAAATAAATAAGAGAGTGATCAAAATGCAAACATGCGGAGGCACCCCCCCTTTGTTAAATTACCACCATGAAACATGAACAAACAACCATAAACCTCCCATAAAGCTTGGAGCTGCTCCCTTTTGAAGAAAGGTTACAAATTTGAGGCTTTTTGTTTGTTGAGAGAAAGGGCAAGTATCCCATGTGGGGGGAATACTGTGGCACTGGTTTCCTGCTTGCAGGCTTCCCATAGGTTGGGTTGCATCCTGCGAGAATAGATGCTGGCTGATGAGCCTTTGACTTGGTCTAGAGTCAATCAATCAATCCTTTATTCGACCGATAGTCAGAAATAAAATACAATAATTATAAACTATAACATCATAGGTAAAGGTAAAGGTACCCCTGCCCGAACGGGCCAGTCTTGACAGACTCTGGGGTTTGTGCGCCCATCTCACATCTATAGGCCGGGGGCCAGCGCTGTCCGGAGACACTTCCGGGTCACGTGGCCAGCGTGACAAAGCTGCATCTGGCGAGCCAGCGCAGCACACGGAACGCCGTTTCCCTTCCCGCTGGTAAGCGGTACCTATTTATCTACTTGCACCCAGGGGTGCTTTCGAACTGCTAGGTTGGCAGGCGTGGGACCGAGCAGCGGGAGCGCACCCCACCGCGGGGATTCGAACCGCTGACCTTTCGATCGGCAAGCCCTAGGCGCTGAGGCTTTAACCCACAGCGCCACCCGCGTTGTATGATAACATCATAGGGGTACACAAATAAGGTAGGGCCACAGTACTAGACCTCTCACAGATAACCCACATCAAGGCATTCAGTTATACATTTCCGACACTTGAGTGCTAGGAAAAGAAATTTAGCCACTGACAAGGTTGTTTTCCCAGAAGACTTATTTAGCAGATATGCTGTCTGCTTTCCTCTTTGTCGGGAACTGAGCTGGGGTAAGTATGGAGTTATAAGATACTGTCTTAAACAGTTGTAGCTGGGACAGCTCAGTAAAATGTGCTCTGTGGATTCTACCTCGCCCAATGCACAGTGGCATAATCTCTGGTCATATGGGACTCCTCCATATCTTCCCTTCAGAACCGCCGAGTCAAGAACATTCAGCCTAGCCGCAGTAAATAGTCTGCGGTATTCCACGTAGTGGATATCCGCCAGGTAGCGAGCTGGAGCAGCCCGATACAACTGCTCCCCCAGAAACCCAGGTTTCACACGGCCTGTGTCCTCCTGTCTGGCAATACCCCTTAATCTTTGAGTGATCACCGCCTTTGCGTGGCTATACGTCATGGACTCTATATAAAGGGAGGACAACCCGCACTTCTGCACTTCCTCCACTATCTCCCCTTCCCATGGAGATTTAAAGTTATCCCTCAGAATCAAGGGGGCCAAACCCACCGGTCTGAAACAGAGCTTGAGCCATTTGGTCTAGAGTCTAGACCATGGGTAGGCAAACTAAGGCCCGCGGGCCGGATCCGGCCCTATCGCCTTCTAAATCCGGCCCACGGACGGTCCAGGAATCAGCGTGCTTTTACATGAATAGAATGTGTCCTTTTATTTAAAATGCATCTCTGGGTTATTTGTGGGGCATAGGAATTCGTTCATCCCCCCCCCTTCAAAATATAGTCCAGCCCCCCACAAGGTCTGAGGGACAGTGGACCGGCACCCTGCTGAAAATGTTTGCTGGCCCCTGGTCTAGACTCTTCTAATGTCGTTTCCCTCCCAGGACTAACAACTGACTTCGGAGAGATTTCGAACGGCAACACAGTTTGTGTGACGGGGTTTAGAGGGAGAGCATTTACCCCCCCTCCTCTGTAGGCTGCAGTCCTGATTAAATGCTCTAGTATCAAAAATTATTATTGTTATTATTATTATTATTATTTGAATTTATATACTGCCCTATACCCAGGGGTCTCAGGGCAGTTCACAGAATAAAATCAAGATAGAAAACCACAAAATATCTAATAAAAAGAAAAACAACAACCCAACAGCACACACCCCTCACACACAAAAAATCACATTTTAAAAGGGCATAGGATGTAAATCGGATCAACGAAAGGTTTCGTTAAAAAGGAACATTTTTGCCTGGCGCCTAAAGGTGTGTAATGAAGGCGCCAGGTGAACTTCCCTTGGGAGAGCATTCCACAGACAGGGAGCCACTGCAGAGAAGGCCCCGTTCTCGTGTTGCCACCCTCTAGACCTCTCAAAGAGGAGGCACACGAAGAAAGGTCTCAGAAGATGATTTTGGGATCCGGGTAGGTTCATATGGAAAGAGGCAATCCTTGAGGTATTGCTGTCCTGAGCCATTTCAGGATTTATAGGTCAAAACCAGTGCTTTGAATTGGGCCCAGAAGCTAATTGGTAGCCAGTGCAGTCGGACCAGGATCGGTGTAATGTGCTCAATCCATCTTGCTCCCGTGAGCAACTACTGAATTCTGCAACAGCTGAAGTTTCCGAACCATTTTCAGAGGCTGATACATTAAATGCAAACATACAAATACACACATCACCCTCTATATTTCTCACTGTACAAAAGAAACTCTGGTGAGGAAAATACTCTGTAGGGGGTAGGATCTTCAAAACAGCTTACTGTGGACTGAGCAACACATTTCTCCAGAAATGTCTGGGAGAACAATCACAAACATTGCTAGGGCCACTGATATGCAGGGATGGGGGGGGGGGCGGCGGCAAAGGTCAAATTGTATTTTTGAAGGTGAACCAACCTAATTTGCACTTTCCAAGAAGAGGACACAAACTTGAACTCAGCCTTTCCAAGTTGCACTTCTCTGAATTTTACAGGGCTGTTCTCCAGCCATGTAATGTGCATATATGTGTGTTGGGAGGGGGAAGGTGTAGAAAAAAAAAAAAGATACCGTATTTTTCGCCCCATAAGACGCACCGGCCCATAAGACGCACCTAGATTTTTTGGGGGGAAATAAAGGGGAAAAAATTATTTCCCCCCCAGGTGCGCTGCGCTACACCAGGAGCTTGGGGCGTGCGGAGCTCAGCGCGCCCCAAGCTTCTGCGTGCCGGCAAGGTCTCCGCTAGCGTGGGAGAGCCGGGCGCCTCTCCCAGGGCTAGCGGACCCCTGCGCTAATCCAGAAACTTGGGGTGAGCTGAGGTCAGCGCTCCCCAAGCTTCTGCATGCCGGCAAGCAGTCCGCTAGCCTTGGGAGAGCCGCGGGGCTCTCCGAGGGCTAGCGGATCGCTGCGCTACACCAGGAGCTTGGGGCGTGCTGAGCTCAGCGCGCCCCAAGCTTCTGCGTGCGCGCAAGCAGTCCGCTGCCGCCCCAAGCCTCGCGCACCCGGTGGGACCTCCTGCCGGGTGCGCGAGGCTTGCAGACACTCGCCCAAAGCAGGGGGAGCCCTCCCGAGGGCTCCCCGTGTTTCGGGCGACAGGCTGCCGCCCCAAGCCTCGCGCACCCGGCGGGACCTCCTGCCGGGTGCGCGAGGCTTGCAGACACTCGCCCGAAGCAGGGGGAGCCCTCCTGAGGGCTCCCCGTGTTTCGGGCGACAGGCTGCCGCCCCAAGCCTCGCGCACCCGGTGGGACCTCCTGCCGGGCGCGCGAGGCTTGCAGGCATTCACCCCATAAGACGCACCCCGATTTCCCCTTCATTTTTGGAGGGGAAAAAGTGCGTCTTATGGGGCGAAAAATACGGTAAGTTGGGGAGAATAACATACAAAAATACAGGATGGGTATTCTGTGGTACCTGTAAAAGGGTGACTGAAGTCAGGAGTGCTCTGATGGTGTTTCCTGCTTGGCAGGGGGTTGGACTCGATGGCCCTTGTGGTCTCTTCCAACTCTATGATTCTATGATTCTATGGTCAGTGCGTCTGGTTGCTAACCAGAAGGTTGGTGGTTCAAGCCCACCCAGGTTTATCAAAAAATAGATAGGTTGGGGAGAAGAATAACATACAAAAAATACAGGATGGGCGGGTGGCGCTGTGGGTTAAACCACAGAGCCTAGGACTTGCCGATCAGAAGGTTGGCGGTTCGAATCCCCGCAATGCGGTGAGCTCCCATTGCTCAGTCCCTGCTCCTGCCAACCTAGCAGTTTGAAAGCACGTCAAAGTGCAAGTAGATAAATAGGTACCGTTCCGGCGGGAAGGTAAATGCCGTTTCCGTGCGCTGCTCTGGTTTGCCAGAAGCAGCTTAGTCATGCTGGCCACATGACCCGGAAGCTGTATGCCGGCTCCCTCGGCCAATAAAGCGAGATGGGCGCCGCAACCCCAGAGTCGGCCATGACTGGACCTAATGGTCAGGGGTCCCTTTACCTATTCTGTGGCACCTGTAAAAGGGCGAGTGAAGGGATCAGGTCAATGTGTCTGGCTGCTAACCAGAAGGTTGGTGGTTCAAGCCCACCCAGAATTATCACCCTTCCAGCTCTATAATTCTATGATTCTATGGTTCATACAGAAGAGGGTGATAAACCACTGGTTCTGCCAATGTTCCTGAACACCAGCTCCTATTAAGACCCAGCCAGCACAGCCAGTTTTCAACTAGGATGGGTGTTGGAAGGACAGGGATTTGCCACCCCTCTTCTAGAATTGCTGGATTCACAGAATCACAGAATTGTAGAGTGATTCTGGTCATCCAGTCCAACCCCCTGCGATGAAGGAATCTTTGGCCAAAACGTGGGACTCGAATCCACAACACTGTGTTGAAGAGTGGAATGCTCTACCAACTGACCTACCCCCAACTGGATTGTCATTCCCTCCCCCCAAAAAAACCCTTTTCAGCTGGCAAACAAGATGCCAAAGTGGAGTGGAATTTAACTAAGCACTTTTTAAATTTATCCCAATAACTTAAACATAGCTCTCTAGAGGGACACGCCATGCCAGGAAAGGAAATTCTTACACATGGGGAGGGAAATTCGGTAAAGAAAAGCCGCAAGTGTCCGTTCTGCGTAAGAGAAAGACATAATTCGAAACTGGTTTCAATTACAACCCCCCCTTAAAAAAAAAAGGGACGATGAGAATGCTGGTCATAAAGCATGTTAAATGGTTTAAAGAAATATGATTTCTTAGGCATTGCAAATTAGATAATAAAAAGCACTGGACAAAACAAATAAATTATGCCGTGGCTTTAGAGCCTTAGTTATTATAATAAATAACGTATAAATCCGATACTGTGTTTACTGGCAACGTTTTTCTTCCCTCCCCCCTCCCCCCGCCGCCTCTGATCAAGATGAGATGATCCATCATGTAATTTAATCACCGCCATCATCATCACCATTTTTCGTGCCAGAAGGAAAGAGACAAAAATTGCTCGGAAGGCTGAGGCTGACAATGGACAGAATCCCAGGACAAGGCAGATAATAGGTTGAGACAACTCTGCTGCTGTGTGCAGACTCTGTCTGGGCTTCCAGCTGTCAGGCTGTCACAGGCTTCATGCCCATTGACTTTGGCTGAAGTTCTCCCAAACCAGGGTGTGTGTGTGTGTGTGTAAGGGGTGGCGGCGGTGAGTGGCAGGGCACGGGGCCAGGATGAAGCCATTCCAGCTCTGAGATGCGATGCAGCTGAAACGCTAATTACATGCAAGCTCTCCCCGACTTACACAGCAATTTTGTAATTTGAGCACCGGGTTTCGTAAGGGCAGGAGAAGCGCCGTAACATAAGGCTTCTCCTCCCTCTCTTGTGCATGTGTGCGTGCACACACACACACACACACACACACACACACACAGTAAGCTCTTTTCAGATACCACGCTTCACACTTTGCCGGGACAGCGTGGGTGTTCCCGGGTTAGCAAATACGCAAAGCGTATCATGATATATGCAACGGCTGCCTAAGCATCTCTTGGCCACGCTTTGGCAGAGGCAAGAGGCAATTTTAAAACAAGAGACACATGCCAGTCGAAAGCAGAGCTGGATGGGGTCAGGCCTGGCTCTCCACCCTTGAAATAATTTGCTGTCATTTTCCCGGGTTGCAATCAAGAACCCCGACGTGCAAAATCTGCATTAGGGAGAGCCAAGCTACACAGGAAGTGCTTGCTTTTAAAAGGGTGCTTACAGGGACCCTTCCACTAGGAAAAGTAGCTGTATGGGTAGCAGACTCTCCAAATGTCCCTGTTTTCCAGGAACAGTCCGAGGTTTACAGAAGCCGTCCCGGTTTCTGATTTGATCCCGGAATGTCCCGCTTTTCCTTAGGACATCTCTATCTTCATTGGAGATCTGTTAGAGGGTATGGAGTTACGTGAACCCCAAGCCAAGGAGATAAGTAACTATCCCCCATTGTTCTGCCCGGACACTGAGGTCCAGCTCCGAGGGCCTTCTGGCGGTTCCCTCGCTGCGAGAAGCCAAGTCACAGGGAACCAGGCAGAGGGCCTTCTTGGTAGCAGCACCCACCCTGTGGAACGCCCTCCCACCAGATGTCAAAGAGAACAACAACTACCAGAGTTTTAGAAGCCATCTGAAGGCAGCCCTGTTTAGGGAAGCTTTTAATGTTTGATGCATTACTGTATTTTAATATTTTGTTGGAAGCCGCCCAGAGTGACTGGGGAAGTCTAGCCAGATGGGCGGGGTATAAATAATAAATTATTATTATTATATTATTATACGTCCTTTGGAAGACTTCAGAAGGCAGCCTTGTATAGGGAAGTTTTTTAAAAAAAACGTTTAATGTTTTATTATGTTTTTATATATGTTGGAACCTGCCCAGAGTGGCTGGGGCAAACCAGTCAGATGGGTGGGGTATAAATAATAGAATTATTATTATTAAAGAGCATGTCTCTATTTTCATTGGAGAAATGTGGGAGGGTTCAGGATTCCCTATCTGTTCCCTGGCACTCTCCTCAGCCCATTCCCGCGAGGTCAGAACCCCTCATTGATCCTGCTCCACAAACTGTTCTGGGACAGAAATAATGTCTCTTGGTTGCCTAGAAGAATGAGGAGGTGTGTGTGTAAAAAGCCGTATTTTGCATGGCTGGAATGCAGCCTCCCGTACAAAGTCATCCACCACCACCCCCATAGCTGCTGGCAAGGAATATTGCAGGTGACACCAGCGGCGTAGCGTGAGTTGTCAGCACCCGGGGCAAGGCAAGTAATTTGCGCCCCCTAACCCGGGGCAAGACAAGTAATTTGCGCCCCCCCCTAACCCCTAACCTGCCGATCTGAGCCGAGTTGCCGCTGGCGCTGCTGCCCAAACCACGCCGCTTGCCCAGAGGAGGAGGGGGGCAGAGAGGCGAGGAAAATGAAACATGGCCCAGCAGCTGCAGCAGCAGCGGCGGAGGCGGGCTGTGAGGAGGGGCTGCCTGGCGCGTCCTCCGCGGTCCTGACGCGCGGGGCTGAGAGCCGCTGCCTGCCGGACGCCTTCAGCCCGGACGCACGCACAGCTCGTCGGTTCCGCGAGACATGGGGCTCTGCTACAGCCTGCGCCGGAGGCTCTTCGGCGACTCCGGAGGCAGCGAGCGCCCCCCCCAGATGTTGTGCCCGGTGCGGCCGGCCCCCCTGGCACCCCCCACGCTACACCACTGGGTGACACAGGTGAGCTAGGAGAAGAAGGAGCCCAGGTGTTTCTGGCAGGAGACAGACGCCGCCTTGAAGCTGGCACTCCCGTGAAAGTGTCAGGGATGTGATGCAGTTTTATGTGGCGGGTGCCTTTCCAGAGGTTTGATATGGGGCAACAGCTTTCTTAGGCTCAGGCAAGCAAACTCCACAAGCCAAGGTGAGCTTTCGAGGTCACAGTCTCCAAGCCACTCCATCAGAAGAAGAGTTTGGATTTGATATCCCGCTTTATCACTACCCGAAGGAGTCTCAAAGCGGCTAACATTCTCCTTTCCCTTCCTCCCCCACAACAAACACTCTGTGAGGTGAGTGGGGCTGAGAGACTTCAAAGAAGTGTGACTAGCCCATGGTCACCCAGCAGCTGCATGTGGAGGAGCAGGGAAGCGAACCCGGTTCACCAGATTACGAGTCCACCGCTCTTAACCACTACACCACGCTGGCTCCAGTTGGTGAAACTACCTGCCAAGGCATCTAGCTGGGAGACTAGCTGCCGCCCTTGCGTTTGCTGCTGTGGTAGTGGTGTTTTGTAGTGGCATAGTGGGGGGGGGGAGCATGGGGGCTGTGGCCCAGGGCACAACTTCTGATGGGGCACAACCAGGTGCCCCCATGCAGGTGCCGGCTTCCATGAGTATCCTCACCCTTCCCTGGCAAAAGGTGAGAGTGTGCGGACAGAGGGACACAGGTGAGGGGCAACCCCAGCGTAGCCTGTCCCATGCTCCTCTCCCTGGGCATCAGGGAGATGTGCCTGCCAAGGGCCACATTGGCCAGCCAGGCTCCCCCCTGCCCACAGGCAGGCAGGCAGTGCAGCTTGGTCCCACTTAGCTCAGGTGCAGGGGTGTTTAGGTGGCATCGGTGGCTTGCCTGCCCCGGGCTCCAGCAACCCACGCTACACCACTTGTGTTTCACATGCTGCCGCCTTGGCGGATGACCCTGCAGAGGCATCACGGCTTCCAAGGGTGGGCCAACTCACACTCCTTGCTCTGGGCCACAGAGCGACGCATGATGGGGATGAGGGGTTTCAATATCTGTGTGGCTGGGTGTTGCTGGCACCACGCCTATTTGTTCCAGCTGTCGTCCTGGAGCATATGCTGTGTGCTTGGTCCCTGATTGGCTGCCCTGAGGTGGGGGGGGGCGGTGGGCCTGCCGGGAGCCGTGCGTGTGGATTATGTGGTGCAGTAGAATTGCTGGACTTGGGTGCAAGTTCTGCGGCACTTGTAGCTCCTTGGATGCTGTGGATTTTTGCACTGACAGATCTATCTCTTTGCTTTGGACTCCTCTGTAAATGGACAAGCTGCAATCCATGCTGCCTTTCTGCCAAAGCACTCAAGGCCGTGCGCAATTTCAGATAATGGCTTCTAGTCTGAGAGACACGATGTAAAAGTGTGGGTGGCGGGGAAGGAACGGGAAGAGAAGAGGAAATTAAGCGAGAGGCGGGCGCCGAATCTTTCATGCGCTTACATAAGAAAGGCATGTCATGGTCAGGAGTAACTTTCAGCGCTGGGAGTCAATTCTAGGGCAGGAAGAGTCAAATCGCAGGTGGGCTCAGTCAGGTTTGTCCTGCCATTTGTTTTGGAGTTTTGGTTGCCATGGAGTGCTTAGGGGAAAGGGCGATTTGTTGTTGTTGAAAAGAAATGAGAGAGAGAGAGAGAGCGCTTGTGCCTTGGATGCTGCTAAAGAGCCACAATACGGATAGTCACATTTTCCTAATGGATGCCCTTGAAAACAATGCTGGGTCAGGATACTGCCCTGTTCCCAGGGGCATCCTGTGCCAGGAACGCAATGCGGCTTAGCCATCATGAAGCGGTGGCAAGGCTTTTCGTTGCAGGAAAAGAAGAAAAGTCCTTTTAGAGGCCATCCAAAAACCAGAGGTCCTTAAAATTTGTCCACTCTGGGCATTAATGGGTCAGAAAAGCCCCACTGGATCCAGCCCATCTAAGTCCAGCATCCTATTCACACAGTAGCCAACCTGATGACTCCTGGAAGCTCACAAACATGACATGAAGCAACAGGAATTCTCAACAACTGGTATTCAGAGGCATTCTGACAGCACAGCATAGCCACCGCAGGTAGTAGCCGTTGATAGCACCAGTGGCGTAGCGTGGGTTGTCAGCACCCGGGGCAAGGCAAGTAATTTGCGCCCCCTAACCCGTGGATTTGCGCCCCCTAACCTCCAGATGTTGCGCCCGGTGCGGCCGCCCCCCTGCACCCCCCACGCTACGCCACTGGATAGCACTAACCCCCATGAATTTGCCTAAAACTCTTTTAAAGCCATCCGAGTTGGGAGCCATCACTAGTTTTTGTGGGAGTGAATTCCATGCAATGTGTGAAGAAGTCCTTGCTGTTATCTGTCCCAAATCTTCCAATATCCAGCTTCGTTGGTACGCCCCTAGTTCTCCTATTAGGAGAGTACAATCATACCTTGGTTCTCAAACGGAATCTGTTCCGGAAGTCCGTTCAACTTCCAAAAGCGTTCGGAAACCAAGGCGTGGCTTCTGATTGGCTGCAGGAGCTTCCTGCACTCAATTGGAGGCCACAGAAGCCGCGTTGGATGTTCGGCTTCCAAAAATAGTTCGCAAACCAGAACAGTCACTTCCGGGTTTCAGGCATTCGGGAGCCAAAATGTTCGAGAACTAAGCTTTTTGAAAACCAAGGTATGACTGTAGGAGAAAAGGACCTCCCTTATCCACAGAGTGCATGCAATTTTCCGGGGAAGGGGGCATTTTTGCCACACCCCAAACCTTACGAAATCTGGCACGGCTGAATACAGTGGTACCTCGGGTTAAGTACCGTATTTTTCGCTCTGTAAGACGCACCAGACCACAAGACGCACCTAGTTTTTGGAGGAGGAAAACAAGAAAAAAAATATTCTGAATCTCAGAAGCCAGAACAGCAAGAGGGATCTCTGCACAGTGAAAGCAGTAATCCCTCTTGCTGTTCTGGCTTCTGGGATAGCTGCGCAGTCTGCATTCGCTCCATAAGACGCACACACATTTCCCCTTACTTTTTAGGAGGGAAAAAGTGAGTCTTATAGAGCAAAAAATACGGTACTTAATTCAATCCGGAGCTCCGTGCTTAACCTGAAACTGTTTTTAACCTGAGGTACCACTTTAGCTAATTGGGGCCTCCTGCTGCCGCCGCGCCGCCAGAGCACAATTTCTGTTCTCATCCTGAAGCAAAGTTCTTAACCTGAAGCACTATTCCTGGGTTAGCCGAGTCTGTAACCTGAAGCTTCTGTAACCTGAGGTACCACTGTACTTCAGCCTGACACCAAAGAAGACTTAAGATGCACAAAAGGAGCTATGCGCATGAGAAGCCTGCACGTGCGGGTCTTGTATCCTCAAGTCACTCGGGAGGCTCTTAGGATAATCCACCTCTGACCTCGCAGGCTAAAAGCCTCCAGCATCTGACAGAGGAATGCTGCTCTCAGTCTCTCAGCCTATGGGCTCCTACATATTGAGCATTCCTCTGGATTTGCTTGCACAAAAGTTTCCGTGGAAGTTAGATTATATCCGGTCTTCCCTGAGCATTCATTTCTGACCTGCTTACAGGGCAGTTGGATGACAAGCACAGTGCCGGATTTACGTATAAGCTAAACAAGCTATAGCTTAGGGCCCCACTCTCTTGGGGCCCCCAAAAAATTAAAGGGAAAAAATCCTGGATGTACAGTTCCAAAATATAAGATAAAAAAACAAATAAAATAAAAATAAATAAAACCTACGTACAGCAACAGTGTTTTGTGTTGTGTAGGCTCCTATTTGTTATGTGCAAATGGCTTTAGATACCTATTAGGTCCATAAATTACCTAATAATAATAATAATTATAAATTTTATTTATACCCCGCCCTCTCTAGCCAGAGCCGGGCTCAGGGAGGCTAGCACCATTAAAATTACAGTAAAACAACAACAACAACAACAACAACCAATTTAAAATACAGGTTAAAATGCAATTTAAAATGCAGCTTCATTTTAAAAGTAGCCCATAGATCAAAACCGTAAGGGGAGGGAAACATAAGGGTCAGACTGAGTCCTAACCAAAGGCCAGGAAGAACAGCTCTGTCTTGCAGGCCCTGCGGAAAGATGTCAAGTCCCACATATAGCATATATTCAACACAAAAAACAGTGACAATTTGCTGTTGAAAAAGGACAGCTGGACATATAAAGGGCCCCATTACCTTCATTGGTTGAGGGCCTCATCAAACCTAAATCCGGCCCTGGACAAGTATCATTCACCCCAACTCGTTTGAAGAGTGCTTACAGAATTCCCATTAATGTTTCATTCATCCCAACAATTTTGGGTCCATTTTCCATGCCACTTTCCAAACCACAAAAAGTTTTATTGCTCAGATTTCATGACATAACGCTTGAATCCACTTTAGCTCTCCAAACCTGTGTCCCTGAACCCCTCCCTCCTAGTGACTCTGCCACGGTGGTTCTGGCTATTACTACAGAAACCAGCTCTCAAGGATCTTTTTGTCCCTTTTTTCTGTTTTTGCCTTCAAGCAGTGACTGACAGCATAACAATCAAACATTCCCAGAAACCCGTGTATTGTACTGAGTATAGTAAAGACGTGGGCGAGTGGAGAGCAGAGTAAAAAAACTGCTCTCAGAGAAACCTGCTGTGTGGTGGCAAACGAATAACAAGCCGTTAGCAAAACCATTACTTTATTTTATTTCGATGAAGGAAGAGTAAAACGATTCAACAACATGTGTTGCTCCAGACTAAATAAACACTTAAGGGTCAAACTGGACATGACGTTAAATAACAATAATAATAATAATAATAATAATAATAATAATAATAATAATAATATATTGCCCTATCCCCGGAGGTCTCAGGGCGGTTCATGGGGGGAAAAGCAAAATATAAAACCACAAAATATATAATCAAAATGTAAACACCAACCTAATAACCCCCTCCCCCCAAAAAACCCATTTTAAAAGGGCATAGGATGCCAATCAAATCAACCAAAGGCCTAGTTAAAAAGGAATTTTGCTTGGCGCCTAAAGGTGTATAATGAAGGCGCCAGGTAAACTTCCCCAGGGAGAGTAGTCCACAGACAGGGAGCCACTGCAGAGAAGGCCCCGTTCTTGTGTTGCCACCCTCCGGACCTCTCGAGGAGGTGACACATGAAGAAGGGTCTCAGAAGATGACCTCAGGGTCCAGGGTAGGTTCACATGGAAAGAGGTGGTTCTTGAGGTATGGTGGTTCTGAGCCTTTTAAGGCCTTATAGGTCAAAACCAGCACTTTGAACGGGGCCCAGAAACTAATTGGTAGCCAGTGCAGTCGGACCAGGATCGGTGTAATATGCTCAAACTGTCTTGCTCTGGTGAGCAACCGGGCTGCTGAATTCTGTACTAGCTGATGTTTCCAAACCGTCTTCAGAGGCAGCCCTACGTATAACACATTGCAGTAATCTAACCTCGAGGTTACCAGAGCATAGACAACAGTAGTTAGGCTATTCCTGTCCAGATAGGGGCATAGCTGGGTCACCAGCCAAAGCTGATGGAAGGCACTCTGGGGCACTGAGGCCACCTGAGCCTCGCGCGACAGCAAAGGATCCACGAGGACCCCCAAGCTACGAACTGGCTCCTTCAGAGGAACTGTAGCCCCATCAAATGGAAGCAACCTCCCACCCATCTGGTCTAGGGAGCCACCCACTAACTGCCCCTATCTGGATTGAGTTTCAGTCTGTTGGCTCTCATCCAGTCCATTACGGAGGCAAGACACTGGTCCAGCACTTCCACTGCAGACGTAAAGAAGAAATAGAGCTGAGTGTCATCAGCATACTGCTGACAACATACTCCGAACCTCCGGAAAACCCCACCCATCGCTTTCATGTGGATGCTAAGCAACGTGGGGGATAGGATTGAGCCCTGTGGAACCCCACTTTGAAGGTCTGACAGGGCTGAAAAGCATTCCCCAAGCAACACCCTCTAGGAACCACCATCTAAGTAGGACTGGAACCACCGCAAAGCGGTGTCACCCACCCCTAGTTCAGACAGCCGCTTCAGAAGAACACCATGGTTGATTGCATTGAAAGCCTCTGAGAGGTCAAGGAGAATTAACAGGGACATGTTTCCCTTGTCTCTTTCTCAACAGAGGTCATCACACAGGGCGAGCAAAGCAGTTTCTGTGCCAAAACCGGGCCTAAACCCCAACTGAAATAGATCCAGAAAATCAGTTTCTTCCAAAGGCGCCTGGATCTGGTCTGCGACCACTCGCTCCAGAACGTTGCCCAGGAAAGGGAGATTAGCAACTGGCCGGTAGTTAGTTTGGTTTTCCGAATCCAGGGAAGGTTTCTTAAGGAGTGGTTTTACCCCCGCCTCTGTCAAACAGGCAGGGACCACCCCCTCTCGTAAAGAGGCATTGAAGACCCCCCCCCGACCCAGCCAGCTGTTCCCTCCCTTCTGGTTTTTATCAGCCAAGAGGGGCAAGGATCCAGGGTGCAAGCAGTTGCCTTGACTGATCCAAGCCCCTTGTCCACATTCTTGCGCATTTAACAGGCAAGATTTAAGATATGCAAAGATCAATTAAATGGGGTTGCAGCAGGCAGAGGTCCTGCTGAGGTCCTAAGGAAAACTGTGCCTGGTAGTTGTATTGGGAGGCAATCTCCCATTGGCACCATGCTAGGTAAAGGTAAAGGGACCCTGACCATTAGGTCCAGTCGTGGCTGACTCTGGGGTTGTGGCGCTCATCTCGCTTTATTGGCCGAGGGAGCCGGCGTAAAGCTTCCAGGTCATGTGGCCAGCATGACCAAGCCGCTTCTGGCGAACCAGAGCAGCGCACGGAAACGCCATTTACCTTCCCGCCGGAGTGGTACCTATTTATCTACTTGCGCTTTGACGTGCTTTCGAACTGCTAGGTTGGCAGGAGCAGGGACCGAGCAACAGGCGCTCACCCCGTCGTGGGGATTCGAACCGCCAACCTTCTGATCGGCAAGTCCTAGGCTCTGTGGTTTAACCCACAGCGCCACCTGCGTCCCTGGCAACATGCTGGTGGGTGGCAAAAATGGGAGGGGAAAATGTCGTGAGTGTGGGACGGACCGAAATCTGAAGAGGAGGAAGGGGAGAAAAGCTCTCTGCAAGTGAGGAGTTCAGCCCTTCAGAAAGAGCTACCTCTTCCTTCCTTCTTCAGTCATCCTTCCCAGGAAGCCCTAGGAATTTTCTCTGAGGGGAACAAGTGGTCTACTAACAACCCTCAGCATCCTTATCCAACCACAGTTCCCAGGATCCTTTGCAATAAGCCACAACTGTTTAAAGTGGGATGCTACTTCATTAAATCTACAGTGCCGACAGGGCTTTACAGCTACGGGCTCCAGCCCCAAAGCTCTCTGAATCTTCATGTGTGGTTCACACAATAAGGTTGTGTGACAGGATGAATATATTTCCCCCTCTAGTATTATTATTATTATTAGTAGTAGTAGTAGTACAGTGGTACCTCAGGTTAAGTACTTAATTCATTCTGGAGGTCCGTTCTTAACCTGAAACTGTTCTTAACCTGAAGCACCACTTAGCTGATGGGGCCTCCTGCTGCTGCTGCGCTGCAGGAGCATGATTTCTGTTCTTATCCTGAAGCAAAGTTCTTAACCTGGAGCACTATTTCTGGGTTAGCGGAGTCTGTAACCTGAAGCGTATGTAACCTGAAGCGTATGTAACCCGAGGTACTACTGTAGTAGTAATAGTATTAATTTTATTTCTATACTGCCCTATACCCAAAGGTTTCAGGGCGGATCACATAAAGTATATCTTTAACTGGAAGAACACACTCGCTTTTGGTTTTGCAGCCGGTGGGCAGCCGGTAATGGCAGAGTGAAGGCCCAATTGTGGGACAGAGCCAACACAAAAGTACAATAGCAGTGTGTGTACGTCTATGTGTTTGAATGCTTGCTATGGAAATTGTAGTGTCACGAGTACCTATTTTCATCTTTGAAATGTCAGAAAGCCTGCTACGCATGCCGAGGTACCATGACAGACCCAACAGGGAGATTTTATGAGAAATTCTATCCCACTGCCAATGTGTTAACAGTGACTCATTTGATTTGTTCACTACACAGGGAACTGACCTGAGAGGAAAAACACGTTTCTCCATCCGCTGGCATTCCCCCCAACCTTATCTGTTTTCCATCCATGGAAAACAGCTGGTTTATAGTTTCTCTGTGAAACAGAGTTCCGTCGTCGCACCAAAAAGCCCATGCCCACTTTTCATCTGTTCCAAATTAGCTGGAAGAGTCAGAATACCACCCATGATAAAGGATTTCGCACCAGTGGAATTTGTTCTTCCTTGGGGACGTTTACCACAAGACTGAACAAAGGGAGCTATATCCCATTCTAGCTTAGGGAAACACCAGAGTACAATTAATGCGATCTCAACTATTTCCACTATTGAATTCAGTGGGGTTAACTCCCAGGCAAGTAGGGTTAGTATTGCAGCCTTAGGATTGCATCCAATGTTTAAATTCATGGACACAACTAACAGGGGCCCATTCATGTCAATGGGGATACTCTGAGTAGTAGGCTACAATCCTAAGAGAGAGAGAGACAGAGTATCAGGCTTTTATTTCCTATTTATTTAAGGCATCTTTCTTTTTCTTGTTGTTTAGATGAGTCCATTTATTGGTGCAAATGTTTATTTAGCTAACAAGAAACCGCCTTTCTAAATCTGAATCCTTGCAATTGACAGTGTCTTAGGGTGCCATATGCAAGATGTTTTTTACCCTACAAGGGAGTTCTCAACATTTATATGTAAGTGTAAAGAGTCCCTTCTATGGTCACCTATGGTGAGTAAGACTCACTCTCAGGGAGGAGGCAAAGAAGGTGAAGACATCCCTTTTTTATCCTAAGTCTTTTGAGACCTTTTGAAGGTGAAGAAAAAGAGTCTAAATGTCCCAGAAGTCGGTTTTTGTTTTGTTGTTAACTTTCAACACTTCTTTTCTGCAATATGAGAAACTGCACACCGATTCAAATCAATGGCCCATATAACCCAAAAGTGTCAACACTGAATTGAGATGGAGGGCCAAAATGTCACTTTGGTGCAATTTTGCCCATTTTTTGGCATAGGTTCAGCTGCCTCTCATTGCCAAACTCAGCATGAGAGTTCCTGAGGTGGAACTGCAGATTTTATCAATGTTTGGATAGTGGGCGCCATTTTGAATCAAGTTGGTGGACCCAAATGTGACTTTGGTGTGAATTTGTCCATTTTTCACAAAGTTCCGGCCTCCTCTTAAGATATTCTTGCCAAACTCAGCACAAGGGTTCCAAGGTGGAATGGCTGTTTTAGTTGATGTCTGGGTGCTGAGTTCCATTTTGAATCCACATGGAGACCAAAACATGGTTTCGGCTGACTTTGCCCAAATTTTGGCGTGATGGGTCAAAACTCACAAATTGTACTACCCTTTTAAAACTCACAATATTCAACAAATTCCTGGGCAGTGTTAAACACCCCTCACTAGTAGGAACTATAACAAGGTGGTGTGCAACATAACAATAACACAACAATAACAACATTGGTAAAAACATTAGTAACAATAAAAACAAGTATCCAAACTTGGAGTAGAGCCACTGAAATGAATAGACACGAGAGAGTCATGCTCATTAATTTCAATGGGTCTACTTTGAGTAGGACTTGCACTGGATTAAACCCACTGGTTAAAAAAAGAGAAACATTCCAAAGACCTGTCTGAACTAATACATTTTTTAAAAGTAAATAGGGATTATTCCTGCTGAACGTCTATTGGCAAGGAGTTCCACAGGGCAGGGTTTGCCATGCTGAAGGCTCAGACCCTGGTAAAGGATGACTGAACCTCAGGGGCATTGGGGACCACCAAAAGTCTTCCACCAGAAGATCTCAGTGATGAAGATGGAACATGAAGAACCAATTTGCCTAAATTGTTTAAGGCTTTGTGAATTAACACAAGAACTTTGTGTTACAGTTGGCAACCAGTGAAGCTCTCCCAGTAAAGGGAGTGACATGTTGCTGGTGACCTGATCCTTTGAGGATCCTGGCCGCTGGCTTCCACACTAGTTGCAGATTCTGGATCAGATTTCACTGCAGTCTATAACCCTGTCTTTTATTCTGGGCTGTCAACATCTAACAAAATGGCAAGCACACGGAGAGCCTTTAAATCAGGCGTTGTCAACCTGGTTCCTACCGCCCACTAGTGGGAGTTTCAGGATTCTAGGTGGGCGGTTGGGGGTTCTACAGCACAAGCTGAATCCTCCTTCCATCGAGCACTGGTGAGCGGTAAGGAAATTTTACCATCAATAAAGATGCATTAGTGGGCGGTAGGTCTAAAAAGGTTGAGTAAATGGTGGTCTTTAAATGGTGGTCAATGCATTGGAATCTTAAAATTAGACTACTGCAATATGCTGTGGCGGGGGCTATCCTTGCACCTGGTTTGGAAGCTGCAGCTTTCGCAAAATGCATCTGCTAGGGTGCTTAGCAGGGCACCCAGTTCTACACCAGCATCGAAAGATCTGCACTGGCTGTCTGTTATACAGTGGTACCTCGGGTTACGAACTTAATTCATTCCGGAAGTCCGTTCTTAACCCGAAGCGTTCTTAACCCAAGGTGCGCATTCCCTACCTAGGCCTCCCGCAGCCCCGGAAGAGGAATTGCATTCATATCCCAGGGCAAAGCTTGCAACCCAGGACACCTACTTCCAGGTTTGTGGAGTTCGTAACCCAAAGTGTTCGTAACCCAAGGTACCACTGTAGTTTCATGGACCAACACTCAGGCTGGTTGAAACCTTGTAAAAGACAAAACCGCCCCAAGTTAGCTATGCTCTTGTTAAACACAAATCTTCGTCAGGCCACCTTCATAACATCTCTGAGGGCACTTGCACATCACACCCAACTGCGAGACACCCTTTCAGTGCCAATGAGCCAAATCCCCAACATTATAGCCCAGTTTGTACAGCAAGAGAATCTTGATCTTAGGGCTGTGGGTTCAAGCCCCACGTGGGGCAAAAGATCCCCAAATTTCAGAGGGTTGGACTAAATGAGTGGCCTGGTCCCTTCCAACTTTACAATTCTGTGATTCTATGAGCAGCCTTTGCAGTAGGCAACCTTCCTTTAGAGTCTGGCCTAGAATTGCTCATTTCAAACTCGTGGCTGACTTAAAGGTAAAGGGACCCCTGACCATTAGGTCCAGTCGTGGACGACTCTGGGGTTGCGGCGCTCATCTCACTTTACTGGCCGAGGGAGCCGGCGTACAGCTTCTGGGTCATGTGGCCAGCAGGACTAAGCCGCTTCTGGCGAACCAGAGCAGCGCACGGAAATGCCGTTTACCTTCCCGCTGGAGTGGTACCTATTTATCTACTTGCACTTTGACGTGTTTTTGAACTGCTAGGTTGGCAGGAGCAGGGACCGAGCAACGGAAGCTCACCCCGTCGCGGGGATTCAAACCGCCGACTTTCTGATCGGCAAGTCCTAGGCTCCGTGGTTTAACCCACAGTGCCGCCTGCGTCCCCCACCTTGGCTGACTCACACCTTGCTTTATTCCTTTATTGTCCTCCTGCTTGCAACCAAGTGAAGATGCTGGGATGGCAGCGTCTGACATCTCCACCATCTGGAAGTGCATGCCTGGGAATCCTTGGAACCCTGACTGTTTTCACACACTGGCAACACATTCTGTAGACTTCCACCCATTATATTTTATATGCCCAATCAGACTGAATTTCAGAAACAAAAAAAGTTGTATTGAAAAATACGGCTTTTGGGCTGCCTGGCCCCAAAATGGCAACTAGACATTCCATGTTGGTGACTGCAACCCTGGTTTAAGGAGCCATTTGACACCTAGCTTCTATATCTGAGTTTCTTGCACTGCCACAAGGCCATAGCTGAGTGGCAACATCAGCTTTGCATGCATAAGGTCTCAGATTCCATTCCTGGCATCTTCAGGTGGGCCTGGGACAGACCTCCATCTGAAACCCTGAAGGGCCACTGCCAGCCAGTGCAGGCAGCACTGAACTAGATGGACCAATGGTCTCACTCTCTAGAAAGGCAGCTTTCTAAATCTGACATGTGTATTATTACATTTCTATCCCGCCTTTTTTCTCCAAGGAGTTGGAGGTGGTGTACATAGTTATCTTGCCCTCCTCATTTAATCCCCACAACAACCCTGCGAGGTAATAATAATAATAATAATAATAATAATAATAATAATAATAATAATAATTTATTTATACCCCACCCATCTAGCTGGGCTTCCCCAGCCACTCTGGGCAGCTTCCAAAAAAATATTAAAATACTATAATACATCAAACATTAAAAGCTTCCCTAAACAGGGCTGCCTTCAGATGTCTTCTAAAAGTCTGGTAGTTGTTGTTCTTTTTGACATCTGGTGGAAGGGCGTTCCACAGGGAGGGTGCCACTACCGAGAAGGCCCTCTGACTGGTTCCCTGTAACTTGGCTTCTCGCAGCAAGGGAACCGCCAGAAGGCCCTCAGTGCTGGACCTCAGTGTCCGGGTAGAACGATGGGGGGTGGAGACGCTCCTTCAGGTATACTGGACCGAGGCCGTTTAGGGCTTTAAAGGTCAGGACCAACACTTTGAATTGTGCTCGGAATCATACTGGGAACCAATGTAGGTCTTTCAGGACTGGTGTGATATGGTCTCGGCAGCCACTCCCAGTCACCAGTCTAGCTGCCGCATTCTGGATTAGTTGTAGTTTCCGGGTCACCTTCAAAGGTAGCCCCACGTAGAGGGCATTGCAGTAGTCCAAGCAGGAGATAACCAGAGCATGCACCACTCTGGCGAGACAGTCTGCAGGCAGGTAGGGTCTCAGCCTACGTACCAGATGGAGCTGGTAAACAGCTGCCCTGGACACAGATTTGACTGAGCTTTGCGACAGAGGGGGGATTGGAACCCTAGTCTGCCAGGTCTTAGTCCAGCCCTCTAACCACTACACCACACTGGCACCTGGATGATCGACATGACCAACTGGGAGTGGGGGAAGACTACCTCAGTCAGGCTGCAAGGCACCCAAGTCATGGAGGAAGCATGGAGAGGTTTTGAGGGCAAGGAAGGCTAATTTGCGGCTCTCCAGGTGTTACAGGACTCCAAAGGTCATCCGCCACAGCCAGCAAGGCTCAGGTATGAGGGAAGCTGCAGTCCAGTGAGATCTGAAGGACTGTAGGTTCCACAGCTGCCTAAGTGGTCAGATTCAGAACAGGTTACATGAAAGCAGGCGGTTGGGGGGAGTCTCTTTCAAACTGCCAAGGAACCGCCAACATCCCCCACACATCTGGAATCATAGAATTGTAGAGTTGGATGGGATCCCACGGGTCATCTAATTCAACCCCTGCAGGGCAGGAAGCACAGGTAAAAACTTTGGCACAGGAAGTGGGGCTTCCAGGCACCTCTCAAACAAATGCTGACACTGCTCAGAGATAGAGCAGATGTTTCGAATGCCTCCTTGCCTGTTGCCGGTCAGCGCAAGACAATACTCAGTTAGATGGAACAATGGCCTGAGTCTGTTTAAGGCTTCTTCTCCTTTTGTTGCTTGTGCCTAAGTTGTGAGGTACAACACGAACCAGCAACGTCCAGCCAGGGAACATATTTGTGGTGTTTTGTTTTTTTGTTTTTAAAAACCCCACCACCCATCTTCCTTTCAAAGAGTCCAGGGCAGCACACATTTTCCACATCGCAACAGCCCTGCAAAGTAAGCCAGTCCGAGACATTGTGACAAGCCGAGGCTCACCCACTAAGCTTCATAACTGAGTCGGGATTTGAATCCAGGGTTCCATATTAGGTACAAAGTAGGTAGCTCAGCCTGGATAGCTCAGCTGGTTACAGCATGGTGCTGATAACGCCAAGCTGGATGGGACATATTCCTGCCTTGTGAGGAGTTGGACTAGAGGATCTTCAGGGTCCCTTCCAACTCTACAATTGTGCAATTCTACGAGATTGCCATGCAGTGATGGTCGCCGACCTGAATGGCTTTAAAAGGGGAACAGACACATCATGGAAGAGGAGGTTTCAGTGGCTGCTACGGTCATGAAGGCTATGTTCTCCTTCCAGTGTTAGAAGCTCTATGCCTCTGTAGAAGGGACTTTTTATCATACGTGGTGGGAATGTAAAGAAGTTTTTTAAAAATTGGGAAACGATATATAATGAACTGAAGAAAATGTTTAAAATGGCATTTGTTAAAAAACCAGAAGCGTTTTTGTTAGGGATTGTAGGACAAGACCTGCCAAGGAAAATAAAGAATTTATTTATGTATGCAGCAACAGTGGCAAGAGTCTTGATAGCACAAGGATGGAAGAAGAATGAGGAACCCCCCCCCCCCGACAAAAGAACAGTGGCAAGAGAAATTGATGGATTGTGCAGAACTGGCTAAATTGACATACAATCTACGAGATAAGGACAACTGTGACTTTAAACAAGAATGGGAACTTTTTACAAATTACTTAAAAAGAAAGACAACAAAATGAATTGGACTCCTTGGCAGGTTTTGAATAAACATACACAAATTTATTGATTGATAGCATGGCAGATAGATAATGTAGGAGTTGCATAATTTTATAACATGCAGAGAATAATATGTGTTGAGAAATCAGAGAGAGGAGCTGAGGGAAGTCTCTGGGGGAGGGGAGGGAGGGTTTGGAGGGGTGGGGAAAAAAGGGGGGAAATAATGAATATGATATGTTTTGATAAGCTGTTATGTTGAAATTGCTAATAAAAACATTTTTTAAAAAAGAAGCGCAATGCCTCTGGATTCCAGCTGCTGGGGAGCAAAAGTGGGGAAACAGCTTGTTGAACTCAGGTCCTGCCTGGGGGCTTTCCACAGGCATCTTGTTGGCCACTGTGAGAACAGGACGCTGGACTGGCCTGATCCAGCAGCGATGCGAACCCCATTGCTGCTGCTCCACCAAAGACAACTAATTGCATATCCGGCAGAAATTCATTCTGGAGGCAACGGGTTGCTCACATATCAGAATATATCCTCCTGTTAGCACAGCCCCCACCCTGTCCTTTCAAAACCCTCTGTCACCGCGCGACTAATAACAACAACACCGTGGCTCTCTGAGCATGCACAGAGTACGTTCCTCCTCCCAACCCAGCCGCCAAAGACCAGGCAGGAACTCTGAAGAGATGCAGCCTTCCACAGAAGACCCGCCCACGTCCAACTGAACGCGGTGGTGATGGATATGATTCATTCAGGGTGCAAAAGAGCCGGGGGTAAAGGTACGAGTGCCGCTTCCAAGCCCCTCTTCTTTCTAGCAATAACCCCAACCCCCTCCCTAGATCTTCCCAGTTTGCGGTGGCTTGGAAGCGGGCAAGGAAACGCGCGCGCCCCAGCGCCAAATCAACTGCCTGCCCTTTTCCTCCCTGGTCCTCCCTCGTGGCAGCAGCCCGGGCTAGGCAAGAGCCTCCCCATCTTTCCAAAAAAGTGCCGGCCTCTTTCTCTCTCTTTTTTTACCTGCTGAAGAAACCAGCTCCCCCTCGCTCAGCTCTCCGGAATCCGAATCCATGGTGGCGCGGCGCAGCAGCTGCCCGGGCTCCGCGTCTCCAAGAGCGCAAACGCCTCGACTCGGCCGCTTGCGAGAAGTCGGGCGCCCGGACTACTTGGAGAAGGAGGGAGGGACAAGGAGGGCGGTCCGGTCCGGTCCGCCTCCTCCTCCTCCTCCTCCTCCCAGCCCAGTGCCGGGTCAGCTCCGCCACATGCAGTAGCAAACCGCCGCCGCCACCTCCTCCTCCTTTTCCTAGCAGCGAAAAGCGTCGGGCTGCTGGCACAGGCGGAGCCAAGAAGCTGGCCGGCCGGTGGCGTTGGCTCTCTCTTTTTTTTTGAGGGGCAGCCTGGGGTGGGGAGAAGGAAGAGGGGCTGGGGATGGGGGAAGAGCTCAAGAAGCAGGAACAGTATTTTCTCCCTGGTTCTCCTCGCTGCCCCTTGATGTGAGATCCAGCTGGATCGCTTTCCAGCAACTCCCTCCTCCTCTCTCCGGGCGTCTCCACGTTATTTCCTCGTGCATTCCCTTATACCGAGCGCGTAACTCAAAGGATTGGGAGGACCCGAGCAGTGGCGTAGCGTGGGTTGTCAGCACCCGGGGCAAGGCAAGTAATTTGCGCCCCCTAACCCTGAGTGAGCAAGGTAGGGGCAGAGAGCTGTGAGTGTGAGCGCCCCCCCCCCAGATGTTGCGCCCGGTGCGGCCGGCCCCCCTGCACTCCCCACGCTACTGGACCCGAGGATCGCGCTCCCTCGTGGGCAACCTTTGTGGGGCGGCGGGGAGTGGGGAGGAGAGAGATGCCAGTGGGTGGGTGGAGGGGCCATAGGGGTACAATTGAGGGCATTTTCTTGCCGAACAGAACTTAAAAGGCAGGCCAGCGAGTAAGAAGCAGAATCAGCCGTGCAGGGAACTCGACAGCGCAGAGCAAAGGCCAGTGGGGTGTGTGGTCTGGGGTCAATGGTGCAAGTAAGGAGTCAAAGAGCTTGCTGGATCAGGCCTATCTAGTGTAGCATCCTTTTTCTCACAATGGCCAAGCAGATGCCTCACTGGGAAACCTGCAAGCAGAATTCATGCACAAGCACCCTCCAACATCTCTCCAATGAAAACAGGGAGGTTACACAACAGCAGCAAGAATACTTATTGCAAAGTATTGGAAGACACAAGAACTACCCACTTTGGAAGAATGGCAGATGAAGCTGATTGACTGTATGGGGCTGGCAGAAATGAATGGCAGAAACCGTAACCAGGGAGAAGAGTCGGCAGAAGAAGACTGGAAAAAATTTAAGGACTATTTACAAAAATATTGTAAAATTAAGGAATGTTGAATGATGTTGGATTGAACTTAAGGGGTTTCAAGCTGTAATTATGATAAAATGACTTTCTTTTTGTAAGTAAAGAATTTAAAGCTACAATAATTTAAGATGTTGAGATAAGGATTTGCTGTATAAACAACTCAAACTAGGTATACAAGAAGGGGAGGTACGAGGAGGTCGGGGAAACAAGTTACAAGAAAATAAGTTGTGAAATTAATGTGTTTTTAATATTTTTATGTTTGTTTTTTTCTTTTTGTTTGTTAAAAATTGGAAACTTTAATAAATATCTTTAAAAAAAAAAAAAGGAAACAGGGAGGTTGCCCCAGCTACTCTGGGCAGCTTCCAACATACAGTCATACCTCGGGATGAATACGCTTCAGGTTAAGCATTTTCGGGTTGTGCTCCGCAGCGACCCAGAAATAACGGAACACGTTACTTCTGGGTTTCGCTGCTCGCGCATGCACAGATGCTCAAAATGACGTCGTGCACATGCATGAAGCAGCAAAATGTGGCCCACGCATGCGCAGACGCATTTTACGTTCGCTTCAGGATGCGAACGGGGCTCCGGAATGGATCCCATTCGCATCCAGAGGTACCACTGTATATAAAAACATAACGAAACTTTTAAAAAACCTTCCCTATACAAGGCTGCCTTCAGATGTCTTCCAAACTCATTGCCTTGGGGGTTGCATAACTCCATACATACCCTCCCACATTTCTCTGATGAAAACAGGGACATCCTAAGGAAAAGCGGAGCATTCCGGGGTCAAATCAGAAACTGGGACAGCTTCTGTAAATCTGGGACTGTCCCTGGAAAACAGGGACACTCTGAAAAACTGGAACGTGTCCAGAGGAGGGCAACCAAAATGGTCAAAGGCCTGGAAACGATGCCTTATGAGGAACGGCTAAGGGAGCTGGGCATGTTTAGCCTGGAGAAGAGGAGGTTAAGGGGTGATATGATAGCCATGTTCAAATATATAAAAGGATGTCACATAGAGGAGGGAGAAAGGTTGTTTTCTGCTGCTCCAGAGAAGCGGACACGGAGCAGTGGATCCAAACTACAAGAAAGAAGATTCCACCTAAACATTAGGAAGAACTTCCTGACAGTAAGAGCTGTTCGACAGTGGAATTTGCTGCCAAGGAGTGTGGTGGAGTCTCCTGCTTTGGAGGTCTTTAAGCAGAGGCTTGACAACCATATGTCAGGAGTGCTCTGATGGTGTTTCCTGCTTGGCAGGGGGTTGGACTCGATGGCCCTTGTGGTCTCTTCCAACTCTATGATTCTATGATTCTATGACACCTGGGGGGTCTGAGCACAAGAGCACACCTCCTGTGGTTTCCAGCAATTGGTCATCAAAAGCACTGCTGATTCCAAGTTGAGCATAGCGAAGATAGCCCTCTCCTCCAGGAATTTCTCTAATCCTCTTTCAAAGCTATCGAGGTTGGTAGCCGGCCCTGCCGAGCAGGTTCCAGAATTCAGCTGTGTGCTGTGTGTAGGAGCGCTTTCCCTTCCCTCTTTTTCTGATGCTCTGCTTTGTGTAGATTGCTTAAGCAGCCAAAATGGTACCACCCGCACACTCAACAGTGAGGAGCAGCCTAGAACTTGGTAGGGAGGAGAATGGTGTGTCTGTGTGCAAATGAGAATCAGTTGGTTCTGCCTGTTGCTGGCTTTGGCTCCACCTGCTGTTGGCATCTTAGCCTTCCAGTCTCGATGGTCACCTGCCACTGCCAGGGACACCATAGTTCTTCTTCCTTCTTTTCAAAGCATAGCTCCGTACGTCCAAAGGCAACTGAGCAGAGTAGGATATTAGTCACCATAGCATTTCAATGATTTGCAGGGAGCAAAGTGCTGATCTCAATTTGTTAAGACTTTAATGACTGCGCTGGGGCTAAAGGGGAAAACATACTGTAAACCAAACGCTAATAATTAGGACTTGCTGGTTCCGTAAGTGCTTTTGATTTGCTGTCCTGATGCTGGTGCACAGAGATTTCTGGTCCAGACCAAGCTCTCCACATGAACCATAGCAAGTGTTAACAGCTGCTAATGACAATTAACACCATTGATTTAACTTCATGATTATGATAATTACTCTCTCTCTCTCTCTCTCTCTCTCTCTCTCTCTCTCTGCTTTTTAACCAGAATGACTTCACAATTCAAGGTGATTCATGACAAGAGTGGCCAACGTTTTAAAAAACCACCACCTGTGTTGGGACTTTTAACAGGAGCTTAATTGGCAGACCTTAGCTGGTGATGATGGGAGATACTTATTTCCATACCCCAGTGGTGTAACATGGGTTGCAAACACCCGGGGCAAGACAAGTATTGTGCCCTGTAACATATGACAGCACTGGCATGGCAATTGCAGCCCACCCACCTCCTGGATCACCTCCCCACCCATTTCTCCCTTTTCACCTTGTTAAATGCAGTGTTAAATGCAGATCACAGCAACTGCCACCCCAAACACAATATAAACAGCTCAACAAAATATGTGCCTTTCACCTGATAGAAGAAGTGAGGGAAGTAAAGCATGAGAGTGCAATTGTGAGACCACGGTGGGTGGGATTTGAGGCGTTCCCTGCCTCTTGAGAGAGGCACAGACTGAGGGGGAGGGCATGCTAATTTTTTATTTTGAAATTTTGCGCCCCTAATAATTTTGCACCTGGGGCAACCACCCCTGTGCCCCACACTACACAACTGCCATGCTGGGAAAAGTTTCCCTTCTTAATTTATACCAACTTGAGTTACTATGGAAGGCCCAAAATAGTCCAGGGAAAGGGGTTGTTTGGTCAGGTAGGAGCAGAACCACCATCCTACACAGCCTCGCTCACTGCTGTGATCCAGAAGGATGTCGCAGTTGGTGACCTCAGAAGCTGCTCAAAGATCCAGGAGAACCAAGAGGAGTGTGCTCCTTCCTACTCCTGTCCTGTTAAAGGACATCAGTCAGGGCAATCAGGCCGTTTCAATGCCAAAAAGGGGCCTTATGCCAGACTGAAATGGATCTGGATAGATAATCAGCTTCATCCAGGTATCCCTGAAGTTGCCTGGCAACCAGCTTCTCCATCACTTTGCCCAGACATGGGATGGCATGCTCTAGTAAGTCAAGATGGGCAAAGGTCAATAGAGCAACCACTGGCTACACGCTTGTAGGTGCCCCGTCCACATCCTCAGGTTGCAGCAACTGAATCTGATCCTAAGTGAACCGGGGATCCTGTGAATGGTGAAGGTAAAGGGTGCAGAGAGTTCCCCTTCCAAGACTACAATTCCCAGAGTGGTTTCATGATCCATCTCTCTTCACAGGGAACACTGGGGGTGGTATGCCTTTGAGGGGATTTCCTAACAACTCTCAGCAGCCTTAACAAACTACAGTTCCCAGGATTCTATGGGGGAAGCCGTGGCTGTTTAAAGTGGCCTGATATTGCTTTCAGTGTATAGTGCTTTCTTCTTTATTTGAAGATAAAGTTGCTCACCCAATGTATCACAGCAAGCATCTGAAGAGTTAGTTGTTCTGGTGTTTGGATCTGTCTCACCAAATCCACTCACTAATCCAGGCTTCCTCAACCATGGCCCTCCAGATGTTTTTGGCCTACAACTCCCATGCTCCATAACTAGGAGGAACAGTGGTCCAGGATGATGGGAACTGTAGTCTCAAAACATCTGGAGGGCCGAGATTGACTAATCCATCTCCCCATCATGGGGAAGAATGCAACCAGGTAACCACTCTGTCTCCTCAGTCTGCTGCCTAGGTGCTGCAAACAGTTGCTGGGCAACTTCAGAGCTCCTGTTCTCTCTCCATATGGTTGTCTCTAAATGAAACCTGGGGCTACACAGCCATGAATATAGAAGACACCTTCGGCATGAGGCTCTTAATCGCAGGTCGTGGGTTTGAGCCCCACGCTGGGCAAAAAGATTCCTGAATTACAGGGGGTTGGATCCGTGAGATCCTTTCCGACTCTACAATTCTAGGATTCTATGGAAGATCAAGGGCTCTAAAGCAAGACACAGGGTCACCCTTGCTCTCCACGCATCATGCATCGTGGGACGCAGGTGGCGCTGTGGTCTAAACCACTGAGCCTCTTGGGCCTGCCGATTGGAAGGTCGGAGGTTCAAATCCCTGCAACGGGGTGAGCTCCCGTTGCTCTATCCCAGCTTCTGCCAACCTAGCAGTTCAAAAGCACACCAGTGCAAGTAGATAAATAGGTACCGCTGTGGCAGGAAAGTAAACAGCATTTCTGTGCACTCTGGTTTCCATCACGATGTTCTGTTGCACCAGAAGCAGTTTAGTCATGCTGGCCACATGACCCGGAAAGCTGTCTGTAGACAAACGCCAGCTCCCTTGGCCTGAAAGCAAGATAAGCACCGCAACCCCATAGTCGCCTTTGACTGCACTTAACCGTCCAGGGGTCCTTTATCTTTACTTAACAGGTGGGGCAGTGGGGTCTAGTGCCCTTTGGGACTGGTAGAGGCAGGGAGGTCACCAGTAGGTGGAGGCAGAGACAGGCAGAGCAAGCGCCAATGACAAACAGTGCCAACGGAGGGCAGATCCATGCAATTTAATGCACATCGAATGTGCAATGATCTCCCTACAGACTCACTTGGCGTCCATATGGCTGCTGTTTCAGTGCCAATCTGAGCTTCCTTTGTTGTCCCAGCCCATTTAAGACTGTGGTGTTTTATCAAAGTTTGGGAAATATGTAGAGAAATCACCAGGGATATCCCAGCTGGCTCAGGAAATTTGTATTTACAGAAGGGAGGGCCATGGCAAACTACTACTGCTCATAAGAAAGTGATGTGATAATGTTTAAAGAATTTTGACTGATTGAATGCATATTTAAGTCACATGACCAAACAGTAGAGAAGATGGTTGCACCAGGTTCTCGTTTTATCAATATTTACAATTAAGAAATTATATTTTAAAAAGCTATTTTGATTTCAACAGGGGTCTTAGGCCATTCAGGAACAGGCTACTATTTAAGCAACAGAAAGCCCAATTATAAAAATGTATATAATTTTAAGGTGCAATACCAGCTGCACTGGCTCCCGATGGAGTACAGGATCAGGTTTAAGGTGCTGGTTTTAACCTCCAGAGCCCTATACGGACTAGGACCCTCGTACCTACGGGACCGCCTCTCCTGGTATGTCCCACAGAGTAATTTACAATCTTCAAACAAAAACATCTTGAAGGTCCCAGGCCACAGAGAGGTTAGGCTGGCCTCAACCAGGGCTTTTTCGGTTGTGGCTCCAATCTGGTGGAACGTTCTGTCACAAGAGACTAGGGCCCTGCGGGACTTGACATCTTTCCGCAAGGCCTGCAAGACAGAGCTGTTCCACCAAGCCTTTGGCCAGGGCACAGCCTGACTCCCTCCTTTGGCAATCTTCACAGAACTCTACCCAATGGTTGCCATCAATTTGATTTGAAGTAATTTTTTTATTGAAATGATTTTAAAATGTTGTCTTATTTTATTGTTGTTAGCTGCCCTGAGCCCTGCTTCGGCTGGGGAGGGCAGGATATAAATAAAAAATTATCATCATCATCATCATCATGATAACGACAATTGGGGGTGGGGAATCAAAATGAGAAAAATAATTTAATTGGGTTATATTTAGTGTTCTACCCTCCATTCTTACTACAACCAAAAACAAGCACCTGCTGGTATTTTTCACTGTTTCTCTCATCTTTTAAAAAAAAACCTTTACAAAATACATTTCTAGTGGAATGCTCCTTACTGACAGATTTATTGCCTTTGTACAATGCTCTCTTGTTCCAGACTGTAGTATGTAAAAGGAGATATATTTAGATGTAACGATATTGTGCCTGTATTTTTAAACTCCCCAACTTTCCAAACTAGGAATCACAGCCTGGCATGTTGTGTTGTTATTTATTCATATAAATCAGTCTCTTTGTACTAAACACCTCCCTCCGGTTCTTAAAATTCCTTCTGTGTGTGTGGTGTGATTTGTTTGTGATCCATCATTCATTAAAAGGTTTGGCTTGCTCTACTGCAAGAGATGGAGCTGTTGCTAAATGCAAATGAGGCAGCCCACACAGACTTCCTCCTTGCCTGTTCCAAATATCTGAGACTGGCCAGCTTTAGCTGGAGATGGGGTTCTACATCAGCTGTCTGAAGACTCAGATCTAGAAATACACTGCGCATCTTGGATGATACAGGAAATCACAGAGAGCCCAAAAATTTCTCCTCAGGGTTCTGCTGCCCCTAAGAATGCAGTACGTTGTAGAGCTGGACCCTAATCCTTACAAAAGTGAGTCTGGCAAAATAATTAAGCCAGTGTGGTGTTGTCCAGAGGGACTTCTGGGTAGGTTTGCCAGCTCTCCAGTATCCCAATGCCTAAATAGGAAGTAGTGATCTCTGTTAGAGAGGTTTGGAAGAGAGCTTCTTTACTCTCCCAATGGTGATTGCTGCAAGCACATGAAAACTTGGTTAGATTTACATCTGTCCTCACCCATCTTTAAACAAATGTTCCCCACAAAAATACCTAGGCTAGAATAAATCACAGACAGTAACTTTTGCAAATAAGGGAATATTGTACACAGAGTTTCAGGAGTTACAGCAGACGAGTCTCCATCCATTGGCAGTAAAATTAAAGAAGAAAAGGTTCCAAGCAACTTTCTAAAAAATAACTTGGTTTCCTTACAGAAGAATCATGCCATCTGCAGGCTGTAAAAATCTTGTTTTAGAGAGGTATTTCACTTGGTTTTTCTACATGACCTGGGAACCATTCCACATGGCTTCTTACTCATTCCAGGTAGCAGGAGAGGCAGGGAGAGAAAGAGGGTAAGAAAATGCTGATGGGAGCCTGCTAAACCACACACACTGGGTACTTGAGCTCCGGGGTCAGGTTAACCCTTTCATGCACGCAAGTGTGAATCACTAACGGTATATTACAACAATAACATGAGTCAGGGTATAGTCAGGGTATAGTGATGGCAGAGGGCTGCAAAGGACAAAAATCTGATCCCTAGTTGGGTATTAAGGATAGACCATGCAAGCAGACTAGAGTTAGCCTGGAGGTGGAAGCCAGAAGGCTCAAGTGGACAAGAAGTCAAAATGAACTGGAAAGTAAGACTGACGGAAAAGCCAGGAATTGAGATGAAGGACCAGTTGGGAGTCCAGAGGTAGGACTGAAGAACAAACCGAGGATCAGGACTGCAGAGTGACTAGGGGTGACTCCAGATGACCTATTTAATGAGTAGATATCCTGATTTGCTTACACAGAGGTTAGATGGCATCCAGTCTGTATTGAGCGTTTATTCTGTTGAAGAGCAGTAGGTGGGTGGAGCTCATACTTTGCTTCATAGATTTCTTTGTAGGCAGAGTTGAGATAAACTTTTTTTTTTAATGAAACCTGGCAGTTTGGAGCTCCTGCTAGTTATGGGGTGCAGTACATTTGTGCCCCCTTTATCCACCTTTCAGTGGCCCTGCCACCAGGGATACAGGACAAATTCGATTCAGGTCACATTTAAAGGCAAAGCTATCTAATTTGCACTTTTCCAAACAATACACAAAACGAAACTCAACCAGCCTCAGAATTTGCTCTTCTACAAATTTTGGAATGCGGTTCTCCTGTCAAGAAATGTGTAGAAAAATGCATATGTTAAGATAAGAGGTACATTAAAATGCAAATATTAGTGAAATGCAAACTAATATGGGAGTGCAGAGAACTGAAATTAAGCTTGGAAAAACGAGAAACTGATAAACTGAAATGAACTGATTCATGATCCCTATGCCTTTCTACAGGGGGGAAGTTCAACATTTTGGGGATAATATAGCTCACATCTCTATATGGTGTGGACTGTGTTCACATTTGGACAGCCATGAGTTGGACTAAAATACTGGTACTTGCAGTTGTGTTTGCTTTTTAAGGGCAGGTTCTTAAGCATACCTCCCACCTGCAATTCCTGTTATCTCTCCACAAATTTAAGGATAGCTTCTGCCTGGGAGCACTATTGACAAATCTGCCTATGCGTCACATTCTGTTATGCCAATGGCTGATAATGCACCCACATTGAGCTGTTCCATTTGACACACCCCCTCAGTTCTGTGCTATCATGTTGGCATGGTGGGTTTCAGCTGGGCTCTGATCTTATCTTGGGAGAAATGGGAATAATTCCCCGAATTGAATGTGGATGGATGACGAGCCTCCATTGAGGTTTTGCAGAGCTTGACCATGAGCGCCATCACCTCTGCTCTGCTCTCGAGGGGCACCTAGCATTATTACTCTGAATTTTGCAGAGCTCAGATTCGTTTCATCTGCAGTCTACCATCTCCTTGCCTTCCTTCTGTTCCCACATTCGGGGGGGGGGGAATTACTATAATTATGGATTTGTTGAAGTGGAAAGCCATGAAATTTGGTGGAATTGCTTTAATCTTTTCCCAGACAGATATATAAATATATCACAATCATCTGTCTGCTTCTGTTTCTCTCTCTCTGTAGAGTTTTCAACCAACCAACCAGAAAATACAAACCTAGAAATTTTCTCGCTTTTTTTTTTTTTTAAAAAAGCATCCGGGTCAGTAGCCCAATTTTATTTTATTTTGTCTGAAAGGAAAAGAAGCCTCTTCTTTCTTGAGAGGAAGCCAGAGAAATGAGGTAGGCAGGCCTTGTGTTAAAGCACAACCTTAAAGAGTCGGGTGGGCTCTGCACAACTGCTTGTGGAATGCTCTCCCAAAGCACATAGCTGTCAGCTGCCCCTTATTTGGCGGGAAAGTCCCTTATCCCAGCGCCGTGTCCCGCTGCTGTCCCTTATTGATGATGTCCCTTAAATTTCCCGGGTTTCAAAGGAAGCAGCTCCTCTCCCTCCCTCCTTGTCGGCCAGGGAGGAGGGAGGCTCCAACTGTGTTGCTTGGCTCCATTGCTCACCCAATAAGGAGTCTAAGAACGCCTGGGGGGTGGAGCTTGCATGCCTTGTGCTGATCAAATCAGCCACGTTGCCTGGGAACTCGCCTTTGCTCAGCGCTTCCCAGAGGAGAGGTGACAGTGGTTTTCCTTGCTGCATCCCCTTTGCCGGGTTGCTGCGCTGTGGGAACCACCGCTTGAGGCTTTGTTTGGCTGCTGACTGACTAAAATCCCTTATTTTGGCTGCTGATCCCTTATTGTTGAGGCTGCTGGTCCCTTATTTTCAAATCTGTAAGTTGACAGCTATGCAAAGTAGACTCAACAGGTGCCATTTTTATCTACATTTGGCACTGGGCAAAACATTTCCCTTTTTGACCCTTGATTTGAGGGGGTTTTCAGTGCTCGTGGCTTCTTTTAGTTAGGCAGGATCTGCAAGACTGTCTTCCATTTGAATGGATGCATTTCAAAATTTTTATTGGTTGCGTTTCTTGTAATTGGTTTCAGTGTTTATAATATTTATATAGGGACACGGGTGGCACTGTGGTCTAAACCACTGAGCCTCATGGGCTTGCTGATTGGAAGGTTGGTGGTTCGAATCCTTGCAATGGAGTGAGCTCCCATTGCTCAGTCCCAGCTCCTGCCAACCTAGCAGTTCGAAAGCATACCAGCATGAGTAGATAAATAGGTACCGCTGCGGCAGGAAGGTAAATGGTGTTTCCATGTGCTCTGGTTTCTGTCATGGTGTCCTATTGCACCAGAAGCTGTTTAGTCATGCTGGCCACATGACCCGGAGAGCTGTCTGTGGACAAATGCCGGCTCCCTCCATCTGAAGCAAGATGAACGCCGCACCCCATAGTTGCCTTTGACCAGACTTAACTGTCCAGAGGTCATTTACCTTTTACCTTTACTTTATATTGTAAATATAAGTACTTTACCTGCATAGTTTTTACTGCTACTGTTGCTGAGAACTAACCCAAGCCTATGCGTAAGTAAACTAATTTTTAAACTTACTTCTCAGTCTGTTGTCTGATTTTTTGTTAAGCAGGGTAGAAACGGGGGAATCAGCTTGAAAACGGGGATGAGCAAATTCACCCTATAGTCGAATTTGACAGGACTTAACCATCCAGGAGTTCTTTAACTTTACCTAATATTTATATATTGTATTTTAGTGCTTATATTTGACATTCTGACAAATACACTTCCCAGTCCTCACAGTCATGAATGCTCCAAACATTAAACAACCTCTAAGCAGGGCCAGATATAAATGTGGGCAGTTCTTACCTCTGTACAGTAAGTTAAATGTAAGTGATGTAAAAATCAGAGGTAGCTTAGGCTGTGAGGCAGTGACTGGTCTAAGGTCACCCAGTGAGTTTCCTGCTCGAGTGCAGATTATAACCCTGGTCTCCCAGGTGGGAGTCCAACACTCTAACCCATGGGTAGGCAAACTAAGGCCCGGGGGCCAGATCTGGCCCAATCACCTTCTAAATCTGGCCCACGGATGGTCTGGGAATCAGCATGTTTTTACATGAGTAGAATGTGTCCTTTTATTTCAAATGCATCTCTGGGTTATTTGTGGGGCCTGCCTGGTGTTTTTACATGAGTAGAATGTGTGATTTTATTTCAAATGCATCTCTGGGTTATCTGTAGGGCATAGGAATTCATTCGTTATTATTTTTTCAACATATAGTCTGGCCCACCACATGGTTTGAGGGACGGTGGACCGGGCCACGGCTGAAAAAGTTTGCTGACTGTTATGTACTGAAGTTCTCACCCTGGGCCAGCAGGGGGATACTGTAGATAGTTTCCACTCAGGTCCACATATACAAATAAGGGATTGAAAGTGACGTTCAGTGATTGGATAGTTACAGAAAGTTGCTACAGTTGCGATGTAGTGGAGCTCTATATAAGCAGGCTGGCTGAACACTTCAGTTCTGTTCTGTTCTGGCCTGTGAATAAACAAGAGCTATTTGAAGAATCGCTGTGTTGTCTGATATGTTCACCCACAACTTAATACTGACCCCTGCTCTAACTGCTGGACCTCAGTGTGCAGAAACCGTCCTTCTCTTCAAAGGTCAAATGTAGACCAGTTGTTCCTCCTATCTTTGCTTCTGGCCCTGCCAGCCACTGCCATGTGGCCCTGGGAAGGTTGCCGAGAAGAGAATGTGGGACTCAGTCTGGAAAAGTTTTCCCATCTATGGTCTATAATATGCAGGGCATTTTTTTCAGCCAGAACTCTCCAGAACTCAGTTCCGACACCTTACAGGTGGGCGCCATTGCCATTATAAGAGGCGTTCATGGTGAGCTCCAGTACCTCTTTTTCTAGAAAAATGGCACTGCTTATATTTGACTTGTTACCTCTTTCAGCAGATGCGTTTTGCGTTTCCAGAGAAAGAATGAGAGGGCGAATTACTTCCCTTGCTCACTCTCTTTTTCATCTCTTCAAGTTTGATTAAAATAAAATGAAATAAAGTGAACCCTACAGAACTGCAAAGAGTTAACCAAATAACTGTGGCTAAGTACAAATAAAAATCCCATAAAGCTCTCAGCAGATGCTGCCTGACACTTAGCAATTTTTTACTGGGCTCTGAAACCAATTTCCGTGCGGGGTCTTGATACAGGTCATCCTTGTGGCCAGCCTTCAGATCAGGATATCTATGGGAGGGAAGGAAGTCTTCTCTCCAAAAGGCAGAGGAATGCTAGTTGCTAGGAGACAGGGGAGGTACTGTTCCTCACTTTCTCTTAAGAATAGTTTCTTGGCTTTCATGCTTTGCTTCGTGGAGTCAGGGCTGTTTCTTTTCTTCCAGTCCTGTCAGCACCAGCACACAGCACCTTCAAGAAGCTAACAAGGCTCCAATGTAGGGCTGGCTGATATCTGATTCTCAACATCATGATAGATCACCAGCTAAATGGTAAATCACGATATATCACGATATTTGTTGTTGTTTAGCCGTGTCTGACTCTTTGTGACCCCATGGACCAGAGCACGCCGTGATCCACCTGGAACAGGAACCGGCAAGCCACTCCATTATCCCTGCCAAGAAAACTCCATGGACAAAGACAACAGACATATCACGATATATCACGATATATATCTGCAGTGGCAGAGGGCCTTACCATACGGTTACCAGATTTTTTTCAATGAATCCGGGGACACTTTTTTTTTGTTGAAGCTGAGTAGCACCAGGGAATCAGTAGTGGTGAGGCAAAAGATCCTGGGCCCAAGCACACATGTATATTGTATAAAGGTGCAAAGCCCTTCTTTCGCACCCTGTGAAACATAAATGCTCAGTTTTTTAAAAACTGGGCAACGGCTGCCCGCCTGCAACTCCCGAGCCTCCCCTGATCAGTCAAAACAAAGGGGGAAGGGGGCAGGAGATCTGTACCTCCGGACGTCTCTGGTTCCCCTTCGGCAGTGGTGTCAGAAGCGGCAATTGGCAGCCCAGAGCCAGCCTAGTAGAGCAATTGGCTCTGGCTGGCTTCAGGAGCTCCTCGCTGCCATGGTGCCCACCATTTTCCCTCGCCAGAAATTCCCATATGATTTGTTGTGCACCAGGCTGGCTCTGGGCTGCTGAGACTGCCGCTGCCACATTTCCTGGGGGCAGATTTGCAAATCTGGGGACTGTCCCCGGGAACTGGGGACGTATGGTAACGCTACCTTACTACGCCTCCCTGTGGTGGCAGAGGGTCCCGCCGTACCTCCCCAGAGCGGCAGAGGGTGTACTGCACTTCTCCGCAGCAGCTGAGGGCCTTGATGAGGCTCCCTGGCCTTAAAATGTAAGGAAGTAGTAGATTTAATAAAAATACTAAATAAACTTCCATATATTATATTTAATATATTTTCAACTAATTTATGAGTAGTTTAAGCGATTTACTAGTCAAGTTGCATCTGCTTCCCCACTCAGAGGTCTAAGTGGAATCTGTGCATGCATAAGCCCCACTGAGTTCAACTAAACTTACTTCTACTTTCCTGGGAGTAAACCCCATTGAATTCAGTAGGGCTTGCTTGTGTGTAGACACGCATTTGCTTTCACTGCTTACTGTAACCTGAAGCGCCTGTAACCCGAGGTACCACTGTACTCTATCCTGAACTTTTTTAGAGGAAGACTGAGTATAAAATGTATCTATATTTTGTATTTTAAATTGTGTTTTTATGTTTTTGCCATGGCCTTTGGCTAGCACAATAAACATACTGATGATGAAAACCTGATAGCCATGATGCGTTAAGATAAGAAGTAAATACATAAAAGCCTCACAATTCATCAAAAATGTCTGCGAACTGAATTAAATATATTGTTGGCTAGAAAGGTACAGATTTACTGCGATGCACACTCTAGACAGAAATCAAGTGGTCTTTCTCTCATAAATAATGTGCCCCCGTGCCAGACATAAAGCTGTTTGATGTGCAGTCTTGGGAACATGCAATGTAAGGGAATCAAATTATGTGTACCTCTACTACCTTCCGAATATAGAAAATAAAATTACATAGAAATTTGCTGTCTGGGTCCTTGCCAGCTGAATTATGCCTATTGCACACACACCAATCCCTGGAAAGGTAATGGGAAGAAGAGATGGATTTCAAAAACTCCGTCGCTATCAGTGGCATAGCGTGGGTTGCCAGCTCCCACTGCGGCGCAGAGCGGAGCAGGTGGGTGGGTGGGAGAGAAATGGACAGAGTAAGTGTGCACATTCAACTGCCTAAGGTGTCCGCATCACCCAGGAGATAGCAGCTGCAAAAATAAGAAAAGAAGACTCACTCCATTGTCTGGAGAGAGAGCACTTCCTGATTCACACCAAGAAGCTGTTTTCAATGGAGCCCAGCGATGGAAGCATGTAGCTGTATTGAGGCAGCACCGGGAGTTGAAATTTTGCACCCCAACAATTTTTGCACCCCAGGGCAATTTCCCCCAGCCCTCCCCCCGCTACACCATTGGTCGCTATTACTTAGCAAACAGAACGGTTGCCCTGATGTGGCTAATTTGGGCACAGTTTGCCCTTCAGGACTGAGATCCATTTAAGGTCCATTTCACACTTTAAGGATGTGTAAGGACCTTTTTTCATCTCTCTATTCTTTTTCATTCTTAAACTTTATTTCATGTTTCTTTCATTCCCCCTTAAAATTGTAACTAGTTCATTCATCCCCCCCCCATTTATTTCAGTGGGGGACTTTTCTCTTTTTAAAGAAAAATTATTTATAATTTTCACTTTTACAAATTTCACATTTACATTCATGAAAAAGAAAAATCATTTATTCATAAACTTCCCTCCCCACCTTCCACGGTTCATTCTAATTATCCTCTGCTGCTACATATTCTAATTACTCCATATTAGTTTTTTTCTCATTTATCCCAACTTAATTAATTTACTCTAATCCTGCTAGCGTTTTAATTTGCTCACAATGATTCTTCAGATACTCTGCAAATATTTCCCACTCTTCTTTAAACAGTCTTTCTTCCTGATCTCTTATTCTGCTGGTTAAACCTGCCATTTCTGCATTTTCCATCAATTTCGTCTGCCATTCCTCTGTCATTGATACTGTTCCCTCCCTCCATTTCTGGGTCTATAATATAATATTTTTAGGCATTCTGCTACCCCTTCAATGGCTCAGCCTTGCAAAATTTCAGGTAACTGGACGAAGACTTTCTGTTTGGAGGCAATAAAAAAATGGACATAGATGGAACCTACAGTTATCTAAGCAGAACTTGCTATACTAAAAAATAAAATAAAAAATGAAGTAATTTTATTTTATGTTTTGTTCAGAGATTGCTCACCCCATTTGTATTCTCTCAGAATCTCTGTTTAACAAAGAGCAGACTGTCAGAGAATTCTGCTTCTACCTGTTAATGGCACCTACCAATTAAGCAGAGAATTTTGAGAGGCATTTTCCATTCAGCCTAGGAATGAGTGCAGCAGGGAATTCTTTAATCATGGTTCAGGTACAGCCACCGGAACAGTAACCTCTCTACTTCTTTGACAAAAATCGCTGCTGGCAAGAGCTTCAGGCAATGCTAGCTTGTTCCCTATATGAACAAGGAACATCTCTCTGTCAAGTTCCTCTTACTTCCTGTACCTTCTCAATATTTCCCTTCCATGGGGATGCTGATGAGACCTATCACTGCCCTCACCAAAATGAGTCAGAGAACCTTGAGCAATGCATAAATCTGGCAGCATCCTGCAATACCCAAGAGGTATGCAGAGATCTTGCTCACCAGTGCAAATACTTGATTTTACGCCAATGTGATTCTGTATTTTACTGCTGTGGTGCCTTGAACCCTGCAGTTTGCTCAGGGACGCGGACTTATAAAAAATATTGGGGGGGCCCGGGAAAGCTCGTGAAATGTAAATAAGCTCATGAATATGCAAATAAGCTCATGAATATGCAAATAAAGTGGCGCCGCCCCCTCGTGAGCGAATAGGGGAGAGCGTGCTGCTGCCTATTAATCAGCTCCGGAACAGCTGATATGCGGGAAACCTGGGGCTAGAGGCAGAAGCCCCCGCCCCCGGGGATTCCCCTGTTCTCGCGGGGGACGGCCGGGGCTCTCCGGCTAGGGCGCGCGGCTGGCTGGCTGGCTGGGGAGGGAGCAGGTGGGGAGGAGGCGGGGGACGGCGGCAAGGGCGCCCGAGATTATTGGGGGGGCTGAGCCCCCCCAAAAAATTTTTTGAGGGGGCTCAAGCCCCCTCAAGCCCCATGGAGTCGGCGCCTATGAGTTTGCTGCCAGGGTTCTAATGTAGCCTCCAGCCAGTTGCCACCTAGGTGCTGCCATTAGCATTTAAATTCCTGCAGGTGACAAGGGGGGAGGCACACAGATCCCCACAAAAGGCACACATGTCTCCAACATGGCACCTGTCTCCTCGGTCATGAGGTGGAGAGGGTGGTTTCCTCCCTTGAAAAGCACACAGAGCTGAAAGAGAAAGTGGGAAGAGAGGCACTCTTTCCCACTTCCTCTTTCAGCTCTACGTGCCTTTGAAAGCTCAGATTAATTCTTCTGGCGATCCAGCTTTTACCCAGATTCTTTGGGAGCTAGCATGAAAGGAGCACCCTTGATTTGCAGGGGTTGGTCATTTTGACCAGGATTGCAGAGGGTGAAAAGCAGGCGACCCTGGGCCATTCTTGACAAAGGATGATCTTCTATTAGAAGGTGGACCTCTGTTTGAAAGGCTGCCCATAAAATCATTGAATCACAGAATTGTAGAGTTAGAGGGGTCATCTAGTCCAACCAGGAATCTTTTGCCCAATGAGGGACTCAAACCCACAACCCTGAAATGAAGAGTGAGCTACTCCATCTGGTACGCAGGCTGAGACCCTACCTGCCCGCGGACTGTCTCACCAGAGTGGTACATGCTCTGGTTATCTCTCGCTTGGACTACTGCAATGCGCTCTATGTGGGGCTACCTTTGAAGGTGACCCGGAAACTACAGCTAATCCAGAATGCGACCGCTAGACTGGTGACTGGGAGCGGCCGCCGAGACCATATAACACCGGTCTTGAAAGACCTACACTGGCTCCCAGTACGTTTCCGAGCACAATTCAATGTGTTGGTGCTGATCTTGAAAGCCCTAAACGGCCTCAGCCCAGTATACCTGAAGGAGCGCCTCCACCCCCATCGTTCAGCCCGGACTCTGAGGTCCAGCACCGAGGGCCTTCTGGTGGTTCCCTCACTGCGAGAAGTGAGGTTACAGGGAACCAGGCAGAGGGCCTGCTCGTGGTGGCACCCACCCTGTGCAGCACCCTCCCATCAGATGTCAAGGAAATAAGCAACTATCTGACTTTTAGAAGACATCTGAAGGAAGCCCTGTTTAGGGAAGTTGTTAAGTTTTTAATGTTTGATATTTTATTCTGTTTTAATATTCTGTTGGGAGCTGCCCAGAGTGGCTGAGGAAACCCAGCCAGATGGGCGGGGTATAAAGAAATTATTCTTATTCTTATTCTTATTCTTATTCTTTTTTTAAATAATTTTTTATTGGGTTTTCACAATTTATATAGACACACACAATACACAATACAAACATACAAACACAAAAACAAACATGTATAGTTTCAAATCCTTTTTTTCTTAAAACTTGTTTCACCGACCTCCCCATACCTCCCCTTTCTGCATTCCAATTTCAAAGTTTATTTCAGCAAATCCTTCCCCTTGATTTTATCTAATTGTTTCTTTTTCCTTTCTTCTACTTAATCTTTACAGCTATAATCCACTTACTTTCTATAACCATAACATTTTAGCACTCATTAATTTTACAATATTTCTTAAGATAAATTTTAAATTTCTTCCAATCTTCTTCCGCCGTCTCTTTCCCCTGGTCTCGGATTCTGCCAGTCATCTCAGCCAAAGCCATATAGTCTATCACCTTCATCTGCCATTCTTCCAGAGTGGGTAAGTCTTGTGTCTTCCAATACTTTGCGATGAGTATTCTTGCTGCCATTGTAGCGTACATAAAAAATGTTCTATCTTTCTTTAGCACCAATTGGCCGACTATGCCCAAGAGAAAGGCCTCTGGTTTCTTAGGGAAAGTACATTTAAGTACCTTTTTCATTTCATTATATATCATTTCCCAGAAAGCCTTAATCTTTGGGCATGTCCACCAAAGGTGAAAAAAGTACCTTCAGTTTCTTTACATTTCCAACACTTATTATCAGGCAAGTGGTAGATTTTTGCAAGCTTGACTGGGGTCATGTACCACCTGTAAATCATTTTCATAATATTCTCTCTTAGGGCATTACATGCCGTAAATTTTATACCGGTGGCCCACAACTGTTCCCAGGCAGCAAACATAATGTTATGACCAATGTCTTGTTCCCACTTAATCATGGCTGATTTAACTGTTTCATCTTGTGTATTCCATTTCAGCAGTAAGTTGTACATTCTTGACAAATTCTTAGTATTGGGTTCTAACAGTTCTGTTTCTAATTTTGATTTCTCCACCTGGAAGCCAGTTTTCCTGTCCTGTTTGTAAACCTCCATTATTTGGTAATAATGGAGCCAATCTCGTACTTTAGCCCTCATTTTCTCGAAACTCTGTAATTTCAGTTTTTATTCTTATTCTTATTCTTGTTCAGTTCCTTGGAATTGTAACTGTGAGAGGTAAACTTCAGTGCCCGGGATTCTCTGAGGGAAAGAAGGAGGGTCAGACGCTTGGCAGCTGCCCGAAGTTGCCCAGTGGTGCCCTGGGCCTGGCAGAGAGAGTGTTCCTGGAGCCCAGAGCCCATTGGCTCCAGTTCTTGGCCAGGCTCTGACCTCACAGCCAGCTGTGGAATCCTGGGGAATGTTTGGTTTCCTAGGAGACCAGGTGAGTTGCTTGAAAGGATCCCTGGCTAAGCTGAAAGCCCAGTCAGTTGGAGCAGTTAGAAGCCAGAAAGCAGCCATTCTTCTGTTCTTGTCTTGAAAGCTGTGCAGATGGATTGACTGACTTTCTGGACATCTTCGGTTTTCTACCCCATGGAACAATGTGCTGCTGGTTGCGCAGAAGGTAAAGTCATGGGAAAGAGGGAAGACATCCTGGAGATATGTGTCCCCACCACATGCCCAGTTTTTAAAGATGCTCCTTAGACCAGACCAAGGACCTTGGTTATTTGACCATTGCAAGTATCATGCTGGGTGTTACGTGAGCCAGCAATTTTCCCAGGGAGTTTTCCGATTAGTTTTCTGAGTTTCCTTTTTTTTGTCACCATCCAAATTGCAGCAGAATTGCCATCCTCCCATCCCAAATATTCAGGAGAATGCCAAGTTACAGGGAACCAGGCACAGGGCCTTCTCGGTAGTGGCACCCACCTTGTGGGATGCCCTCTCACCAGATGTCAAAGAGAAAACTACCAGAGTTTAGGACTTCCGGGGTGACGCCTCCGGTGATGGCGGACTCCCTCTGAACTGGAGGGACAAGCTCCGCAAGAAACGGGTCTTTTCCGCTGCGGCGTAGCGGGGACCCTTCTGGAAATCACAGGCGGATGAAGCCTGTGACCGTGGGACTCAGTGGGCACCTTTAGCGCCCTCCCCAACCCACTAAGGAACCCAGAAACGGGCTCCGAAGTGAAGAGGGGGAAGTGGTGCGGTGCTGTGAGTCGATTGCTTTTTCTGTGGAGCGAAGCCGCACAGCCGTTGCCGGAGAGCACTGCCTTTTTCCTGGGACAATTTGGCATTGAAAATAACTAACCGTGAGTACTGGAATGCTAAATACCTGGATTTTAAGCAAGCATTGGTGAAATAAAAGGAACTTGGACTCTAAAATTTACTCTAATTTGGTACTGAAACGGAAAGGGTTAAACAGGAAGTCACCCTTCCGTTTTCTTGTGTTACAACAAAGCAAAGACAACGTAAACTAGAGCCTTAAAAATCACTTTTAAAGGATCGTCTTTCACCATTCAAAATTACGGAACCCCCCTTCGGAAGCAGGAGAAGAAGGGGGATTTTCTATTGAGTTGTTTAAACCTGCGGAAATAAAGTTAAAGTAAAGTAATTTTCCACCGTCCTGACCCTGTAGCGGGGTGTCAGATTTGACGTTTGAAGCTCATTGACCAGAAATAAATGCTTTGACAGATAGCTAAAAGGAGGGAAATATTGTGATTCCATTGTTTCCTTTCGCTTTTTTTAAAAAAAGAACAAATATGGACAAAATATCTTAAAGAAGAAACTCTGTTGCTATTGTTTTCAAGGGAAAGAACAATCAGAAGTCTCTCCCCCTAGAGGGGAGCTATGAAATTGTAACTAAATCCTGGGAACTTGCAACTGTTTACTGATTACAACTGTGGTAAAGAGTTTTGTGACCTTGCAGGACAATGCCTTCAGAAGCACTGTTGGGTGCTTTCTGTAATATAAGTGCCCTATTGGATCAGTTAAGTCAGAAGATGGATTTTATGACAAAAGCTGCCAGGGCCTTTGATCAGGTAGTGGAAAATTATAAGGAGCCCACTCAGGAACTAAAACAGGAGTGTGCCATGATAGAACAATGAAAAGAAGAGGACCTTGTTGAATCTGGGACGCCAGGGATGGAGGGACTCTCAGCCCAGCAGGAAAATGAGCCTTCGGATTTGATAAATGAACTTGGAAAAAACCAGACTTGGAAAGATAAAGTTTGGATTGAACTAGAAATGGGGGGTTGGATTGACCCCCCTATGCTGGGATGTTTGGACTTTCCGAGTCTGGAAATGGGCTGTCAGAGGTTTGGAGCTGTTGGGACTTCCAATTTGGAGGGAATCTGAAACATGCTTTAAAACATCACATGGAGCTTAGTCTGGACTATGAGAAAGGGGCTTATCTGTTGAAAATGGTCAAAAACACTACAAAGCTGGAGTTCCTGCTAGTGAAAGGAAAATATGAAGAAGAGCTGCGAAAGAGACATGGAAGAGATTTGAAGGCCTCGGATATAAGGGCACCAGGTTAATGTGCCAGACTAATGGGGAAAAAAAAAGACTGACAACCCCGGGACCGGGGGGAGGGGACGCTGGAAGAAGATTGGATTGCTTTTATTCTATTGTACTTTTTTGTATTACTATTACTAGAAATGTTTTATGAATGTTGGGAAAATGTTGAAATGAAATTACTTGGCTCTTGTTAAAATATTTAAAGAATTTGGTAAAAGGGTAATGGTTATGAGAAGTTGGTAAAAAAGATTTAAGTTTTAAGCTCTAAGGTCGTTTTTATAAGACAAAATGAGAATAGAGTAAGGTGACATAATGACAAAATATTATGAAAAGGATTTGCTGTGACAATTACTAATCAAGATACAAGAGATGGGAGGAGGAGGAGGTCATGGAAAGAAGGTAATGGAAATTGGAGAAATTGAAAAGGATGGTTTTATTATTTCTTTTTCTTCTTATGTTTTTGTTCTTTCTTTTTTGTAATTTTGTCTTTTTTGTGTATTTTAAAGCTGCGAAGTTCCCTTGTGTAACCTTTTTTCTTTTCTGAGGTTGTTGCTGATTTCTTGTTGTCTTGTTTAGTGTCACTGGCTTTGGCCACAATAAAATTTGAACTTGAACTTGTGTATTTTTAAAAAAATTATTTTGTTTCAATAACTATCATTTTTTTAAAAAAAACAACTACCAGATTTTAGAAGACATCTGAAGCCAGCCCTGTTTAGGGAAGCTTTTAATGTTTAATAGGTTATTGTATTTTAGTGTTCTGTTGGAAGCTGCCCAGAGTGGCTGGGGAAACCCAGCCAGATAAGCGGGGTATAAATAAATAATAATAATAATAATAATAATAATAATAATAATAATAATAATTATTATTATTATTATTCTCATTCCCATACCTGCTAACATTTCTTTGATGAAGATAGGGCCATCCTATTCCACAATAATAATAATTTTATTTTTACACCCCATCCATCTGATTAGGTCGCCCCAGCCACTCTGGGTAGCTTCTAACACATATAAAAACACCATAAAATGTTAAACATTAAAAAACTTCCCTATAAAAGGTTGCTCGGGTGCCGGATAACTCCAGACCCTCCAACATTTCCCCAATGAAAATAAGGACATCCTACCATACCCTCCAACATTTCTCTAATAAAAATAGGTACAGCCAAAGGAAAAGCGGGACCTTCTGGGATCAAATCAGAAACCAGGAGGGGCATACATTAACTAAAAGAGAAACATCGCCACCTGACCCTACCCCTACCCACCATGGCCCCCTCCACCTCTTCCCCCCTTTTCTTCCTAATGTAACACTAATGTCTCAACAAATGAAACTGACCTGTAGAAAATGTAATTTGAAAAAAGAGGCATTGCACATACTTTTGTAAACCAAGAAATATTTAATTAAAAATAATTTTTTTAAAAAAAGAAAAAGAAACCAGGAGGGCTTCTGTAAATCTTGGACTTTCTCTGGAAATAGTAATAATAATATAATAATAATTTATTATTTATACCCCGCCCATCTGGCTGGGTTTCACCCAACCACTCTGGGTAGCTTCCAACAAAATATTAAAATACAATAGTCTGTCAAACATTAAAAGCTTCCCTAAAAAGGGCTGCCTTCAGATGTCTTCTGAAAGGGAAACTTGAAGGGTCTGCATTCAAAGTTAGAGTCCAGTTTAAAGAAAAATCATGTCTATAGTTTTTCTATAGACGTTATTTCTGAATTTGCAACGTATGCAAATTGTTTAACCCCCTCCCTCATTTATGCAAATTGCCTTTTGTCCTCTTTTTCTGGCGATGCATCATTGGCCACCCTAGCAAGGAAGCAGGCAGCGAGGTGCTCAGAGAATCACCATCACACACGAGAACCGTTGCTTCATTCTTTGACATGCCTTTGCAAGAAGCTATTCTTGGATCCCTTCTAGGAGCAAAAAGGAGGACTGGGTTAGGGTGTTACACAGAAAACTGAGATCTGCATATGCAACCCTTTTTCTCTCTCCTCCTTCTCGATGTGGCACGTTGAACTTGCCTCGCAACGCCTTTGACATGCATATTGGTGATGACTGACTGAGCCTTAGAAACTGTTCCAACAGCACAGATTGTGGTGGGTCACAACTTACCAAAGATGGCAGAAGGGACCTTCCTGAGCCAAGAATCACATGATTGCATGATATAGCATCCCAAATGAGCTAGTTAGAGTATGATTAAGGGACTTGGAAGGATGGAACTGTTGATGAGTATCATCAATCTGTTAACAGTAGCTAAACGGTGGTGTCTAGTAGCTTCATTGTACAGCATTGTACAGCTTTCACTCTATGCTGAAGATGCACATTTATATCCCTGGCCTCTGACAGTTAAAGTATTTTGATGATGATGATCTCAAGGTGATGTATAAAACATAATGAAAACAGAAACAGAAACAATGAATAACTTCATTGACACTGGAGCAACTCCACAGAGGTTTGACTTTACCCCCAGAAGTGCACTCCATTGTCTCTCACGACAGACTGATGCCAGAATGCATAGTGACCAGAGAATGTGCATATTGCCCAGGGGTCAATATACCTTCTTCTTCTTCTTTGAAATATACTCAGAGTTGAGAGGGATTTCATGCTCTTTATTCAGCTCATAGTGGTGAGGAGGAATGGAAGTTCCCCCAGAATGTCTGCTTTATATACATTATTTACACAGTGGGCCCCACGTGATTGGCTAATTCCAGGATTCTCCTGTAGGCCAATCAGGTTGCAGATTCACTTCCACCTGGAGCTGGATTGGGTGGCTCCTGTGGACCAATCAGACTGCTGCATTCTGGGTCCTATTGTTCTAGGACCAATCAGACTACTGCATTTTGGATCCTATTCAACTCAGTACAGTGGTACCTCAGGTTACATATGCTTCAGGTTACATACGCTTCAGGTTACAGACTCCGCTAACCCAGAAATAGTACCTTAGGTTAAGAACTTTGCTTCAGGATGAGAACAGAAATTGTGCTCTGGCGGCGCGGCGGCAGCAGGAGGCCCCATTAGCTAAAGTGGTTCTTCAGGTTAAGAACAGTTTCAGGTTAAGAACGGACCTCTGGAACGAATTAAGTACTTAACCCAAGGTACCACTTTACCTAACATCCTCCTCCTCCTCCTCCTCCTCCTCCTCCTCCTCCTCCTTCTTCTTCTTCTTCCACACTGCATGAGCTGAGCAGCACAAGGAGGGGGTTTTGCAGGAAGAGGAATGTTAAACCTTTCCTCCCATGAATCTTATGGAAATTGCACCCGCCCCACCAATGCTGCTATTCAGCTAAGGAAAAAGTTGCAGAATGGGGTCAGTCATCGTGGGAATTGCAGAGGAGGAGAGGTTTAACCAGCTGAGAAAGGGTTGCTCAGCAGGGGACAAGGGCTGGGAGAGAATTTGTGTGTGTGAAGTACATTTCTAACGTCCCTCAAACTTCCATTTCTAAACAGGGAAATGAAATTGGGCAAAACATCCTGTTTACATCCAGTTATGAAAAACTGTAACAGACACTACAGTATAGTATAGGTTTCTCCTCAATGTTAAATATCTATCAATCAATCTCCTTCCTTCCCTCCCTCCCTCCCTCCTTCCTTCCTCTTTCTTTCTTTCTTTCTTTCTTTCTTTCTTTCTTTCTTTCTTTCTTTCTTTCTTTCTTCCATCTATCATATGCAAAAGTTGGGATATAAATATATTAAATAATAAGGGTGAGCATGACTCCCTTAGAATCACCTTGTCTCAATGAATTCTTTAAAAATCCAATCTGTTGCTGAGCTCCTCTATAGACCCTTTGCTCAGATTGTAATGAGGTGATTGAGCCACTCCGTACAAAATCAAGCTCTGTGACTTCCCTCTGTGACTCTAATGGGGAGTCTAAAAAAATGACTATAGCTTTCCTTCCTTTTGGACAAAGTGAATGAAGTTTGCAGGCAAAGGAGCACCTCCTGAGGGAATTCAGCCTGCCAAATCATAGGCCAATGCACCCAGAATTTTCCATTTTTTTCAACCAAGGAAAAGCCTACAATTTTCCCCATTTTCTGACAGAATTGGATGCCATTTGCAGCTGTGGGATCAGCCCCTTCTGAGGCGATGACACCTGCCCAATCTCAGCATGACAGTTGTGCTGTTTCTGTAGCAAAGGCAGATGTTACTATTTCAATAGGGTATAATAGGATTCCTAGAGGAACAGGGGGTTTGCAGAGCTGTAGGGGAGAAGAGACCATGGATTCCCAGGAATGACCGTGGCAGAGGAAATGTTACTCTTCCAGCAAGGAAGAGTCATTGGAGAATGAACTTCTTCCCACCAGCAGCCACAGATGAACGCGAAAAGCAAACACAGTTTTTAACTCCTCCCCTAAATTGCTGTGATTGGAGTACCCTGGGAAAGTAAAGCACTGTGATGCAAAACTAGACCTGTCTGTCAAAATGAAATATCTGCTCACCTCTGCAACCCCCACAGATTGGATTTGTTTGTTGCGGGGGTGGTACTTAGCAAGTAGATCTGACAAGAACATTGATCAAGTCAGAGCAAAGTCACTTTTGAGTAGGTATGGATGAATGTATCAGTTTTGCTTTCTCATTTTCCCACGCTTTAAGTTCACTTTTCTATATTTCCACATCAGTTTGTGATTTTTTTAAAAAAGGAAACAAGTCCTTATGAAAAGTCATCAGCATTTTAGTGCAGTTTGCACCTATTTGCTTGCAATTCTGCCTAATGTACACAGGATATTAGAAAACCATGGCTAAAAAAGCCACCTGTATTGGTCTCTCTCCCCCCCCCCAACTGTATTACCTGGGTTATGAAGGCGCCCAAAAGATGTTAAAGCAAAGATGATGGGATAATGCACACAGTGACTTGCAATCTCGATCACACGCAGTCTGTAGTCACTGGCAGTAGGAGTACAATATGGGCATGTCTTTAAGCTAACATCTTACATCAAAAACTTGACAGTACCAAACTATCGAAGGCTTTTCACCAAAGCCAGACTAAACGTCTTTCCTTCTGCAGTGTTGGATGGCAGGTTGAGAGGAGTTCCCTACCAGGACAGACTTTGCTCGTGTGCTCAAGACATCGATTCCATAAAACATATTTTGTTGCACTGTGCCAGGGCTGAACTGATACTACCCTTGCTGGTACCTTTCCCAGGAAAATCAGAGGCTCACTATGTCAGGTTCCTATTGGAAGACCAGACAAATGCTAGAACATTAGCAGTGGCAAAGTTTTTATCGGTGGTTGCAAGAACCAATGATCCCTATATTCTGAACAAAATGCTTGTTTAACCTGGAGGTAGGCTGTTATGAATTGTGTATTGCTTTGTAACGATTTGTTGGGTCTCTGGACTGTAATAAAGATTGTTGTTGTTATACACAGTATTGCAGAGCAATCGTCCTTTATATGCCATTTCCCACTAATATATTCCTTTTTATGCACACTTCACCCTCGCATGTGCGCATATATATAGTGGCTGGAAAACAGCATTGCAAAATTTGGAGGAGTGCACCTTTGAAAGGATGACTATGGTCTGGGTTGCATATTGCGTTGGAAAGTGTGGATTAGGTCCTGAATTCAAATTCTCCCCCAACCCTAGAGATGACCATGTGGTTTTTTGACTTCCAAAATTAGAAATTTGGGGCACCCCTGGCCTGCCTTGAGATGCCTTGTTAATGGCATAGTCCAACTTGGGACTTCCTCGAGAAGGCACCGTTTTGGGGTTTTCGTCGGGCTTCAACCACCAGGAATCCCACCAGTGGCACTCCTGCCTCCCCAGTCAGCTGGCAGAATTGGGACTTTTGCTCTAGCAGAGTGAAGCTGGCATTACTTCCTGGGTGAAGGTGAGTAAGAGTGGGACACCCAATCCAACCCAGCTCAGATCAAAGGAGGTTTGGACTGCATCCTAAACAAAACCAATTTTTGTTGTTGTTTAGTCGTTTAGTTGTGTCCGACTCTTTGTGACCCCATGGACCAGAGCATGCCAGGCATTCCTGTCTTCCACTGCCTCCCGCAGTTTGGTCAAACTCATGCTGGTAGCTTCGAGAACACTGTCCAACCATCTCATTCTCTGCCGTCCCCTTCTCCTTGTGCCCTCCATCTTTCCCTACATCAGGGTCTTTTCCAGGGAGTCTTCTCTTCTCATGAGATGGCCAAAGTATTGGAGCCTCAGCTTCAGGATCTGTCCTTCCAGTGAGCACTCAGGGCTGATTTCCTTAAGAATGGATAGGTTTGATCTTCTTGCAGTCCGTGGGACTCTCAAGAGTCTCCTCCAGCACCATAATTCAAAAGCATTGATTCTTCGGCGATCAGCTTTCTTTATGGTCCAGCTCTCACTTCCATACATCACTACTGGGAAAACCATGGCTTTAACTATACGGACCTTTGTTTATAAACCCCCAAAGTGACTTTTCTTCACTCATCTGACAGAAAGATGGGTCAGCCACCCAGTATAATTATTTCTGGTCAGGCTGTTTACATATGTGAGAGATGCTGGTGTCTAAATCCAGCAATCATTCTGTTTCCCTTCCCCCTCTTCCCTCCCCCAAAGAGAGAGAAATCCACAATGGAATCGTTTCTGATTTCTGCTCTTCCTTCCTTAATATTAAGCAGGCTTCAAATGCAAGGTAAGTCTAGGAGCTGCAACTCGTTTTTATGGGTGAGGTATGTTTGTGTTCATCCGCCCCCCCCCCCGGTTCTTCTGTTTGGGACAATAACAGAACTAATAAAAAGGAGATAGATTTATGGAAAAGGTCTTGCCTAGCTTTTATTTCCCCGGTAGGATTAGATCTAATGGGATTCTGAAGAGCTATCTAATACAGTGGCTTTTCGTCATCTGAGAGGCCCTGTGATTCATTGCAAAAGGGAGACTGGTTACTCATGAGGATTTCAGCGCAATAATCTGCACCCCGTGCTCTGTTTTTGGAACAACGGAAATCTTCCAAGCGGCCAAAAGGGCAATTTCATTTCTCACTTGTGTTATAAGGAGGGGAAAAAACTGCTCCTTTTCCCTCATGGGGTATCCAAGAGCCCGTATAGAGTACTTAAGTGGATTCCCTATTGGTAGGAGAAAATAACAGAGGCCAACCCGAGAATATTGAGAAGCAAAGCAGCTAGTAAGCCTGATCCTTATTAAACTGTTGCAGCAGGGTCCCCTACTCGCCCCATGCAGGGAGGGAGCCGAGACACCTAGAGCAATGGTGTGCAAGGCCTTATACAGACTTTTGAAATTGCCCACCCTGTAGCCCAAGACCCCCCTCCCCGAAATATCATACATACATCACAGAAGGAGGTGGTCTGCAGCAGAAATCCTGTCTGCCAGGATACCTGATAATGGTCAATGATGGCATTACCTATGCAGTTTTCTCATTTTTTTGTGATAGTTAATAGTTTAGCTCCTGAATCCAGGTCACAGCTCACCCTATTCATACACAAATACACCCTCAAGACATCTCCAAATGAATCCGAACTTCAATGTCTAAAATCCATGGTAGAGGACAAGGATCCTGAGATCACATTAAGGGTAGCCAAATTCTGTGCGATTGCCATAAAACTTAGGGAACAGGCTGTGCTATCATAATGGTTAAGGCCTTAAATGATAATTTTAGGTTGTATATTAGTGACTAAGTTTTAATTTATATATTTTTTAACTGTTGCTATATCTGTATTGTCCTTGTTATACCTAATTGCAAATTCAAATGTATCCCTATTGGGTTTTATGACTTCCTTGATATTGTATGTGGGCTGGAACTGGTCTGTGACCGAAATAATAAAATTCATTCACCCTTAAGACAGGATTTGTAAGCAAAAAGGCAATGGGGAGGCTTCCCCATTTCCTTCCTCCTTGCAGAGAAATATTTGAGGTCAATTTGGGAGAATAAAAATGGCTTCAGGATTGCTCTCCTGTACTATTTCAGACTATATCATGCGAAAGGCTGGGCTGGATGAATCCCAAGCCGGAATTAAGATCGCCGGAAGAAATATCAACAACCTCAGATATGCAGATGACACAACATTGATGGCAGAAAGTGAGGAGGAATTAAAGAACCTTTTAATGAGGGTGAAAGAGGAGAGCGCAAAATATGGTCTGAAGCTCAACATCAAAAAAACGAAGATCATGGCCACTGGTCCCATCACCTCCTGGCAAATAGAAGGGGAAGAAATGGAGACAGTGAGAGGTTTTACTTTCTTGGGCTCCATGATCACTGCAGATGGTGACAGCAGCCACAAAATTAAAAGACGTCTGCTTCTTGGGAGAAGGGCAATGACAGGCCTAGACAGCATCTTGAGAAGTAGAGATGTCACCTTGCCAACAAAGGTCCGTATAGTTAAAGCTATGTTTTTCCCAGTAGTGATGTATGGAAGTGAGAGCTGGACCATAAAGAAGGCTGATCACTGAAGAATTGATGCTTTTGAATTATGGTGCTGGAGGAGACTCTTGAGAGTCCCATGGACTGCAAGAAGATCAAACCTATCCATTCTTAAGGAAATCAGTCCTGAGTGCTCACTGGAAGGACAGATCCTGAAGCTGAGGCTCCAATACTTTGGCCATCTCATGAGAAGAGAAGACTCCCTGGAAAAGACCCTGATGTTGGGAAAGATGGAGGGCACAAGGATAAGGGGACGACAGAGGACAAGATGGTTGGATAGTGTTTTCGAGGTTACCAGCATGAGTTTGACCAAACTGCGGGAGGCAGTGGAGGACAGAGGTGCCTGGTGTGCTCTGGTCCATGGGGTCACGAAGAGTCGGTCACGACTAAACAACAGCAACTAAACAACAGCAACAACTATTTCAGACACGTGGTTACTTATGTATGAGTTTGCCTTGTACATTTACGAACATTTAATTTATATTTGAGACCTTAGAATTCTTATAACACTTGGGAGGATGTCATTGCATTAAGGGTTTTCATGGTAGTTTTCATGGTAGTTTTCATGGTAGATAAGGAATGTCTCTTGAACTCTAACAAGAGGTGGTGATGGTCCCCAACTAAGAAACCGGGACAGACACCTCCGGTTTCATCCCCAGTGCATTAACAGAAACTTTGCTCAAAGATATTATTAACAGAAACTTTGCTCAAAGATATTATCTTTCTGAAAATGGAGTGGGCATTGTTGGAAACCACAGAGCCATGAATGGCAATGCCCATTTATGACAATGGTGGGAAACCTGTGGCCGTACCCATGTTGCTGAATTACAGCTCCCATCATCCTTTGCTGTGGTATGCTGGCTGGGGCTGATGGGAGTTGGAGTCCAACAACACCAGGAGGGCCACAGATTCTCCATGCCTGTTTTAGGCTTCTGAGACTGCTCTGCTGCAACAGGTTGAGAGTAAACACTTCAAACTTGAGGCCCCTTGAAGAAAAGGCTTCTAGAAGTGTCTGCATAGTGTCTTGCTAAGTTCTTTGGCTCAGCTTGAGTTCTGTGAATATTTATCATTCAGCATCACTTGCTGTCGTATTTTAGATCCGCAGCTGGTCAAGTCTTTGTAATGCAATTATCTTTTTTTTTTTTTTTTTACCCATTGTGGTGGAGACGGACAAATTGCAGACTTGCTCCTTGGCAGTTGTTTAAGACCATACAGCTGGTTGCCTTTAAGGTTACTGGGTGGTGAGACAGGGCTGAGCTGGGGTCAAGTTGAAGGCATTTCATGCATATAAACCCATTGCATTCTCACAATGACAGAGGAAGACCTGCACTGTTATGTACTGAGTTGAATAGGATCCAAAATGCAGCAGTCTGATTGGTTCTAGAACAATGCAGCAGTATGATTCGTCCGCAGGAGCCACCCAATCCAGCTCCAGGTGGAAGTGAATCCACAACCTGATTGGCCTACAGGAGAATCCCGGAATTAGCCAATCACGAGCAGCCCATTGTGTAAATAATGTACAGTGGTACCTCAGGTTGAGTACTTAATTCGTTCCAGAGGTCCGTTCTTAACCTGAAACTGTTCTTAACCTGAAGCACCACATTAGCTAATGGGGCCTCCCACTGCTGCCGCGCCACTGCTGATTGATTTCTGTTCTCATCCTGAAGCAACGTTATTAACCTGAAGCACTATTTCTGGGTTAGTGGAGTGTGTAACCTGAAGTGTATGTAACCTGAAGCGTATGTAACCCGAGGTACCACTGTACTTAATTCGTTCCGGAGGTCCGTTCTTAACCTGAAATTGTTCTTAACCTGAAGCACCACTTTAGCTAATGGGGCCTCCCACTGCTGCCGCGCCACTGCTGATTGATTTCTGTTCTCATCCTGAAGCAAAATTCTTAACCTGAAGCACTATTTCTGGGTTAGCGGAGTGTGTAACCTGAAGCGTATGTAACCTGAGGTACCACTGTATATAAAGCAGATATTGTGGGGGAAATTCCATTCCTCCTCACCACTATGAGCTGAATAAAGAGCATGAAATCCACTCTCGACTCCAAGTATATTTCATGTACATTGTGGCTCTCACTGTTGTGGTGCTTTATAGCAGCCTTTCTGATATTTCTGATATTTTGGACTACGATTGCCATGAGGCCTAGCCAGCGCTGAAGGGAGTTGTAGCCTGAAACTGGAAAGGATACCTCAGGGCCAGGGGCTGAATGTGGCCCTCCAAGCCTCTCCATCTGGCCCATGGGACTCTCTGCAGGCCACACCTCTCCCCAGCGCATGTCTCACCCCCCAATTTTTTTTAGACAAGGATTGTATCTGAGTGGTAGAGTATCTGTTTTGCTTGCAGAAGATCCCAGGTTCAGTCCAACATCTCCAAGTAGGACTTGTAGGGAAGCCTATCTGAAACCCTGGAGAGCTTCTGCCAGTCAGTGTAGACAATACATACTTGACCACTGGCTGGGACTGATGGGAGTTGATGGAAGTCCAACAATATGCAGAGAGTACCACATCCGCTCCCTTTGAAACACAGCGTATGATCTTGGTGCATTGCTTCCCTTTACGTTACTTTCCTCTTGGTGAACTGGAATAATAAAGATATGGTCCTCTTAATAAATGGATCGACAATATAGTAACACTTGCAACTTATGAATGGACTGCTTACATGCCTAGACTTTGCTTGGATAAATATGACAATATTTGGAATGAGTTTATACAAAATGTAGCAGGCTATTAATATTTACACCTGTATTAGGATAATAATATCAAATTTATAAAAGAGTGTATGGGTGAAGGTATTTTTTGTATATATTCATAATTGTTTTTTTCCTCTACACATTTTTGTGCCTTTTTCTTTTCTTTTTCTTTGTATCACTTTATTTCTTTATAACTAACAACTTTACACACAAACACACACAAACATGCACACACATATATGTATCTTTCCCCCTTTTGGGTTTTCTGTTATTTAAAAATAATTTTTATTAAGTTTTACAATTTTATATTCAACACAATCATTATTATCACAAAAAGCAGTTTTCGGTCTTTGATTTCATCATTGCTCCCTGTCCAAAACGGGAGCAAGAGTCGCCCAGAGGCCTGTTTCTGAACGACGCATCTGGGAGAACTTCCTGTTTGATAGGACGTCGTGTGTGTCTGTGTCCTTAACCCGAAGCCTAAAAAGGACAGGGGAAACTTTCCTATCCTTTGAAAAAACGGTGACTCAGTATAAATGAGATGCAGCGTAGCTGGAAGCCTTTAATAAATCAAAAGTCAAAGTGTGTCTAAACTGGACGCATTCGAGATCTTTGACAAGAATCATAAACCAAAGCAAACAGAAAACTTGAATGGGGTATCAAGTTGATTTGAAGGCTCACACCTGGGGATTTGGCTTTAGAGATGTCATTGGGCCACAAGGGAGAGGATTGATGTGCAGTATAAGAGTAATAAGGGAGTCTCTATGAGCCTGGATGACTTACAGAAACAACTGTAGAATGAACAGTCTATTTTGAGGGTAGCAATATTGCTTTCATCTCCAAGGCTACAGATGGCCCATTGCGCCAACAACAGACCCTCGTCTTCTTATATGGAGGCATTTCCTCTTGCCCTTCCTACTAGCCTCAGTGTCAGGCGGCTGAGGAACCAACCCCCACGGCAGGTTGCCAGGAACGGATAAGACGAGGAAAAGTCCTTACCACCTGCTTTTTCTTCAATATTTACGGAGAGAGGCTTGAGAATGCAGCCTCTTGGAATAGTGGTGTTGTCCCGAGTAAATCTACACGCCTCTTCTCTCCCACTTCCTCATTCGTCAACAGAACCACTATGGTTGCCGCTTGGGGGCCCTCTGCCTCCGAGCTCTTTGCTCTCCTACTTTTAAGGCTTGCCGGGTTCTGGGAGGTGGTGGGTCTGGAATGCTTTCTAGTGATAACGTGTCAGCCAGCTGCCCATTATTTCCCAACTTTCCCCCTCATCTTCCTCTGAGCCATGACCCCCCTCAAACCCTTGTTGTAATTCGGAACTGCCTTCTTCTCTGGAAGGGTCAGGCTGGGGAGGCAGTCTCCACCATTGCTCCTCTGCCCAGTCCCTGACACTCAATAGCTATGTTCTACCCTACCCGTCACGGGGATTTGAACCACCGAGCTTATGATTGACAAGTCCTAGGCTCTGTTGTTTAACCCACAGCGCCACCCGCTAACCCCCATGTGTCAGGAGGCTGCCTGCTGCAGACGGTTGTTGTCCAATTCATGGAGGGTTAGGTAACACAGGGGATGGGAGAGTCAACACACTTGCTTCTTGCTCTCCCCACTCCTGTGATCTGTTACGGAATGTGCTCTCTGCTGAAATATGAGAGTTTGCATCTGTACTGAAATTCCAACAGCTTTCAGAGATGCACCTGTTTGCACAAACATTTCCTTGATCTCTCAACCTGCACGTCCTCTTCTGATTGCTGGTTTGCTTTCAACGGGATCACTTTATTGCATATGCTAATTATGGTTGCCTCTATTTTAACGTTTAATAGGTTCGTGATATTGCATATTTTAATCATGGAGGCTTAATTTTGTGCAATTGACAAATTAATGTTAAATAACTCATTTCCATAGGTTGGTAAACTTTAGTATCTTATTTTGGCTCGAAGCGTAATGATAGGTGCATTTATGTGAGTTTTAAATGGGGGGAAGCAGATGGAAAAGGGCTCCTCCCCTGCAATCTTTAGTGGTACAGTCCAGATTTTCTTCCACCTCATTCTGTGCAAAGTGCAGACAAGTGCTTGGATCCCATCTGTCACCCTCACTTGGAAACAAAGAGAAAGTTTTGCATTTTCACGGGGCAGGTGACACCAGCATTCATTACGTCGACGACAATATTTCTTCAGAAATGCAGGTCTCACCAAATAAAGCAAAACAAGCCTTGCGTGGCAAGGACTACATTAATATGCCTGGAGAAAATTGAGTGTTGGTGCTGAAAATCTTGTCACTTCTCTTTATTCTGAAGAAAAAAAAAAGCGTGAGGGGGGAAAAAGGAGAGAAGAGTGAAACAATGGTTTAATGAACTTATGTGGAGGTTGAGTGGCGCCTGTTTCCAGATGTCTTAAACTTTCTATGGGAATATATTTACATGGATTCGTAGCCCGCCACATCCCAAAGGCTTGTGGTGGGCACCAATGGCAAAAAACGTACAATGATTCCATGCAAGGGGTGAGTGAATATCTATGCCAGGAACAAAGGGAGGAAGAAAGATCTAGTTTGGGAATGAAGTGGGGCAGGTGGGGAAGAGACCAGCAGTGCCTCTAGTCATTGAGAGGCCTCTGTAGCAGTGGCACGGGGAGGTGGGGGGTTGCCAAGGAGGGGACATATCCTGTCTTCAAGGAGCGCACCGCAGCCATCGCTGCCACCATGGCAGCCGCAGTGGGCGATACATCCCTTGGAGGCCAGATCTGCTGCCCCTGTGGATCCTGCTGCCTGAGGCAGTCACCTCACCTTGCCCCATGGGTTGGCCAGCTCTGGCCATCCCAGCTAGTAGCCATGGAGACCTTTTAGCCCCTGTGCATTTGCTTAATCCTCTTTTAAAGCCATCCAAGTCGGCAGCCATTGCTGCTTTCAGGGTGGGTATTTTTCACTCTATAAGACACACTTTCCCCCTTCTAAAAAGTAAGGGGAAATGTGTGTGCGTCTTATGGAGCAAATGCAGGCTGTGCAGCTATCCCAGAAGCCAGAACAGCAAGAGGGATTGCTGCGCAGCGCTTCCTCTTGCTGTTCTAGCTTCAGGCTTAGCCGTGCGAAGCCTCTTCAGGGCACAGGGAGCCTTCATCCTGCTGCCCTGAAGAGGCTTCATGCAGCTATCCCAGAAGCCAGAACAGCAAGAGGTATCACTGCGCAGCTGTTCTGGGTTCTGGGATTCAGAATATTTTTTTCCTTGTTTTTCTCCTCCAAAAACTAGGTGCGTCTTATGGTCTGGCGAGTCTTATAGGGCGAAAAATACATTTAACTCCCTTCCAACACTCCTGCTCTTGCATGCCGCCTTGCCCCCATGATTGAGGGGGCCTGGCGTTGTGTGATGTCAGTGCGCTGTGCACACAGGCTCTACAGTGTGTATGCGTAACATCAGTGTACCCTGTGGCATGCACACATGATGTCAGCACGTTCCGTGGTGTGCTTGCACCATGTGCACACGCCATGGGGTGTTGTCAGGCTTCAGGGAATCGAATCCCTCCCCCAATGTCTGGCAGTAAATAAGCAGAACCAAATGAAAGGACCATTCTTACCAGTTAGTTCTTTAATAATCACAGCGAGAGACAAAGAAATGTATATCTCTGTAGAAATGGCATTGCTCCCAGTAAAGGTTCACCCCCTCTGTCCCCATTAATCTACGTCACTCCTACATTGGGTAATCTGAGTTTGTTGCCTCTACGCTTTTTGTTCTATCAAACTCAGAGCCCCTCTAGTCCGAGGTGAAGAGGGGTCAGGAATGCTGTCCAAGGACAGTGAATCTGCCAGCTGTCTCTCTCCTGGTGTTCCCTCTTCTAGCTATTCCTCACCCAGTATTTCCCAGCTTTCCCCCTCTAGACTATGCCCCTCTGTAAACCACTGTTCTAAAGCAATACTGTCCTCCTGCCCTTGGGAAGATTCAGCAGAAGGGGTGGCAGCTCTCACTGTTTCTCCTCAGGCCAGCCCCTGACACGTGTCTGGATGTAATGTGCGGATGCCCCATGGAACACATGCATGGCTGTCTCAGAACTTTGGGGGGGCTGACCCTTTGATTTGTAATTTTGGCACCCCTGCTCTTGCGCCAGTAAGATGTGGAGGCCCCATCCCACCTGTGTGGCTGGAATCAGAGATCCTTCCAGATCCGATGAATATCACCAAGTAGATACTTGTCTACCTTCTCTCCATGGCTAGCAGAAGGTGTACACTCACTGCAACTCATGTAAAAAAAAGGCCTTGCTGTGCAGGATGCCTCCACGGTGCCACTGGGGTGTTCAGAATTATCCGAACACCTGACCGCCAGCACCAGCCACCTGTTGCTTGACGCAATCCGCACCATTGTGTGCATGTGTTAAAATAAAATATGGGTTGCCATTGGAAACCAAGGTCGGCACCTGGCTTCTGAGGGTATGTGTGTTCTTTGCGAAAGCTTGGCAGCCCACGTTAAGCTGACTTGGGCTGCAAAACAAAGCACTCGGCTTGAGGGAGCTGTGACGTGGGGCTCCCGTCGCCTGGTGCCAGAGCTGTGTTTTCAGTGGAAACAAGCTTATATCCAAAACAGGCAGAATGTAAGGGGATCCCATCCACATCAGTGGCCACCCAAAGTTAATGGCAGTCTAGGACAAGCTGACCTGCTTCAGAACCTAAGATGAGCCCTACAAGGTGAGACCAGTGACTCATCTGGTCCAACATTTTGCTCTCACCGTGGCTAACTAGATACCCATGGGAAGCTCCCAAGCAGGGCATGAGTGTGACAGCGCTCTGCTCACCTGTGATTCCCATCAAGTAGGTATTCTGAGTCATGCTGCCTTCTACAGTGACGGTAGAATGTAGGTATCATGGCTGGTAGCCACTGATAGTCTTGTACTCCTTGAATTTGTCTAATGCTCTTTGAAAGCCTTCTGTGTTGGTGGCCATCACTGCTTGAGTTGCCACCTGTCCTGTATAATACAGGATTGTCCTGTATTTCAGTGTAAAATACTACATCCTGTATTGATACACTTCTTTCCCGTATTTCAGGTCTTCTCTCTCTCTCTCTCTCCCCCTCTCTCTCTGCCAAGTTAAGGATCTGGTGATCCCCTTACTGAGAGAAGTGAAGTTACAGGGACCAGGCAGAGGGCCTTCTCGGTGGGGGCACCCTCCCTGTGGAACACACTCCCTTCGGATGTCAAGGAGATAAAGAACTCCACAACTTTTAGAAGACATCTGAAGGCAGATGTACCAGGAAGTTTTCATGTTTGACATTTTATTATGTTTTTATAGTTTGCTGGAGTGGCTAGGGAAATGCAGCCAGGTGGGTGGGGTATAAATAATAAAATTATGATGATGATGATTCTCTCCAGATGCATGTGTTTGAAAGCGTGTGTGAAAGGTCATGTATTTAAGTTCTGGGTAGCCAAGCACAGACAGGTTTACAAATCCATGTGTATGTTTGAGCACGTGTGACAAATTCCAGAGGGGCCATCCTGTTAGGCTGCAATAGATTGTAATGGATTGAAATCACTTCAGCTACAATATGAAAAAAAAAATTACCTCCCAATTGCCCCACCCCACTCTGTCCTGTATTTTGCCAGAACAAAGGTGGGAACCCTAACCACAGCCTCCTATGGGAGTGAATGATTAGCCCCAAAGGAAGCTTTCTTCATGGGTCTTATAGCAGGTTTTGGTGGGGAACTTACCTGGGAGTCGTCGCCGGGACCACATAACACCGGTCCTGAGAGATCTGCATTGGCTCCCAGTACGTTTCCGAGCACAATTCAAAGTGTTGGTGCTGACCTTTAAAGCCCTAAACGGCCTCGGTCCTCTATACCTGAAGGAGCATCTCCACCCCCATCATTCTGCCTGGACACTGAGATCCAGCGCTGAGGGCCTTCTGGCAGTTCCCTCACTGCAAGAAGTGAGGTTACAGGGAACCAGACAGAAGGCCTTCTCGGTAGTGGCACCCATCCTGTGGAACACCCTCCCATCAGATGTGAAGGAAATAAACAGCTATCTAAAAGACATCTGAAGGCTGCCCTGTTTAGGGAAATTTTTAATATTTAATGCTGTATTGTTTTTAACACTCGATTGCGAGCCGCCCAGAGTGGCTGGGGAAACTCAGCCAGATGGGCGGGGTATAAATAATAATAATAATAATAATAATAATAATAATAATAATAATAATATATTAGGATCCCCCTCATCACATAGCCCCTTGATCATCACAGCCCAAGGACACAGGTGCTATTTATATGAGAAAAATCAGAAACATGAAGTATACACGCTCAAAATTATCAGTCAGTTTGGTTCTTAGGAAACTTTGGAAGGCTTCGCAAACCAAAATAAAAAGGCAGGGGGGGAGCAACTCTTGGGGCCTCTTAATAGTTTTACTGGATAAAATCACCCTAAGAGAGCGAAGGAGGACATTTTGTTTTACTTCTAGTTTAGACGCAAGCAAGTCTTTGTTAATGGGTCTGAGACTTAAGCATCTCTCATGCATGTGATTGCCTTTGTTTAGGATTGTTTAGGAAAGCTGTTTTCAATTAAAGATTAGAACAGGAAAATTGCTATCGAGTGTGGTGTCCGTGCCAGCGTGGAGTTGTACCAGGAATAGCAAAAAATGGGAAGGGGGCAGAATGTTCAAGAATAAAAATGTGGCAAGCAGGACCAGCAACAAAGAGTTGCAGTGTGGAGCGCTCCAGTTTGGAATTCAAGTCCTCCTCTTCCCCTTCCCCCTTTCCTCCAGAGAGTGTGCTTTCTGCAGCAACTGAGCATGCTCAGTGCTCATTAGACTGCTTTATTGTGTGTGCTTATGTGGGGGGAGGAGCTCTCCAATGGTCCACCCGCCCCAAATATTTTTTGTATTTCTGCAAACCTCAGGACCCCCCAAAAGCTCCTGATCGACAGCAGTGGTAGGTAAGTACACTGCAGAAACACTGTTTTTCAAAAGCCAAGACACTGGCCCCCTACTTTTAAAAATTTGGCTATCTCTATGGGGACGCAGAAAGGGACGCGGGTGGCGCTGTGGGTAAAACCTCAGTGCCTAGGACTTGCTGATCGTATGGTCGGCAGTTCGAATCCCCACGGCGGGGTGAGCTCCCGTCGTTTGGTCCCAGCTCCTGCCCACCTAGCAGTTCGAAAGCACTCTTAAGTGCAAGTTGATAAATAGGTACCGCTTTATAGCGGGAAGGTAAACGGCATTTCCGTGTGCTGCGCTGGTGCTGGCTCGCCAGCTGCAGCTTTGTCACGCTGGCCACGTGACCCAGAAGTGTCTTCGGACGGCGCCGGCTCACGGCCTCTAGAGCGAGATGAGCATGCAACCCTAGAGTCGGACACGACTGGCTCGCAGAGGTACCTTTAACTTTACCTTTATGGGGACGCGGGTGGTGCTGTGGGTTAAACCACAGAGCCTAGGACTTGCCACTCAGAAGGTCAGCAGTTCGAATCCCCGTGATGGGGTGAGCTCCTGTTGCTCAGTCCCTGCTCCTGCCAACCTAGCACCTTGAAAGCACATCAAAGTGTAAGTAGATAAATAGGTACCGCTCCAGTGGGAAGGTAAATGGCGTTTCTGTGCGCTGCTCTGGTTCGCCAGAAGCGGCTTAGTCATGCTGGCCACATGACCCGGAAGCTGTATGCCGGCTCCCCTCGGCCAATAAAGCAAGATGAGCGCCCAACCCCAGAGTCGGCCACGACTGGACCATAACAACAACAACTTTTCCTTTAAAAATATTTAGGGGTGCACTCATTTTGTCTCAAGAAAATCACCATTTTATAGTTCAAATTGGGAAAAATAAATACAGTAAATGGACAAAAGATTCACAAAATGTTTAGGGGTATGGGTATTCCTGCATCCCCCAGATAAAAAGCGCTGATAATAATAATAGACTGATCTTCAAGGTGAGAAACAAGCAAGTTCTCCGGTGCCGATCTTAAAATACAGGCAAGTTCATAAGGACACAGGTGGTCTTTTAAATGCGTAGGATTTTGTCCGCTTAACTCTGTTAGGATACTCTTCATCAGCATTGAATCAAGGTGAAATAGGAAAGGTTTGTTTTAGTCCAAAATGGGTTAGGCTGGCCAACCTTTGGAGTTCTATGATTTCATTTTTATATAATGTACAGTGGGTCATAATTTCCCTCTGTGCCCCCAAGTAATGCACTTATTTCCCTTGTCGTTTATTGCATTTGTTGATTGCAAAATGCAATTTAAGAAGGACGAAATCAAATTTCCGTACAAACTACAAGTTTAAGGTAAGCTTTATAAAGCACGGCATGAGAGCTGGGCAGTCGCCTCCCATTACAATCGGAGACATCCGTGCTGCTAAAACTCTGAGGTCTCGTTTCTCAGCGGCTTGGCTGTGGAAGTGGACCCTGCAGACCCCATTAATCCTCTCTGCTGCCTTCCTGGCTATGACATCTTGATTCCCTGGCATGTTAGAAAGATTACCTTAAAGACTGCATATTGAATTTCAAATCTCTCTCTCTCTCTCTCTCTCTCTCTCTCTCTCTCTCTCTCTCTCACACACACACACACACACACACACAGCTTTCAAAGACCTGAAAGCTCACCCTCACCTGTATTGACCTGTAAGTTCACACTTAGATCATCTGGGAAGAGATTTTATTCACACCCCTGCACTGTACAGAATCTGATAGGTTTGTGTGCTGGTGCCGTGGGTTTCCGTGAGGCGAGCCCAAGCGTCGACCCGTTGCTGTTTCCGCACCCGGGCCCACAGTGGCTCAGCCATGGCTTCTGGTTCTTCCCGAATGCTCCCCGTACGAAGGGAGAGTGTGGGTGTGGCAGGAGCAAACTGTGTTGGTCCCGTGGGTTTCCGTGAGGCGAGGTCCGAGTCCAGTCCGAGGTCGAGGGAGCAGTATTGAGGCCGTCCGTCAGAGCTGAAGCTGGGTCCAAGGCAGGGAGTCGGGTGAGGTCAAGAGATCCGGCAGGACAGGGTACAGGCAGGAATAGGCTACCAACAACGTTGCTCCTGCAACCTGGGACTGGGGCTGGCTGGCTTTTATCTGCCCCAAGGCATAGGGCGGCTCCAGTCCACAGGTGACTCGCCCCTCCTGGCCTGGAGGCGAACACTCCTCCTGCGGGAACTTAGTTCCCTCTGCCTCTCTGCCCTGAGCCTCCGCAGCTCAGGAGAGGCTGGAGGGTTACTCGACCCAGAGGCAACCTCAGCTTCCTCTGCCACGGCTGAGAGTGGAGCACCTGCAGGCAATGGGTCCTCCATCCCCTCAGGAGCCAGAGCAGACTCAGCTGGTGCCTGCACCTGAGGACCCAGCACAGGTGAGGACCCTTCAGGCTCAAGCCCCAGCCCCGGCTCAGCTGGTTCTGGAGGCGGGGAATTCTGTGCAGGCTGGGATTCCTCAGGTTCAGCCTCCGAGTCCAAATCCCAGGCCATCACAGTTTGTGTCTCCAGGGCCGGCTTAAGCATGTCCAGCTCCTCCAATGGGGAAGAGGCGGAGGCTGGATGTGGCGTCTCCCAGCTCAGCTGGCCGCTTTGTGCCACGGTGGCCACAGCAGGCAGCACACCGAACAAGCGGGCCTGCGCTGCTCCCGCCATGCGTCAGCTTGGTTTTTCCCCTTTTAACCTTCTGGCACCCCGCAGAATTCGGCGCCAGCAGGCTAAAAGGGAAAAAACTGAGCCGGTGCTCGGCGGGAGCGGCGCATGCACCCTCGTTCACTCAGCACGTTCGTTCAGTGTTCTCCAGACTCTAGCCTGGTGCCCTCCAGAACTTGGCACCCTGGCACCCTGTGCCACTAGCCTCTATGGGTAAGACGGGCCTGTGTGTCTTCAAAATGGGCATTTCTCTCCATGGTCTCCTGCACTCTGAAGCATTATCTATCAAAAGCTTCAGACATCTAGTAAAGTCCTTTCTTTCTGCCCATGCTTTCCGTGATGCTACTCCTGATTTTTGTTTTTATAATGTTGTTTTACTGTTTTTTAATGTTGTACAGTTCTGTTTTTATCACATTGTTTATTTTCCTATACCACTTTAGAGATTTTTGAAATATTAAGTGGTTCAGATTATTTATTTATTTATTTAAAAAGAGGCAATTCCTTCTTCCTGCCTTCCCTCCATTTACCTCCCACCCACAACCATAACTCTAACGTTCTGTACGTAATCAATAAGCTCACACAATTTGGCTTATTTCTGCTTCCTTTAGACCAGATGTTTTGGGGTGCAAGTTCCATCACTCCTCACTGCTGACCATGCTGGCTGTGGCTTATGGGTGGTTGTTGTTCAAAGCACTCCGAAAGGAACAAGTTTGGGAAGCCCACGTTAGAACCACCTCTCTCTCTTTTCCCACAATAGAAATGAGAGTTGCATATAAACAACAACAACTAAGAAATCTGGAGTTTCAGCAGAGCTGTGATTGGGCAGCCGTACCCATTCCTTCACTCAAAAGAGATGTTGCTCTCTTTGGCATTCATTGTGAGCCTGGAAACTCCATCTGCAACCGATGGGGCGAATTATTGAATAATTTCTTGCCTCTAGGGAGTCAACTACCATCCACATGCCATAATTCCTCGAAGCTCACCGGTCCCTGCTTTTTAACAAATGCACATGTTTGTGTGTGTATACAACAGGCAGCACTGTGGGTTAAACCACAGAGCCTAGGACCTGCCGATCAGAAGGTCGGTGGTTCGAATCCTTGCAATGGGGTGAGCTCCCATTTCTCAGTCCCAGCTCCTGCCAACCTAAGCAGTTCAAAAGTGCAAGTAGATAGATAGGTACCACTCTGGTGGGAAGGTAAATGGCATTTCCGTGCACTACTCTGGTTCGCCAGAAGTGGCTTAGGCATGCTGGCCACATGACCCGGAAGCTGTATGCCGGCTCCCTCGGCCAATAAAGCAAGATGAGCGCCGCAACCCCAGAGTCGGCCATGACTGGACCTAATGGTCAGGGGTCCCTTTACCTTTACAACAGGCACACAAAAACACACCTTTTCTTTTTCTGTATAAATTTCCATACCTAGGGACACCCCAAGTGTGTAGAAACACACCCAGCAGTGATTATGGCCCAAGTTTCCATCCAAACATGGAAAAATAGCAAGAGCTCAGCTGAATTAGACCACAAGCCTATGTAGTCCAGTAGCCTCTCACAGTGGCCAGTCCGTGGCTAGTCAACGTGGCAGCCTCCAGCCAGTGGTCAGGTGGTCAGGGCTGATGAGAATTGAAGTTCAGCATCACCTGGAGGGGAAAAGCTCTTTTGGATGGGAGGGATTGTGAATTCAGAAACAGCAGAGGGGGCGACTTCCTAGGTGCTTCCATCACCCCTCTGTAGAGTTCCAGATACAGCATTTACCCTGTCAAACATGGTGAGCAGAAGCAGACAGGATGGTGGATTCAGAGAGACAAATCAGTGGATGGGGAAAATCTAGAACTGGGCTAGAATTCTGAGAAAGATAAGGTCCCGACCAGAGTGAAATGGCAAACTAAGTTGTTGGAGTACGCAGAGTTGGCAAAAATGACCGGGAATATCAGAAATCAGGAAGACCAAGACTTCAATAAAGATTGGGGAAAATTTATATTATACATGGGAGACAACTGTAAACAACTGGATTCTTTAGCAGGATTCAAATAACACTTGTAATGTAAAGACTTTGGATACAATGGATAATTGAACAATTAATAATATGCAGCAAAAAAGATTAGCAAAGAACCCGTGGGGGTTGGGGTGGAAGGAAGTCTAAAGATTTGGAAGAAACTTGGTTATTTGTTCTTATATGCGATTTTGAGTGTAATTATCAATTTGTAAAACCAAATAATTTTTTATATTTCTATAAAAAGAATTCTGAGAAAGAATACCCCTGGAACCTCAACGAGCAGGTTTCTTTCTTCTTCCTCCTCCCTCCTCCCCTTTCTTTCCTCCACTCACTCAACACCTCAACATTCCATGAATCCAGGAAGCTCACAAGTCCTTATCAAGTGGTGCCTTTTTTTTTTCTTTTTAAAAACCTTGCTTTACAAACATATATACTTCTGCATATGTAGCGAGTCTCATGAGCAAGTAGAAACCAATACTTTACTTTTGGGTGCCCCCATTATGTTTCCAAACTGACAGGTGCTCAAGCGCGCTTGTTTTGCTTGGCATTTGTTATTTTATTTTTGATATTAGACGGAATTAGGATGATGACATTTTCTGTGTGCGCCCTCTGCTGCCTGACATTCAGCATAGCACTTAAGCTGAGGTCTCATCCTCACAGATCAACAACAGGTGACCCATAGACTTTGGTTTGCTTCTCTTCACAAAGGAACACAATAAACTGTCTTGTACTGAATCAAATCATTGGTATGTCTAGTTCAGTATTGTCTAAACTCACTGGCAGCTGCCTTCCAGGATTCCTTCCAGTCAAGAGATCTTCCTAGTCCTACCTAGAGATACCAGGGATCAAGTCTACGACCTTCTGCATTTCAAAGCAGATGTCCTACCCCTGCCATAAGGCAACATATTAAAACCTCTGTACAATAACTTTATAATACAATTTTACAGTAATTTTACCTAAAAATGCTAGCAGTTGACGTGTTACAGAAGATAGCCCTCTTACTTTCACCCTTTAAAATCAGTTTTTTGGGGTAAAAGTAATGGAAATTTTGCTTTGCACCAAAAAGAAAGAAAGAAAGAAAAATATTTGTCATGGTGACTGAATTAGTGGGTGTTTCCCCCTTCTTAAAAATTTAAAGCAAGCTTTATATAAAAGCTTTCCCCAACTTTATGTTATGTTATGTTGTTATGTTATGTTATGATTTCTTAATTGTGCAACCCACCTTCCTGCCAAATGATGCTCAAAGTGGCTAACAGCAGTGAAATACAAAGTATAGTACAAAATAGCAGTCAAAAACGTACAAACATCAATAAAAATCAATAAAGCTGATCGAAACAACAGCCAGTTGAACAAATTGCAACATATTAATTGTACCCATAACAAGTCAGCGCGTGACATTGAAGGCTTGTCTGAATAAACACATCTTCACATGCTGGTGGGAGGCCATTGGAGAAGGGGCTTAGAAGGAATTGCCAAGCCCGGGAAGCAACACCGAGAAGTGCCTCTCCTGAGTTTTTCCCAAATGGGCTTCAGATGTTGGCCAGACCAGAAGAAGGGTCTCTCCTGGAAGAATACAGCCATTCATATAATCTTGGCTTGTATCCAGCTAAGTTCTCCTTAAAGAAGACCCACTGAAGTGAAGAGACCTAAGTCAGGCTGCTATCCTAATCATAAGCCCATCTGCCCTATACATTTAAAGTAGTTTCATTCCACTAGAGTTGCTAGGAGACCTCCTATTCCCCTCACAGAGCTACAATTACCACAGTTCCTTGGGAAGAGGTGTTGATTGTTAATCTGCTCTGGAAATTGTAGTTCTGTGAAGGGAATGGGGGGGGGGGTTCTTAGCAACTCTTGGTACCCTTAACAAACTATAGTTCCCATGAGCCTTTGAGGGAATCCATGACTGCTTAAAGTAGAAGGATATAGCATTAAATGTATCAGGCATGTGGGGCCCCTATCTACCATAGCTGTCAATGTTTCCCTTTTTAAAAGGGAAATTCCCTTATTCTGAATAGGATTCCTCGCAAGAAAAGGGAAAAATTGACAGCTATGCTATCTACTCAGACTAAGTCCCATTGAATTAACAGACAAGGCACACCTGCAATCCTAACCCAATTTACTCCCAGGTAAATCAGACTAGGATTGTAGTTTAGTCATGTCCATTACAGTAATTTCAGTGACTCTAACTAGTATTTGATACCACTCCAATGTAACCAGTACCTTGAATGGTGTCCGCAATTGGACCAATAACCAGTGAAATTATTGTCACAGGGAAATCACATTCTCCTTATAATGACCCCCACATTGTATGAGAGTACCAGTTAACCGCAACTGATAGCCCTTTAAATATACCTCGCAAGCAACCTAACCTCAGCAAACGTGTCTACGTTTAGAAAACAACCCCCCCCCAGCTCTAATCTGTGCAACAGCCACTGCACAGCGAAGTCATCCCCAAAATCAGCAAAACCTTTCACAGGAACTGATCACAACAAAGCAGTTCTTGAATCCAGGGCAAGAGTGTGAAATCACACAGTCAGTTTAGGCACACATGTTTGCATGCAGAGTCAGGAAAAAAACACCACAAGAATCAATCACAAGAACCAGAAATCAGTCCTGCAGAGCTCAGCAATAACTCTTTGAAATCAGTGTACTATCTGGTATGGATATGTTTGGACCAGTTCATCAACACAGAGCAAAAACTGCAAGGACCTCAGAAGACGATGCCAGAGTTCTCCCAAGATTGGCCAGGTGGGGTCACTCAAAGGATGATCAGGCAAAAAACAGCAAGTTCCATTGCTGTCAAGGCTGATGGATAAAGGAGAGGGAGAGGTTCAATTCTTGGACCGAGCAACTTGCTGTTCCTTGAGCTTCGTCCTGGAAGAAGGAGGTAAGCTGAGTTAAGACTCAACGCATGGAGAGAAAAGGGGAGGCAGAGTTGAAGCCAAGAGTGAAGAGGCTGAGACTTGAAGAGTAAACTCCTAGTTCTTCTCCCATTCTAAGGTATTCATGAACAGTCTCTTCTTAGTAGCATGGGTATCCCTTTTGAATTTGAGCCCTGAATGGCTGGGGCTGAGAACATAGCCCATGGGGGTCACCAAGTTGACTAAGCTTGGCCAAAGGCAGTCATCACAAAAAGGTGGAAACTCCGAGCCAGGAATCAGACATAGCAAAAGCTTCTGTGAATGCCCTGAGAAGTCCCACCACAATCCAGAAACCTTCTTAGTCCTTCCAGATGTGAGAGAGCTAATGGACAGCTGACCCAGAAATAGTTATTTTGGAGTCCTGGGGAAATTTGCTGCCCAGGGAATGTTCCAGCCTGTCATTTCAGTGGTGGACCAGAAAGGGCAGGAGAACATAGATCTGTGGCCTGCCAGTTAGCCCAGGCAGTTGCTGAATGCCTATGCTGCAGAATGTGGCAGCATTTGGATTTTTGTCGTTCCGGCTCTGGCCATTAGCAGTGGCAAAGAAAAGATGGCGGCCATATGCTTTGCTGCAAGCAGACGCCCAGCTTGTATTCACCCAACTCATACTCTCAGCCTGGAAAAATAGTTCTGTGAAAGTGACCCAAACCCCCACCCCACACACATGCACCCCACAACGTACAAAACAAATGGGAGAAAGTCACCCATCAAGTCCAGAGAGAATATGTGTGCTCCTCTCTTTCAAATCAAACAGATGTAGAAAACCAGTGCTTTGCTGTAACCCAAAGTGAATCAGGATGGCTTGCCCTGATAAGACAGCAAGCACAGCCGTCAATGAAATCTTCATGACTCCACAGTAGAGTTACATTGTTCCTTTGCTTTCAAAGAAGTCTTTTCTGTGCATGGTGCAGCTCAAAATTTGACTTCTGCTTCCTAATCAACAGTGGTGCAAGAATCCAGCTGCTGCCTCTTGCATAATTCTTATCTCATCTCATCTCCATGGATCCACATAAATGGGTTCTTCAGTGCTTCTTGCAGAACGGAATTTCCATCACACAATTTCAGCTGCCCAGAATAATTTGCAAAGATACTTGTAGGTCTTCCTTGCATGAATGTTAACTTTTTTTTTTTTTTGGTATACCAAAAAATGGTGCTCCATCCTGAATGGAAGCCAGAACCTGAGTTCTATCAAATGGCCACTTGTACCAGCAATTTATTCATTGGATGAGTGAATGGATGCTCCCCAGATGGATGAGAATTCTTCATTTGAGCAGAGTAGTCCAACCAATCAGTTTTCATTAAGGTAGCCCAAACAATCGGTGTTTGGAGACTTCATGGGCTGTTTTATTAATCATGATGGTTGTTGCTCACGTTATTTCTTGGCACGAAAAGCATCTGCAGCAATGGCTGGCTTTCATCTGGATGCATAGACAAGTCATTGTTTTTTGGAATGTGGTTAAGACCTTGGTCTTTTAGAGTCCGGATATTGCACCTTCTCAGGAAAGTCACCAGGATAGCCTTCATCATCACCATGGCAATAAACTTCCCAACACAGCCACGGGGACCAAATCCAAAGGGCTGAAAGTAACGATGGGGGACCTTCACAAAAAAACAATTTTCGAAGAAAAGTCAGAATTAAAAAATTTCATAAACAACACCCCGAAACACTACACACACACACACCAAGGGAGATCTGTTCACCCCTGTTTCCACAACTTTATTTTCCTTCCAGTTCACTCTTCCCTGAGTTCCACTCCAAAATTCTGGAGAAATTAAATAGGGAAATTACTAAAAGCAATTCTGGAGCACATGCAGTTTGCTGCAGTTTTTGTGTGACTCCCTTCCCATTACGAATCAGTTTCTATACACTGATAAAACACTACAGAAAAAGAAATCTTTTGTCAAAATTCTTTTTGGACAGTGTTTTACTGGTGGGCACACGTTCTCTTGTGGCAAAGTTGAATTTGAACTCATATCTAAGTCTGCCTTTACCTATTAGACTTAATTTTATCACCAAGAACTTCCCTGTCCTATATAAGGCAGGACCCAGATCATATGTCAGCGGTGGGGTCTCAAGGCCCTAGCAACTAATTGAAGAGAACAGATACTGATGCAAATGAAGCAACAGCCTCAAACAATTAAAAACAAACAAACCCCAAACTTACGTTTTTCTCAAAGTTGTCAAGTGAGAATTCATTTGGCTTTGGGAAGAACTCAAGCTTATGTATGCGCCCGATGTTCAGAATGATGTTGGTTCCTTTCTTGACAGGATAGCCATCAATCACATCATCTTGCAAGGCTTTGCGCATGACCAAGTCCACGACTGGCTGGTATCTCATGCTCTCAAATATAAAATTCTCCACCACTTTTAGCTTTGGGATGTCCTCACTTTGGATATCTCTGTCACCTTTAGGAAGCATGTAAGATAAAACAGCTGGTCTCTGATATCACCACTGAGAAAGAGCTGAAATGACATTTCTGCACAGATTTGGAATACGGCAGAATTGTAGAATTCATTTGTACACTTTTAAAGCCAGCTTTTTAAGTTTGCTTCAGTATAAAAACCTAAAACTTGAGTCTTGCTGATCACTTCTGAGAAACAGACTATCAAGACTACATCCTCGCTTGATGTCTCTGTTGTGGGACTGAACCGCTGCAGATAGCAGGTGGGAGAATCATGTGAAAACAAAACAAAACCAACTCCCTGCACAGTCCAAACTAACAGAGCCATGGCGCTGAAGCCCTGAAATTAAGTTGGCTGTTGGGGTTTCAAAGACCCATACATAGTCCTCTGCAAGCACAAACAATCAGTGATCCTGTAGAGAGACCCTTGAAGTGATGATCAGCTGGTGGTGCTTGCAGAGAGCAGCACTGAGCACTTTGAAGTTCCAACCATCAGCTTATTGTCAGGACTCCAATGTGGCAAGAACTGATCACCCAATGTTGTTGTGATGTGAGGTGACCTACAGCTGTGTAGGAGACCATTCCCAGTTCCCCTCTCCCGCTTTTGTTAGTTATCAACAGGTCAGCAACATTTCACACCAATGGAAGTTTCCAGAGTGCTTTGAATGCCACAGAGAGAGTATCACAATAAATAATCCAGCCTAATTTTTGAACATTCAGCAGTTATCAAAGGCACAAGAGCTATTCTATTCCCTGCCGCCAAATTCAAGCGGCGAGCCTAGTGTTCAGTGGGGTTTTACAGAAAACATTTGGATCATTATCTTTGGATCACTAATAGTTTGGACCCTTTTCAAAGAATATTTGAAATATAAATATAGTAGTTTAAACTCTGTTGCAGTATTCAAGGAACTTCAGTAATAGTTGCAAGGCAGATATAAGAATTAAGATATATTAAGAAAAAGTTTAATTATGATAAAAGTGTGTATTGGCAATAAGTAATATGAAATTGAAATATGGAGTAGACGGGAGGTTGGGTCTTTAGTGTTAAGACCAATTTATGTTTTCTTGTTTGTTAAGAAAATTCTGTGTCTATGGTTATTCCTGTGTGTAATTTGGTATTTGTGTTTTCTCTTTTTTCTTTTTTCTGCTGTATCAATAATAATAAAAAAGAATGCCACAGAGAGAGTATCACAATAAATAATCCAGTCTAATTTTTGAACATCCAGCAGTTATCAAAGGCACAAGAGCCATTCTGTTCACTGTCGCCAAATTAAAGCGGCAAGCCTAGTGTTAGGTGGGGTTTTACAGAAAACTTTGGGATCATTATCTTTGGATCACTAATAGTTTGGACCCTTCCTAGCTCAAAGTACATATTTGTTCATTAGGGAAATCACCCTTCTCTTCCAGTGTCACTGAATACTTACCCATCACCGCCTCTATTTCCTTCACCATCTCCTTTTCCACCTGAGGGTGTTCTGCAATCAGCACTAGCATGAAGAACAGAGTCACCGAGAGAGTATCTGGAGCAGCTATCAGCATTTCCAAAACACACTGGTTGACCATCTCACCAGTTAGGTCTCCACGGCTCTGAAAGATTGAATGGGCAGGTGATGGCTACTAGACTTGGTTGCCAACAACAGTGTTAAATTCTACTCAGACCAGCGAGCAGTGAGAGAATGAACTCAGCAGGGCAGTGTGTCTAGGGCAATGCATCAATGCACCAGAGGACCAACAGCTGGTTATGTTTTGGAAATGTGCAAATCACTCAATTTTGGTTTCTCTCAGGTTCTCATTTCCCCCTCAGTCTTAACTCTAGTTCCCCACATTTCCACATCCAGCATGTGGACGTCTTTAAAAAGCTCTTGTGGAAATTTACTTGAAATTATGTGCAAAGTTCTCCTAATATACATGTGGCGTAATGGTTAGAGTATCGGACTATGACCTGGGAGACCAGGGTTCAAATCCCCGCTCAGCTATGAAGGTCACTGGGTGACCTTGGACCAGTCACTGCCTCTCAGCCTAACCTATCGCACAATGTTGGCGTGAGGATGAAATGGTGAGGTGGAGAACCATGTACACCACCTTAAGGTCCTTGGAAGAAAAAAGGTGGTATATAAATGTCTTAAAACAAATAAATAAACATTTCTAATATGCATACACTTGCAAACCAATTTTCCCCAATATAATGCATTTTTGCATGCAATTTCTGTGCACACTTTACCCTAGTATATGCCGTTTTGTACACATTACTTGGCAGGAGAAAAGTGCAAATTCCGAAGGACAGCTGCGCATAGCTGTCAACTTACAGATTTGAAAATAAGGGATCATCAGCCAAAATAAGGGATTTTCAGAGCACAGGTATGTTCGACCTCTGAGCCCCTCCGAGCCAAAGGCAGAAAGCCCAGCCAGCAGCCAAACGAAGCCTCAAGCGGTGGTTCCCACAGTGCAGCAACCCGGCAAAGGGGATGCAGCAAGGAAAACCACCGTCACCTCTCCGCTGGGAAGTGCTGAGCAAAGGCGAGTCCCCAGGCAACGCGGCCGATTTGATCGGCACAAGGCATACAAGCTCCACCCCCCCAGTCGTTCTTAGACTCCTTATTGAGCAACGCAGCCAAGCAACACAGTTGGAGCCTCCCTCCTCCCTGGCTGGCCAGCAGGGAGGGAGGGAGAGGAGCTGCTTCCTTTGAAACCCGGGAAATTTACGGGACATCATCAATAAGGGACAGCAGCGGGACACGGCGCTGGGATAAGGGAGTTTCCCGCCAAATAAGGGACGGTTGACAGCTATGCAGCTGCGTTTCAGTTTGCATACTGTTTCTGAAAGTGTGGATTGGATAGGTTTGCCGATTTCACCGACGGAATCCCATCTCTCTCCCATCCCTACTGTGTTTGTGGTGGGAAAAGCCAGGAATAAATGAAGCAATTTGCTCACCACAGGTGGGGAGAAGTCATAGGTCCATGGCAGAACACATCCTTTGCATACAGAAGGTCACAGGTTTCATTTCCTGGTGCTTCCAAGCATGGCCATAGTCAAGGGGGCAGGCCCTTCAGAAATTACTGAAAAGCATGCCCCCCATGATTCCCCCCCAAAACTCACAACTTTGATGGATCTCCTAAAAAAAGCTCAACAGCTACCTCCCCCAACAAAAATCCTGGCACACCCATGTCTCCAGGTAGCAGATGAGGGGAAAGCTCAGTACTTTGAGAGCTGCTATATGTCAGAAGACATAATACTGAGCCATAGTCCCACAGGATGTAGCGATGGCCACCAACTAATTAATGGAGGATCTGGCTATCATTGGCTACCAGCCATGGTGAGGAGTGGGACTCTTCATGGTCTCATTTAGAGGGACTCTTCTTAAGTTCTTAAGATACATGAACTATCTGTTCTATTATTTAAAAAGGAACTTTCTGTAAAAGCAGCATTTTTTGTGCCCCAATGTGAGGTGATCAATTACAGATCATGCGTTATTTTATTTTTTTAAATCACCTGAGCAAAAATCAGCTGTGATGCAAAATCCATGTGGTCCTCCAGTTTCTCAAGTTTGAAAAGCTCTTGTCGTTTCTTCTCTATTAAGATTTCGATCACTTCTTTCAAATCCTTCCTAAAACAGAAGGGATCCAGTATATCACTTAGTACCTGCAGTGCCTTGGTGTAAGAATCAGACAGCCCTGTACATTTCAACCTATACTGCAGCTGAACAGGAAGTAAGTGACATTTGTCTACTGCAGACACAGAAATGCACACCCAAATGACACCCCCCAACCTTTCACAACCTGTGGAGACCATACCCTCCATTGTCCTGATTTTCCAGGGACAGTCCCGGAATTACAGAAGCCATCCTGGTTTCTGATTTGATCCCAGAATGTCCCAGTTTCCCTTTTTCCTCCCCTCAACATCTCAGAGAACAATTAAAAGTGGTGTGTGTGTGTGTCTGTAGATGCAAAAGCAGAGTCCTGTTTCTGCTGGAAATAAAATACCTGCACCAAAGGTAAGAAATGGTGACACTGACGTTTGAAGTCTTTCCTATAATTTTGAAGGAATCCACTTTAAATTATTTAATTGCAATGCTTTCTTAGGAAACATGTGGAGCGTTCAGTCCTTGATTCTAAGTGGAGTCTTACACTGTCTACTCAGAAGTAAGTCCCACTGTATTCAATTGAGCTTACTTCCAGGTAACTGTGTAAAGACGGTGCAGAATTACACTGCAATCCAAGCACTTTTTACTCATCCCACAAACGAAGACTCTAGAGTAGGTGTGTAGGCAAGGCACTCAGTCCTGGCCCACTCTCAGTAAAATTGCTGCTGTTGCTGGTTACTTACGCAGACTTCTCATATTTTTTATACAGCCAAGAAATCTTAAAGTAGATGTCAGGTTTCAGGAGCAGCGCTTGCCAAGCATCAAAGTAGTTTTGGATTTTAAGCACAACTTCGTTTTCTGAAATTACACACAAATGACAAGGGAAACAGAAACATAAATGGAAAGAAGCTCCAACACCGTGAACAGCAACCCATTGATGGGGCCAACCACATCCTTCTGGAAGATTGTAAGGCTAGGTTCTGATTCATGTATTCTTTTTTCCAGAAAGTGTGGATTAGGGAAGTTTGGTAAGAAGTGAATCTTAATTTCTCGACCATTCCAAGCAGGGAATTACATCCGGACGTAGAGGGGGTCTCCTGTAACTATTGATTCATCCACTTATTTAGGAAAATTACATTGCTTCCTATCAGTGGAGAAGGGGAAAAAAACACCCAGAAATGGCAGCAGTGAATAAAACAAATGAAGGAAAAGGATCTCAACAGGCAACTGAAATGGTTAATTAGGAAGGAAAACAGAGACCCAACTCTTTTTGGTGGGTTCAGCCAGTCTAAGATCTTCCAGGTGATACGTTAAACCAGCTTTCTCCAACATAGTGCCCTCCAAATATTTTGGACTACAACTCCCATCATCCCTAGCCAGCATGGCCCATTGCCAGGGATGGTGTGAACTGGAGCTCAAGACATCCACAGATCCCCAGGCTGTGGAAGTCTGTAGTAAATGCACAATGACTAACTGACAATCTCACAAATTAAGTGGGACATCAAGACTGTGCTCACCCAACCCAAAGGAGACTATGGGTTGTAGTGAACAGTCCTACTCAGAGTACACCCATTGAAACCAATTACCTAAGTCATGTCTATTAAGTTCAATGGGTCTACTCAGAGTACTACTTCCAGTGCACTGGAAGAAGCAAAAATCATGAGTGTCGAAGCAATGATTCTTCAACATTAACTTCGCTGGACCGGTCATGTTGTGCGGATGCCTGATCATTGTCTTCCAAAGCAACTCTTCTATTCTGAGCTGAAAAATGGAAAGCGTAATCCTGGTGGTCAACAAAAGAGGTGTAAAGACTCCCTCAAGGCAAATCTAAAAAATGTAGTATAAACACCGACAACTGGGAAACACTGGCCTGTGAGCACTCCAATTGGAGAACAGCCTTTACCAAAGGTGTCGTGGGCTTTGAAGATGCTTGAACTCAGGACGGAAGGGAGAAACGTGCTAAGAGGAAGACATGCTTGACGAGCCCTCACCATGATCAACTCCTGCCCAGAAACCTGTGTCCTTCCACTGTGGAAGGATGTGTGGATCCAGAATTGGCCTCCACAGTCACTTATGGACTCCCTGTCAAAACTGTGTTCATAGAAGACAATCTTACTGGGCTATGAGTGATCACCAGAGAAGAAGAGACTCTGGGTAGGGTTTGCATTGAATGGCTTAAATGGGTGCATTCATATGTACATAGCCTGACATCCCTTCCTCCCCCCAAAAGATATTTTGTACTTCTGCCTTCCTTGGGGTTCCACCACACCTCCCCAAATTTCCCTCTTATGTGCAGATAGTGATGACGTGGCTAAATAAGCACCCACACTCATCAGTGGACTTTGGAAATAGAGGGGATGATTATGGAACCATGGCGAAGCCTAAGAAAGATAATTTCAGTACCGTCAAGAGGAATCCCAAGAAAAAGTCTGTTTGACGTGTCCAGCATGATACGTCTCATGAGATTCAGGCTGTTGAAGTATTCGGGCTTGGGAGCCGACTCCGTTAGCTGGTTCAAATGTTCAGCCGTTGAGTCAACACAAATAGATACCATCCGCACGAGACCCGGTCCAGAGAGAGCTGCAATTTCACAAATTTCCTTATAGTCTAGACAGTTTGGTACTGAGCTATATATTTCAAGGGGAAGTGCTCAAACAAGGAAGCAAAATGGAAGTCTCTGGGGCTAGCACTAGGCTCCAGTAAGCCTTTAATTAATATCACACACAATTTTATACCCCCTCATGTAATAAAAATCTCTAAGCAGTCTCCAAGCAACCATATGAATACAACTGTGGCCTTCAATACTAAAAACTAGATAAAAACCTAAGCACAACTGCCCAAATTGAAGTAGGCAACAGGGGCAACAGGGGGTTAAAAGCAAAGAGGCAAAGTCCAGGAAAACTTTGGAATACATATACAATTTTTAATTACTATCTCTGCCTCATGAATTACCTAAGGGAGGGCACGCCAGAGGGAGGATGCTCTTGCCAAGAAGGATGTCTTCTGCATCCTCACCGAGTGACAATAAACCAGCCTTGGGCTGACCAGAAGGGTTTCATCAGAAGATCCTTAAAGATCAGCTTGGTCTGCACTAGGGGAGGCAGTCTGCTAGCTATAATGGTCCCAAGTTGTTTAGGGTGTCTAGTGTCAGCAGAAAACCCTCTGAATTTGGCTCAGGAGCTAGGAGGCAGACAGAGCAGATCCTTCCACACCAGTGTAATATTTGTAAAAATGGGTGACCCAGCAAGCACCCTGGCAGCTGCATATGGAAGTTGCTGCATCTTCAGAACCTGGTGCAAAGGAGGACCCACACAGAGGACATTACAGTAGTCTAGCAGTGAGGTTGTCATCACATGGACCTCCACAGCAAGGTTATCCTGTGCAAGAATGGGCATAGCTGGTACACAAACTGGAACGGGTAAAAGGTGCTCTGAGCCACTGAGGCACAGTGGCAGCAGGGGCATCTGGGACTTCAAAATGGCCCCAGTGGTTTGGCTGGGTTGGGCCAGTCAGTGAGGGTCTCTTCTGAGGCCCAAGACCCTGGGCAGCTCCTCATCCCTGCTGAACCCTGAGACCAGGCCTGGAAGTATCTCAGTGGAGCTACTTGCCGTTGTTTGAGTTTGAGCTACCCTTGCTCATTTGGCACGGCAGCCATCCTCTCCTACTTATTTATTTAAATGACATAAACTGACTGCACTTTCAAAACAGGAATAGATGCTGCAGGGAGAACCAGAAATCCAGAGCTTACCTTTGGTGAAGAAGGGTCGGATTTCTTTCCAGAGTTCTGGGTTATTGTTAAATATGATTCCGTTCTCATGCATGCCGATGCACTTTAAGCCCAGCTTGCTCCCAAATCGAGAGGTGTAATGCCCGTATTTCATTACGTGGAACATACCTGAAGATCTAGCAAGCAGAAGAAAGACTATTAAGACCGCATTCACATGGCAATTCATTCTGTTTCCTTGATGTTTCCCTAACTGTTAACTGTGGCATTGTATTCAAGATTCCAAACCATGTAAAATCCACTTCCGGAAAACAAATGGAATGTTGTATACGTTTAGCACTCATTTTCGTGTTATTTGAATCCTGGTGAAAAACCACATTTGCAGCCCCCTTAACTTGGGAATAAAATGACAAAATTTAAAACAGTATCCCAGCATGCAGTTATTTCCTGCAGTTTTCATGGGGGGAAAGTGGGATAACAGAAGTGCACATGTGCAGAAATGATGGGGGAACAGCAACGTTGTTGAATCAGTCTAAAAGTCACAGGGCTATGGCACAACAGGTACTGCAGTATGAAAGGAAGAGGAGACCTAGCGTTATATTCTGGAAAAAGAATGCAATATTCCCCATGTCAACAAACTCCCCCAATGTCAGCAAATTGCTTCCAGTCGGATCATCGCCAGTGGCCAATCTCTTCCTCTGATGGAACAAAATAAAACCCACAGATTTTTTAAATTTTATTTCTTAGCTCAGCACAGAAGAAGACATAACAAGTTGATTGGCAGAGTGTTTGACGTTGTCTTTTATTACGACAGCTGTACACAACTCCTTCTGTGAGATTTTGGGTCACTTTGTAGCACAGACACTATCTTTGCAGACCATCGCAGTCTTGCGAGATCCAAAACCAGAACAGATGCTGAAAGCTAGGCAGGGATGTTGAGGCTGAAGACATTGGCAGGCTTGAACTTCAGCAGTTGGCATCACCAGAAGCAATGGCCTGGTTTGTTCCCACCCCTCAAGGATATCCCAGAGGGTACCACTTGGCTTTCTCCAAAGAAATGGCGAGCTGCTATTGGGAGTACCTTCACCAGACATCTGCTGAGGCCTCCACCTGCAAGGGGTAGTTTCTGATTTTTCCAATCTGATGTTCAGTTTTACACACTTCCACATCCGTTTGCAATTTTTCCAGGGAAGACGTCAGGAAAACTCTTCAGCATTTTAGCACACGTTTCTCCACACACATTTCTGTAAAGCGTTTTTCTTCAATACAATGCATTTCTGCATGTTCTTTTCACAAACATATGCACTTACACGCACTCACTTCCCATAGTGTATACATTTTCTTTTTTAAAAAAATTGAATTTAATTGTGACTACCAGGTTACAGAAAAAAGAAACGAAAGAAAAGTTAGTTTCAAAAAAGATAAGTTGCCGCAATCGCTAATAAAGAAAGAGCCTACATTTGAGAACATTTGTTGAAAGATGGTTCACAAATAAATCATGCCAATACCAGAAATAAATTAAAATGTACGATTCAGGTTTTCATCATTTTTCTGTTTGTGCAGCTGCCGCGGTTTATCCTAAGACCAGCAACTGAAGCTGAATGTCCGCAAGAGGGAGCTATAAGCTAAGAAATATCAGCGCGGTGTCAACAGCAATGCTCCACAGTGCAAGGAATGTGATGAGGCTGGGTTGTCACATGGGCAGGAAAATGCAACCAAGACAACGCTCAACTTCTGGCCTGGCCTCCTCCCATCTCTTAACAGAGGTGCGCTTTGCAGAAATTAGCAGGTGACTTTTTAATGGCACAAAACTACATAGGACATGAGTCAAGGCATTTGCTTATGACGGCTGAGTTTTTCTGATAGCCTAGATAGCTCAGTGGGCTAGAGCATGGTGCTGATAATGCCAAGGTCACAGGTTCAATCCCCGTGTGGGACAGCTGTATTTTCCTGCGTTGCAGGTGGTTGGACTAGATGATGCTCATAGCTGTCAACTTTTCCCTTTTCTTACGAGGAATCCTATTAGGAATAAAGGAATTTCCCTTTTAAAAAAGGGAAACGTTGACAGCTATGCTCAGGGTCCCTTTCATTTCTACAATTCTATGATCTATGAAGTGTTCTCTGATCTCTACAGACTAGCCAGCATTGGGGCTCCTAATTTAGATTAGGATCCTGGCATGTGGCTGGGGGGGGGGGGCTTCAATTCCCCCACACTGAAGCCCTGATTCAGATTGGGCCCCTTGCAACAATACCAGGCAGTGTTTTCTACTGCTCTTTATGAGCCTGGTTTTCCCAGTAGTGATGTATGGAAGTGAGAGCTGGACCATAAAGAAGGCTGATCACCGAAGAATTGATGCTTTTGAATTATGGCGCTGGAGGAGACTCTTGAGAGTCCCATGGACTGCAAGAAGATCCAACCTCTCCATTCTGAAGGAAATCAGCCCTGAGTGCTCACTGGAAGGACGGATCCTGAAGCTGAGACTCCAATACTTTGGCCACCTCATGAGAAGAGAAGACTCCCTGGAAAAGACCCTGATGTTGGGGAAGATGGAGGGCACAAGGAGAAGGGGACAACAGAGGACGAGATGGTTGGACAGTGTTCTCGAAGCTACCAGCATGAGTTTGACCAAACTGCAGGAGGCAGTGGAAGACAGAAGTGCCTGGCGTGCTCTGGTCCATGGGGTCACGAAGAGTCGGACACGACTAAACGACTAAACAACAACAAAATTCTTTACACAGAGAAAGATTCCGCTTCAAATTTTCCTCTTTAGATTCTCCTCTCACTGCCATGGGAAGTCAGAAGTAAAAAGAGTGCAGTCAGCTCCATAAAACTAGTGAAGAAGGATCTAGCCAGGGTTGTGCCAGTATTGGATTTAGGGCGATGTGGGTGGTTCCCCCACGAAGGTGGTGCAAGATTGAGAAGATCCAATTTGGGGTACCAGATTTTGACCTCACCCAGGGCACCATATTAAAAAGATTGCCCAAGCCCACCCCTGGTTGTGCCCTACCAATCAGACCTATGATGTCATTGTAATTAATCAGTATATACGTTCTCTCAAATACACAATAAATAAATTAGAGTAACCAGATGCAAACACTAAGAAGTCTCAAATGCCGCACCCTTTCCTTGTAGAAATTATGTCAACCAGATCGCCTCATGCTCTCCGCTGTTGACACTCTCAACAGACTCTGAAAAGTTCACGAGACAGGACTTGCCCTTGCAGAAGTCATGCTGGCTGTGCTTTAGCAAGGCTTGTTCTTCTACCTGCTTGGTTATTTTATCTTTAATGGTACTTCCCACCTGTTTTTTCAGGACAGATACCAAGAAATTTCCTCTTACATCTGGACACTCTAATAGCAATAGTTACTCTCCATCCAGACTTTCAGAAATCAAAGATTTACTTGCTAATAATGAGGGTCTCTTCTCCGTTGATCCAGACTCTCATAAATTCACCGTACATCTTGTTGTAGTAGTTACAGGCACTGCCAATACCCATCCAGAGGAATCTCCAATGCGAAATAAGGGGACCAATCCCCATACAGTAGCCAGGGCCTAAAAGAAGGGGGGGGGGAGAAAGATGGATTTTATCAGTAGCATCCATTCATATGTAATATTTTGTTTGTTACTATGTTATGTATATTTGTGATGCTATATTGTAAACCACCCTGTGATCCCTGGATGAAGGGCGCAATAGAAATGGAATATAAAAAAAATTTGAACAATGCGGTGCTTCAAAATTTCCCTTATTGTGAGGATAAAAACGGGGAAGGGAGAACCATATATGCCACATTGAGCTCTGGGGAGGGGTGTGTGTGTAAAAGTGGCATAAAGGTAAAGGGTAAAGGGACCCCTGACCATTAGGTCCAGTCGTGGCTGACTCTGGGGTTGCGGCACTCATCTCGCTTTATCGGCCGAGGGAGCTGGCGTACAGCTTCCGGGTCATGTGGCCAGCATGACTAAGCCGCTTCTGGCGAACCAGAGCAGCGCACGGAAACGCTGTTTACCTTCCCGCTGGAGCGGTACCTATTTATCTACTTGCACTTTGACGTGCTTTCGAATTGCTAGGTTGGCAGGAGCAGGGACCGAGCAATGGGAGCTCACGCCGTCATGGGGATTCGAAATGCCGACCTTCTGATCGGCAAGTCCTAGGCACTGTGGTTTAACCCACAGCGCCACCCGTGTCCCTCCAAAAGTGGCATACACATAGCTTATTTCTCCAGCCAAAACTTGCTGGAACTCAGAATTGAGCCCCAGGCAGCTTGTCGTGTACAATAGGAGTTGTAGTCCTCCAACATAGGTTCCCCAATCCTGATAATATCCGTAAGGTTGTTACAGTAATTGACAGGATATGAGAGGGCTAGTTTAATCCAGCCTGGCATTTGTTTCACTGCTTTGTTTATTTTGAGAGTATGCCGCAACCTTTTACGCCAAATGATCTCTCAAGGCTGCCCCAGTCATATGCTCCAAATGCGGTTTGAAAAAATGCAGACAATGTTTTGAAAACAGAGCGAGGCAAATGTGTAAGATATTGGCTCTTCTCCAGGTTGTGGAGAATGGAAAAGACCACATGCATTTCAGCATGAAATTGCTCCACTGAGATCAATGAAGTGATGCTCTCATACAAACTTCTACAGTGTCAAGCTTCCTGATTTCTCTTACTTTACATTTTTACAAGGCAGATTTAAAATAGCTTCTTGGCAAGTATGTATGTTTAGAGTTTTTGATATATCCTGTGCTTCTTGTAGGTAGATTTAATAAATGATAATATCCCATCCTAAACTTACTTGCTTAGAAACAAGTGTTGGGATCACAACACTGGACTGGTATCTTAAGTCTTGTTTCCCTGGGAAATAAATGCAGCTAATTCAGTCTGGCTCCCACCCAGAGTTTCCAGTAGGCAGAATCAGTGGCGTAGCGTGGGTTCTCAGCACCCGGGGCAAGGCAAGTAATTTGCGCCCCCTAACCCATGGATTTTAGCACTCGAGTCTCTTCCGTGCCCCCCCAGATGTTGCGCCAGGTGCAGCAGGCCCCCCTGCACCCCCCACGCTATGCCACTGCTCCCACCACAAGTCTTCAGGACAGCCATCCGAAGGCTGGTGCGGGGAGAAGGTCTCTCCGCCCCACCGCCAGGCTTCGGAGCAGCCTTCCGAAGGCTGGTGGTGGGAGGAGGTCTCTCCGCCCCACCGCCAGCCTTCGGAGGAGGTCCGAGGACAGTGGGGTTCCTGCTTCCTCAAGGAGGGCCGGCCAAACGCGCCCCCCCAAATGTTGCGCCCGGTGCGGCCGGCACCCCTGGCACCCCCCACGCTACGCCACTGGGCAGAATCATCTTGCTGGATGCGACAGAGCTGGGAGCAGTGCTATTTTTTCTAGAAAAAGAGGTGCCGGAACTCACCACGGACACCTCCCTCGTTCTCTTCAAATGGCAATGGCACCCACCTGAGAGTTCTGGCTGAAAAAAAGCCCTGCCTGCAAGACAGTGACTGATCCAAGGTCACCCAGTGATTTTCACTGGCTGAATAGGGCACCCAACCCTGGAATGACCAAGGTGTGTGTCGAGAGAACACAGGGAGCTAGCCTAGTCTTCCTGGTCCACTGACTGCATGCCACTGGTGTTTAGGATTCCAAATTTGAAGGACCAGGCACTTTGAGAAAGGGAATTTCTCCCATTGATGGGCTGACGGGAGATGAGAATTCAGCAACCCTGGTTCATGGAATCCTCTGCTACAAGATCCCACTCACTTGTATGGCTTTCAGGGGAGTTAAACATCAAGTCAGAAGGGACCTCACAGGAACAAAGGATATGTCTTATGCAGGGTCACACCATTAAAATAATAATAATAATAATAATAATAATAATAATAATAATAATAATAATATACCCCGCCCTCCCCAGCCAGAGCCGGGCTCAGGGCGGCTAACACCAGTAAAATTATAGTAAAAACGTAATAGGGAAAACCCCCAATTTAAAATACAGGTTAAAATGCAATTTAAAATGCAGCCTCATTTTAAAAGTAGCCCATAGATCAAAGCATAAGGGGAGGGAAACATAAGGGTCAGACTGAGTCCAAATCGAAGGCCAGGTGGAACAGCTCTGTCTTGCAGGCCCTGTGGAAAGATGCAAAGTCCCGCAGGGCCTTGGTCTCTTGTGAAAGAGCATTCCACCAAGTCGGGGCCAGTAGTGAAAAGGCCCTGGCCCTAGTTGAGACCAATCTAACCAACTTGCGACGACACCGTAAGGAGCCTCTGCACCCGCTGCACCATGAGCTAGGTCCATCTAGCTCATGGTTGTCTATATCATGGGTAGGCAAACTAAGGCCCTGGGGGCCGGATCCGGCCCCATCGCCTTCTACATCCGGACCGTGGACAGTCCGGGAATCAACGTGTTTTTACATGAGTAGAACGCGTCCTTTTATTTAAAATGCATCTCTGGGTTATTTGTGGGGTATAGGAATTCGTTCACCCCCCCCCAAAAAAATATAGTCTGGCCCCTGACAAGGTCTGAGGGACAGTGGACTGGCCCCCAGCTGAAAAAGTTTGCTGACCCCTGATATTGACTGACAGCACCTCGTCAGGATTTCAGACAGGCACCTTCTGAAAGCAGAGTACAGTGGTACCTCGGGTTAAGAACTTAATTCGTTCTGGAGGTTCGCTCTGCTCTTAACCTGAAACTGTTCTTAACCTGAGGTACCACTTTAGCTAATGGGGCCTCCTGCTGCTGCCGTGCTGCCGCCACACGATTTCTGTTCTCATGCTGAAGAAAAGTTTTTAACCCGAGGTACTATTTCTGGGTTAGCGGAGTCTGTAACTTGAAGCGTCTGTAACCTGAGGTACCACTCTAGATACTGGAACTGACTTCCGGTGAGTTCCAACTGAAAAAAACCAGCCCTGGTCACTCAGTGATTTTCATTGGCTGAACAGGGCATCAATCCATGAAACTGACTGACTATCTATGACCAGTTTATCCTGGTGGCACAAAGGATCGGTCTATCCGGCTCTTAACCAGAAGGTTGGTGGTTTGAGCCCACTCAGGGTAGCTGTGAGCAGGAATCCTGCATTTCACGGTGTTGGACTAAATGGCCTTCCAGCTCCACAATTCCGTGATCCAGTAATATGCAAAATCCTGTCTGAACATGGGAAATAAGCAAACAATTAAAGTGACACCAATGCCAATAGATATGTATTAGGAGCAAGGCACTAACAGCAGCATCCTGCAGAGGTCTACTCCGAAATGAGACTGAGTTCATTGAGAGTTCAGGCTGCAGTCCTAACACTGAACGCAAGAGGACTTGCTTATGAAGAGACAAAGTTAGGATAGCATTCTGCTCATGCCTCAGATCAGGGGTCAGCAAACTTTTTCAGCAGGGGGCCAGTACACTGTCACTCAGACCTTGTGGGGGCCGAACTATATATTTTTTTTGGGGGGGGGAGGAATGAATTTCTAAGCCCCACAAATAACCCAGAGATGCATTTTAAATAAAAGCACACATTATACTCATGTAAAAACACGCTGGTTCCTGGACCGTCCGAGGGCCGGATTTAGCAGGTGATTGGGCCGGATCCGGACCCCAGGCCTTAGTTTGTCTACCCATGCCTCAGATGAATCAGTGGCAGGGACAAGTAACATGAGGAGATTAGTTCTAATGGGATGAAGCGTGAAGGGAAGATTCAAATTGCAAGGTGCTTTCAGCTCCTGAGAGGCCATGCACTTTTTTAAAATTGCAAATAAAATAGAAGATAGCCCAGATTATAATATGATTGCTTTCATTTGCCATTTCTAATTCTCCTTGAGGGAGAGATTTCCCCCCCTGTCTTCTGCATATACAGTGGTGCCTCGCAAGACGAAAAGAATCCGTTCTGTGATTCTCTTCGTCTAGCGGTTTTTTCGTCTTGCGAAGCAAGCCCATTAACGGATTAGCGGATTAGCACTATTAGCGGCTTTTAGCGGCTTATCTGCTGATCGGATCAGCTGATAAGCGCTTAGCGGCTTAGAAAAAAGGGGGGGGGAGGAAAAAAACCCAGCAGGAACTCGCAAGACATTGTTGTCTTGCGAAGCAAGCCCATAGGAGATTCGTTTTGCAAAGCACCTCCAAAACGGAAAACTCTTTCGTCTAGCGAGTTTTCCGTCTTGCGAGGCATTCGTCTTGCGGGGCACCACTGTATTTAAAAGTGGAAATTATAGGCTATCTCATGCACAATGGGTTGCATTCAATGTTAGTCAGAGTAGTGTGATGCAGGATGTTGGACCTGGGAGACCTGGGCTCAAATTCCTACTCTGTGCCCTTCACCCCCATTCAGCCTGGCCTACCTGCGAGGGTGGTTGTGAAGCTCATATGAAGAAAGGAAGATCCATGGATGCAATATTGAGATCCTTAGAGGAAAGGCAGGGTTTAAATGCAGTAACCGGTGAACGAATTGAAATTCATGAACGTGGTTAGGAACATATGACTTATCCTAAGTCAGACCATGGTTCCATCAAGTTCAGTATTGTCTACACTGACTGCCAGCAACCCTCCAGCAATTCAGGCAGTGGTCTCTCCCAACCCTGCCTGGAGATGAACCTGGGGTCTTTCGCATGCAAAGCCCCTTTCCCAATTATCTCAGATCCTTTACTTGCAATGGGTCTTCTCTGAGTAAAAGTTGGATGCAAGCCTCTGCTTTGAAAGAACTTACCTGGTATGGTTGTTGCTTCTTCACAAGTCCACATCAGGAACAGGAAGCCTATGAGGAGCAAGACTGGGACTGTGGCAATTGGCATCGTCTCTGAGACCACGCTGGTGATATTGTACTGCATCGGATTGAAGGCTTCCATGACCGTCTTTGCCCAAGGCCCGAGCCAATCGATAGTCCTGCAAGAGCAAAATGAAAATCCAGCGTGTTGGGAGAGCACTGACAAAACACTCCGTCACTTTGGGTTGTTATCGTGGCTCCAACTGATGCCTTGCAACGCCCCCCTTCTCCATCCCATAAACTGAGAAAGCCTGTCCCACTACCAGCTTTACTTTATGACAAGGCCAGTGGTTTAGATTAGACAACGGCAGCAACAAGTCAAAACAAGAGAAGATACGCTCTTTCTTTCCCCCCACCAAACAAAAGGGTCTCTGACCTTGGAATTGGCGCGCAGGTTTGTTCGCGGCATTTCAAGCCAAGGGAGTTACTATCTCCCAAGCTTCCCTCGAGTAAGTTGGTCGGCCGGCCAGGATGCAGACCTGGGACCCTGTGCCAAATTTCTAATCAAAGGAAAAGGAAATTAAAAACCCTGGGCTGCGAGCAGAGCCCCGGAAAGCCTTTCATCCTCATCACCTTCCGACAACCATTGCAAGGAGTGACAGGAGCGTCCTTGAATTTCAAAGACGACTGAACATATTTCCCCCGGCCACACTGGGAAGGCTGGGCCGTGCCTGTGAACGAAGAATTGGCAGGGTCTGCGACTAGAATATCTCTGTGTGGATTGTGCAAAGCTTTAATTTGCAATGGCCATCCATTCGGCTGTCAAGGCTGGCCCAAGGAACTTTGCTGTCCGTGGCAAAGAACAAAACGGTGCCACGCAAACGCCCATTCTGAGTAGAGTAGCCGACAGGACTGGCTGCTGAATCCTACTTCAGTGCTGGCAACGGGGCACTGCCCTGCCCTGAGGGAGATTGTCAAGGTAGTTATAAAAATAGAGGGCAACACACAGCTCTCTTGTCCAACAGAAGGGCCTGGTTCAGGGAGATCGGGAGCAAGGGCTGAGGGGCATTAAGACCTACACCAGCAGCTGATACTTCCAGGAGGCTGGGGAAAATACCCTCCAAGTGTCCTGATTTTCTAGGGACAGTCCCATGGCCGCTGCTGCCAGCCTCCTCCCTTGGGCAGCTCATAGCAGCTGTTGGATAGTAAGGAAGAAGGAGAGGCTGTGTGGCTCACCGGCTCTGGGGGCAGGTAGAGGGCAGGGCTGCCCTGAGAAGGAATAAAGGAGGAGCCGAACAGAGTGCAAGGAGTCTTGATTTTTTATTATTATTATGGGCGTCTAATCTTGCCCCTTTCTAAAATGCATTTATTGGTGTGTGTTTTAATTTTTGCAAATCTACCCGAGAAAAAATAAAAAAAATGAAACTGGGATTAAGGAGTTTTCTCAGGACATTATAGGGCATGGCATGTGTACTGTGTCCCGTTGGGGTGGCAGCGGCGGCAATCACTCTTCTTCTCATAGGAAATGCTCTGCTTGGGGGGTTGGGGACAAAAATTGGGAGGACAAAGAAAGCCAGTAGCAGGGGACTGAGAAATGTCCCTGTTTTCATCTGTGGAATGTTGGAGGTATGTGGGAAAAGACTGGCCATCACTGCCATTCCATTTGTCTTTTGCTGTGGACAGCCTCCTCTGGAGTAAGGCTATGAGACCCTGCTATATTCCACCTAGCTTGGCAAGAGGACTGCTACTTTCTGAACTGTATTTAAGCCAGGATCCTTGCAGACCAAGAAGACCAGTACAGTGGTACCACAGGTTAAGTACTTAATTCGTTCTGGAGCTCCGTTCTTAACCTGAAACGGTTCTTAACCTGAAGCACCGCTTTAGCTAATGGGGCCTCCCACTGCTGCCGCACAGCCGGCACTCCATTTCTGTTCTCATCCTGGGGCAAAGTTCTTAACCTGAGGTACTATTTCTGGGTTAGTGGAGTCTGTAACCTGAAGTGTATGTATCCTGAAGCGTATGTAACCCGAGGTACCACTGTACCAGAAACTTTATTGTCAGTTAACACTCGTTTTGCTTTGCATTTGTGTACTTAAACCGAGATTGGGCGTTTGTTTTTTGTTAGGTAATGATTGAAATTACCCTGTGTTTGACATGCTCTGTATTTCATATAAGGGACGCGGGTGGTGCTGTGGCTTAAACCACAGAGCCTAGGGCTTGCTGATCAGAAGGTCGGTGGTTCGAATCCCCACAACGGGGTGAGCTCCCATGCCTCAGTCCCTGCTCCTGCCAACCTAGCAGCTCGAAAGCACATCAAAGTACAAGTAGATAAATAGGTACCACTCCGGCAGGAAGGTAAACGGCGTTTCCGTGCGCTGCTCTGGTTCGCCAGAAGCTGCTTAGTCATGCTGGCCACATGGCCTGGAAGCTGTACACTGGCTCCCTTGGCCAATAAAGCGAGATGAGCACCGCAACCCCAGAGTCGGCCACAACTGGACCTAATGGTCAGGGGTCCCTTTACCTTTATATTTCATATAGTTTGATGTTTTGAATGTTTGCTGTAAGATAAAGCAATTTAAACAAAATAGTAGATAAGGACAGACAACTTTACTATTTTGTTGAGATACATCTGGCATGAAACCAGTGACAGAGTTTTGGTTAACAAGAATTGTTCCTGGGCCAGAAAAAACACATCACAATTTCCCGCCACATTGTTGCAACAACAGGAAAGAAGCATGTTTCATCCTTTCCTGGGATGGACTGACGATTGTCTGGTTAAGTTTAGACAGACAGGAGCAATTGCCCCCTGTAAAGGGTGGGGGACATTTGGGATAGCCCACCTTCAGAGACTAATGGAACCAGATGTGTTCCTAAATGCTCTGTGGGAATTTCCAGTGGAGAAGGTTGGCAATCTGGTTGAAGCCTTTGTCTCAATATGGAACGGTAAGATTAAGTGAGCGGTTGACA
>NC_138752.1:12991615-13151615 GCF_965113315.1 Podarcis vaucheri
AAGTTAAATTCCGTTGCTTGGCAATCCTGGCACGACTCCTCTCCCACTCTTTTCACCCTCTCCCCTTTATGAGTTATTTGTGTATAATAGATACAGATGATAATAATAAACCATAAAATTGCAATCCATCTCTCTGATGCCATAAAAATCATAATCCGCACAGCCTGGCGTCCCAGTGATGGATTATTACTTGTCTAATGCTGCAGTTATGAAGAGTTCAGAAGGTTGTTTTTTAAAGGATTAATGGAGATTAAAATATTTCCACAGCAAAAGGGCAGGACAGCTTGAGGCACAAGGAGGCAAAGGCATACACATCATGGAATGTTCCACATCATGTGAGTAACTGAAAGAATCCACACACTGTCGCCAGTTTGGATCACACTGGGCGAATTGGCATCACGGGCATGTGGCAGTGTGGGATTTTGACTGGGCTCCTTTTGAATTTATTTATTTTTAATTGGCTTTTAAATGGGCAAAGTGATTCATGAATGCCATGATCTAATCCACCTATGATCTAATAAACTGGCTGGTATTTGAAAACAAGCTGCTGGGCAGGTGTGACTGCGTTGGGAGTTTGAGGAGTTTATGCCAGCACTGACAGGGTTGGTACTATCATCATGCAGAAAAGTCACCTCCAATGGTGTAGTGGTAAGTTTTGAAATTCAGGAGCTCATCATCCTCTCCCCAAGGAAAGTCAATGGGCCATGCCCCCAGAGAGAGTCCAAAAATTCAGGCAAAAGTTTGGAGAGAGACCAGAAACTGCAGCTATTGCAGGATTCAGTAGCCTGCATTTTCACCTGTGAACTGCAACATAAGAGCATAATGAGAGCCTGCTGGTTCCCATCTAGTCCGGCATGCTGTTCTCACAGTGGCTAACCAGATGCCTTCAGGAGGCCCTCAAGCAGGATTTGTGCACAAGAGCAGAGTCCCTTCCTGTGGTTTCCAGCAACTGGCATTCAGAGGCAGGGCAAAATACAAAAAATTCCTTCCAGTAGCACCTTAGAGACCAACTAAGTTTGTTATTGGTATGAGCTTTCGTGTGCATGCACATTTCTTCAGATACACTGAAACAGAAGTCACCAGGCCCTTATATATAGTGAGAGGGTGGGGAGGGGTATGACTCAGAAGGGTGGTGGGAATGGCTGATTGGCTGATAGGTGTGGTAAACCTGTTGAGGACTGTTAACGACTGCAATTGGTCTTACAGGAAAAAGCAAGTGGTGAGATGGCCAAAAATAGCTTTAGCGTGTACCGTGGTACCTCGGGTTACATACGCTTCAGGTTATATACGCTTCAGGTTACAGACTCCGCTAACCCAGAAATATTACCTCGGGTTAAGAACTTTGCTTCAGGATGAGAACAGAAATCGTGCTCGGCGGCGCGGCAGCAGCAGGAGGCCCCATTAGCTAAAGTGGTGCTTCAGGTTAAGAGCAGACCTCCAGAACGAATTATGTTCTTAACCCGAGGTACCACTGAATAATGAGATAAGAATCCAATGGGTTCAGTGGGACCTACTCCTAAACCCTTTGGCCCTCCAGATGTTTGCTGGACTGGAACCCCACACCCCCATGCCTGACCATTGGCTATGCTGGCTAGGACTTCTAGGAGCTGAGAGTCCGAAAATATTTGGAAGGCCTTTGTTTCCCCTACCACTGTCCTAAGTAAATTAAGCACAGAACTGGAGATGGGATGTATCACAAAGTATCTGCGCAAGTGACGATTTGTGCACTGTATACTATCCATCTACCTGGCACTTACAATATACTGCACACAATGCTCTAGGATTCTAGCAATTTATTAAAAAAAACAAAAACATTTTTTTTTAAAGAAAAGGTGGCAGCATTAATTTTCATGTTCGCCTTTAGTATGACATACAGACTTTGTCTTCATTATACTGAAATACAGTCTGGAGAAAAATAACCCTTGAATCCATTTATGTTTCCAATTTGCTTTGAGCTGTTTTTCAACAACTTAGGTCAGGACCTAATTTCTGAAGCAATCTTCGTGGTATTTTATTGTTCACCAGTGACTTGTGCATGATCAAAGAATCTATCAGGAAAATTCTGTTCTCCCCACCCTGCATTCTTCTTCTTTTTTCCTGTAACATCACTTACCCCTAATATCCCATTGTGGTTATCAATGTTGTAAGTTGAATACAATTTTAGGACCAAGAGCTTGTACTGTACTTTAGAAAAGTGTGGTTTAAATTCACCCATCACCCTGGTTTATGATAGCTGGTGCCTCAAAATCACCCAAATGAACTAAGGCAGTCAAACAACTGCAATCAAGTCTTTAGCAGAAGTTTGGCAGGCTCTGTTCTTTGCTTTTAAGGGGGAAAGTATTGGGCAAAATGGCTGCTTTTGCTGTGCATCTTTTCTACCCGCCTCTTGGACTGAAGGATCACAAGTTGAATTATTTTGTTAAAAGTCAGAACATGCAGTAAAATATTAGTGGGTAGAGGGCTTTGGAGCCACTAGTCTGGAGTTGAGCCAGACATCAGAGGATGCAAAGGAAAAAACCAGGGTCAGAGAAGACCTTGTTGATCAGACAAACTAGGCTTTTATAACCCTTCCTGTCTATTACTTAATTTATTTCATATCCTGCTTCTCTCCCAGTACATGGTTCAAGGTGTCTCACAGGCTTTGGGGAATTGGCTTCCTCCCCATGGCAGTAAATAAGAAGATAAAATGAAAGGAACGTCTTACCAGTTAGATTGTTTAATAATCACAGTGAGAGTGAGAGAAAGAACATGTCTCCCTAGAAATGGCAGTGCTCCCAATTAAGGCTCACTCCCCCCACCATCCCTATTAATCTACGTCACTCCTACGTTTTGTAATCTGAGCTTGTACCCTCTGCACTTTCTGTTCTAACACTTTCTGAGCTCTCCATGTCTTTGGGGAAGGGGGGGTGAATGCTGTCCAGAGACTGTGAATCTGTTAACCTTCTCTCTCCCAGTGTTTCTTCTCCTAGCTGTTCCCCATCCAGTCTTTCCCAGCTTCTGCCTTCTGAACTATGCCCCTCTGCAAACCGCTATTCCAAATCTATACTGTTCTCCTGCTTCTGGGAAGATTCAGGATCAGGGGAAGGGGTGGCTCCTACCATTATTCCTCAGTACAGACCTCCACAGCATGGTCCGTGACACTCACACCATGAATTAAAACAAACACAACTACAAACAGTACACACACGCACACACACACACCCCCTAATAAAAACAACACTGAAAAATTTAAAAAGCATACACACAAAAGAGAATGTGCCATACCCTCCCCCAGCAGACAAAAAAGTGTCTTTGTCTGTCAGTGAAGACAGCAGAGAGGGGACTAGCTTAGCCTCCCATGGAAGGGCATTCTACAATCTGGGAGTAACCAAGGAGAAGGCCCTCTCTTGTGTCCTCACCAACTATACTTGTGAAGGTAATGGGAAAGAAAGACCTTCCCTGAAGATGGCAAGGCCTGGACAGGCTCATGTAGGAAGATGCAGTTCTTCAGATAGCCTGGATCCAAATCATTTAGGGTTTTGTGGGCCGTAATCAGCACTTTGAAATGTGTTCAGAAACAGACCCACAGTCTGTGGAGAGGTTTTGACAAAGGAGTTTCTGTTCTCCTTGTAATCAGCTTCCATTAGCCATCTGGCCACAGCAACTTGGACCAGTTGAAGTTTCTGAACACTTTCCAAAGACAGCCCCATGGAGAGCATGTGGCAGTAATCCCAACAGAAGACAACTAACTTCATTGTGGCCACATCAGACATCTTCAGGAACAGATGTAGCTAGCATAGTAGTTTTAAATGTGCAAATGCCCTCCCAGCCACTGCCAAAACCTGGGCACCCAGGTTCAGGGATGAATCCAGGAGTATACCCAAGCTATTAGAGTGCAAAGATTAGCTTGGGTGGGCGGGGTCAATCCAGAGCATCACGGCCTGGAAGATCTACGGTCTGCAGTCCTGATAACTCACCATAGGGGGAGCCACAGACAGGCTACATGTCCCCAATCCTGGTCTCAGCTGGGCCTGATGCTGTGAATCAGATCCCTAAGCTCAGAAGTAAGTGCCACACTTTTAACATCTGGGGGAAATGGTGCCAGTACTACATATCCTTGCGTACCCCCAGAAAAAAAGCACTGGCAGTCATAATAGTAGTGTGAGGGGAGAAGTCTAGAAGAAACTTTGTAAAGCTTTGGGAAGTCTGGAGTCTTCTAGATTTATTTTTTTGTCATGGGCATAATTTTCTCCATTCTTTGCTACTGATTTTACGAATAAAGACTTAGCACACATAGCTATTATATGATAATATTTGACCTATCCATTAACCATGAACGTGTGTGTCTTCTTTCCCATATGATGCAATAATCCTCCGAAATCATCATCCCCACAGCCTTTCTTTGCCAAGGGTAATCTTTAAAGCCTTCCCTTGGTTTACATACAAGGGTTTACTGAGGATGTTTACCAAGATGATGAGTAATTACATTCCTTGTGGCACTGGAAAAGTAGAAAAGGAAAAGCCACACGGCTCTTTGCTTATCAACTGCCCTTCCTCTCTCCCGCTCTCTGTCTCCGACTCACCCCTCTCCACAGCATCTCACCTTGAAATGTCTCTGAGCACAGTCAATGTGACCTCAATTACTCCTTCCTCTTTTCCTCTGCCTGGGCTCCTCCCTCCTTGCTCAGCTGAAACCTTTTCTACCCATTTACATTATGACTGAAAAGAATTGACCTGCCTGACCTTCGAGCTGACTCGATACACGCAAATCCCAAAACTGTGAAGTCTCTCTCTCTCTCTCTCTCTCTCTCTCTCTCTCTCTCTCTCTCACTTTCTTTTGACACAGTCGAACTGAGCATGATGACTGCAAATATTTAGATAAGCAGCAGCTTTAGGGCTTAATGGGGAAAGGGGAAAGGTAGAGGTGGCCTTTTAAATAAGGTGCACTTCCCAAAGCACTAGGGATTTGGCAAATTCTGCCATTGCTGAAAGCTTATCCCCCAGTTTAATTAATGCCATTAAAGGACCCCAATAAAACAGGGGTCAAGTCCCATTCAGGTGGTTGGACCGCTGATATCCTCTCATGGCATCAGGCTGGTCTCGTCCACCTCCCACCGAGCATGGCCTGCACCCGAATCCTGCTCCTTGTGCAGTGAAATGTGAAATTGTATTCGTCGGCCAGGAGAGCACAGCAGCACAAACTAATACGTGTAGCAGTCCATGTAATGGGGAGGACTATGAGAGGGACGCTTGATTCAAATCACCCCTGTGCATGAGGCATGGGATAAGGTCATTGCCAACGGCTGCCTACACCAGAGTTCCCATTTCAGGTAGATTATGGGAAACATTAAAATCATCTCATGGGTGAAACTGGTGCCTGTCCATTCTCACAGAATCTTTGGGAAGATATAGGGGAGGGTGCTGAAAGGGGAAGGTATAAGTGGGGGCAGCAGGGAATGAGTTTCAACCTGCACTGGTGGAGGAGGCTGATGGAGATAGATTAATCTGTAAATTAAAATTTTAACCTCCTATCCCACGCTTGTGGGAAGAATATGAGAGTAAAGAGGCTATGGAGGCCTTTTAGAAGAGTGAAAACACTTATGCGCTTTTGCAGGTGACTGGAAGCTAGGAATTAGGCAATTACAGATGTTATCCCAGTTTATTTGTGTTCTGTTAACCATTCTCTGTCCCCATTGAACCACACGTTTTAGTAAAAACAGAAAGGTTTACTTACATTTCAGTGCAGGCAGCAAATAAATAAAAGTGGTATGCAGGTAAAGATACTTCTTCGTTACAAAATGCAAAATTACCGTAGTGTCCAAAATGGAATCTAGGCTCTGAGCACAGCCAAGGCATGTACATCTGCTCACATTGCTGGCTTGAAAGGGAGAGACAGAGGCAAGAAGGAAGGAGTAAAAAAGTAAGATCCTTTGTCCTATTTCTGCCACAGGAAGTAAGGGATATGATATCACAGAGACCTATCTTCTCTAGGCATACAGAAACTCTGTGAGTAGTAACCCCTTCATATGCTTATTTAGCAAACATAAGTGTCATTTTGACTACAGATTTTCCCACAGAGGCAACATTGTCACCAGACCCACTAGATTTATGGAAGAAAGGTTATACTTATTGAAATATAATGTTTTGAGAATCTGCAAAATCAGTAAACCAAATTAACCATATAAAACCTTATTTCCTTGCTCTGAGCACCTTAGATATAACAAGGGCATTGTCATAACCTTACAGTATTGAGTAGGCCAATAAAGATAGTACCCCAAATTATGGGCTGACCGAAAAAATCGCTGCCCATAGTGTACAGAGAGGGAGGGTGCTACAAGGAGCATGAGGAAACATTTGGGGTCCCAACGAGCTACCTGACCACTCCCAAATTGTCCCATGGGCTGAGTTTCTTTTGAAGGGGAATTGGGGTGCAGCAAATTCACCCCCACACTAACAGGTAGGAATGGCTTGCGTCTTGCAAACAGGATGAAGATGTGTGATTAGACAGCTGTTTATCAAAACACATGGCCGCCTTGCAGATCATTTGCTCTTCTCCCCTCCCTTCAACCCAGAAAATGTGTGTCCTCAGTCACACACGGCCCATAAGTGCAGAAACGGATCCAGTCACACATGATGAGTGTTGTCTTCGGCTGGGCTCCACATCCTGGTTCCTGAGCTATGGGCTGAATGCTTGAGACAGAGGCATCAGCATAATGAAGCCAAGAGACACCACATGCAGACAGACCTCTCTTTAATGCCTCATCCCATTTGACAAACAGCTCCCAGCATATGTTATGACACAGAAGTGCCAGAAGGAACCTTGGCTTTTTCCTTCATTGCTTCCCCTGTATGGGCTCTTTCCATGGTTCAAAGAAGTGACACTAGAGGAACCACATGCCATAAACAAGAGAGGAGAAATGCAGAACATCTAGGGCAGGGGTCAGCAAACCTTTTTCAGCAGGGGGCCGGTCCACTGTCCCTCAGACCTTGTGGGGGGCCAGACTATTTTTTTGGGGGGGGATGAATGAATTCCTGTGCCCCACAAATAACCCAGAGATGCATTTTAAATAAAAGGGCACATTCTACTCATGTAAAAACACGCTGATTCCTGGACTGTCTGCAGGCCAGATTGAGAAGGTGATTGGGCTGGATCCAGCCCTTGGCCTTAGTTTGCCTACCCATGATCTAGGGCTTAAATCCCTCATTAATGATACTTTCTGAGTGGGGAAAGGGAGATGCATGCAGGCAGCCTGGGTCTCCCTCCCTCTCTCTCTCTCTCCCTCTCTCACTGCACTGAATTGGTTCAGAGCCCAGATCCAGGTCAACCCCAGATCATTCCAGGGCAAATTGGGGCCACTCCAAATTGGGCCCCAAATCCAGGTGGCGGCAGCCTACGTACTGGAGAGCTGCTGCCAATCATGCAGCCAATACTGAGTGCATTGGACCAAGGCTCTGTATCAGGGGCTCCAACTTGCCCCCCACATTGAGGCGTGCATTGGGCTGGGACAAGCAAGCGTGGAGATCGCCTCCACGTTTGTCCCAGCTGCTGCCTAGCTCCTGGGCTGCTGGGTGGAGGTTGGGGCTGGAGCGCACGGAGGGTGGCTGCAGGGGATGGTGACCCCCTCAATATTAGAGGGGGAGCATTGCCCCCTGCCAAACAATATTGGAGGAACTGAAGCCCCCTTTGCCCCATATACCTTGTGCTGCTGCTCTGTTAAAAACCTCTTGCAATATTCCCTGTGCCTCTTCTTCTGCCTCTGGGCCCAATCCACACTGCTGCCCAGAGGGAAGAGGCAGGCAACAAGTGAACCAGCAGAAGAATTATGTAAGAATATTATGGTTATGAGAAATTGGCAAAAATAAGATTTAAGTTTTAAGCTTTAAGAATTTTTTATAGTAAGATAAGATTAAAATAGATTAAGATAATGGAATGACAGAATATTATGAAATATGGAAAGGATTTGCTGTGACAATTAACAACTAGGATACAAAAAAATGGAGGAGGAGGAGGTCAAAGAAAGAAGGTAATGACAGTTAAGGATTTGAGAATATTGGATTTGTTTTTAAATGTTTGTGGTATATTTTTGTCTTTTGAGTGTGTTGTGTTATTTTTTTATTTTTATTTTGATTAATTTGTATTGTTTGATTGTGGTTTGTTTTTTCTTTGTTTTTTCTCTTTCTTTTTTTCTTCTTTGTTTTCTTTTCTAATTCTAAAATTTTCAATAAATATCATTTTAAAAAACAACAACAAGTGAACCAGCAGGCTTTCTGAATGAGGAAAGTCTTCAACAGGCACTAAATAAGACAGTGGAGGTGGAACCTATCCGATATATAACAGGAGGCAGTACCAAGGGGTGGGTGTCAGCACACTAAAGGCCTGATCCTGCTATGGTTTGGAAGGGGGCTCATGATAAGATGGCATTTGCAAGATGCACTCTCGGGTAGAACACAGTGATAGCAGGTATATAATGGATGAGAATATCTTTTAGGTATCTTGGTTTAGGGCTTTATACACTAGTACTAGCACCTTAAATGTCACCCAGTCCCTAAGAGGTAGTCAGTGTAAGTCTTTCTACACTATGATGGTGATATTCTGCCCCAGTGTAAGCTGGTGTAAGTTATTACCCAACATCCTAGACCCTCCAAATGTCCCTATTTTCCAGGGACAGTCCCGCATTTAAAGAAGCCATCCCGGTTTCTGATTTGATCCCATTTTTCCTTAGGATGTCCCTATTTTCATGGGAGAAATGTTGGATGGTATGGAGTTATGCGACACCCCCCCCCCCCCGAGGCAAGGAGATAAGTAACTACACAACCTTTAGAAGACATCTGCAGGCAGCCCTGTATAGGGAAGGTTTTAAAATGTTTTATTATGTTTATATGTATATTGGAAGGGATATGGGTGGTGCTGTGGGTTAAACCACAGAGCTTAGGGCTTGCTGATCAGAAGGTTGGCGGTTCAAATCCCCGCAACAGGGTGAGCTCCCATTGCTCGGTCCCTGCTCCTGCCAACCTAGCAGTTCGAAGGCACGTCAAAGTGCAAGTAGATAAATAGGTACCACTCTGGCGGGAAGGTAAACGGCGTTTCCGTGCACTGCTCTGGTTTGCCAGAAGCAGTTTAGTCATGCTGGCCTCATGACCCGGAAGCTGTACACTGGCTCCCTCGGCCAATAAATTGAGATGAGTGCCACAACCCCAGAGTCATCAGTGACTGGATCTAATGGTCAGGGGTCCCTATGTATATTGGAAGCTACCCAGAGTGGCTGGGGCAACCCAGTCAGATGGGCAGGATAGAAATAATAAAATTTGTTGTTGTTGAATAGGACCTCCCTATTTCCGTTGGAGAAATGTTGGAGGGTATGACATCTGGAGAACCATAGTCTCCCATCCCTGAATTTGAATTCTTTTATTTCCTTTTGCAGCTTCCATTACTCCATTTGTATTATTTCCTCTTGCAATGGTAAGCACGTATTTAGACTCAGTGCATAGACACGACATGAAAAAGTAAATCCTGCTTGTTGTTTCCATGTATGCTGATATAACTATATACACACAAGCCATGCTCAGGTGCACACCAGCACAATGCTCTCGGCTCTGCCTTTTGAAAATGGGATTTTGTTGTAATATCTTGCCTCAGGCTAGGAGTTTGGTATTCATATTCCTCACAGAGGTCTCTTATTCTAGAGGAAATACAACACGACCAGGTAGGCTGGGGTAGAGAAAATAATTCCCTCCTCAAACAAGCAACTCTCCTTGAGAAGCAAATTCTGTCCCAAATTGTAAGTCTTTTAAGCTGGATATTATTTTGCCCTCATAGTGGCAGCGCACAAAAAATAATTATGATTTGGATTTCAAGTTATAACTGTGAAACACCACGGAATGTAGACACACTCTTCTGAGATATGGTAATTCCTTCTGTCATCTTCATTTCTTATTGTTTTGATTCCCACCCCACCCCACTTCACATTTCCACTCATGTTATGTCCATAAGTGTAAGTGAGAGTGTGTGTGACATCGCAAGATGGGCAAGAAAACAACATTTTATTACAAAATAAAATACTGAAGTGTGAACAGGGAAGCATAATGACAGACAGAGAGCAAAGGCTTGTTTATTTATTATTTATTTTTAAAATGGATGGGAAAGGTAGAGATTCGCATTGAAGGTTGGAAAAAATGAGAAGCTAAGAGACACTGGGCGCCACAATTTAAGAAGGATATTGACAAGCTGGGATGTGTGCAGAGGGGGGCAGCCAAGATGATCCAAGGCGTGGAAACCAAGTGTGACATTTGCCCTCCAAGGTGTGTGACATCATACTGCGTTCATAAGGAAAGGGTTAACTAATTGTAAAATGACTAACCAGTGGGAACCCAAGGGGCAGAATTAACTGTGTATAAGGTTTAAGCACAGAGGGGGTTTTTTTGAGAGAGAGTTAGAGTTAGGGTGGTTGAGAAGACAGTCTGGAGTTAGAAGAGACAGAGAAGACAAGTATGTGGGTTGGGCTAGTCTGGTGTGAGAGAGTGAGAGAATTTGTTAAGAGGAGTCAGTCAAACAGTTGAGATAATCAGTTGGAAGGTACAGTGGTACCTCAGGTTACATACGCTTCAGGTTACAGACTCCACTAACCCAGAAATATTACCTCGGGTTAAGTACTTTGCTTCAGGATGAGAACAGAAATCATGCTCCGGCGGCGCGGCAGCAGCAGGAGGCCCCATTAGCTAAAGTGGTGCTTCAGGTTAAGAACAGTTTCAGGTTAAATACGGACCTACAGAATGAATTAAGTACTTAACCTGAGGTACCACTGTATTAGTAAGGTATAGGCTGGTAAAGAAACTAAAGTTAAGATACTGCCCGGAATGTTATCTGAGAAATCATAAACTTGTTAATGTTTGTAAAATAAACTTGATTTTTTGGTTCACTTTTAACAACTGTCTGTTGTTACACAACCAGCCCCTTGTGTTTTACCAGAGAGTAACGGGTTGGTGGCAGCGGGGAAGTGAGCACAGTGGTGGCACAGGGATCATTAGACCGTTAAACGTCTGGGGACCCTGTGTGATCGCCACACCAAGCCTTATGAGAAACAGTTGAGGGACTTGCCTGGGAAAGAAGAGACTGAGAGGATACTGTATATGATAGGTAAAGGTAAAGGGACCCCTGACCATTAGGTCCAGTTGTGACCGACTCTGGGGTTGCGGCGCTCATCTCGCTTTATTGGTCATGGGAGCCGGCGTACAGCTTCCAGGTCATGTGGCCAGCATGACTAAGCTGCTTCTGGCAAACCAAAGCAGCGCACAGAAATGCCGTTTACCTTCCCGCTGGAGCGGTACCTGTTTATCTACTTGCACTTTGACGTGCTTTCGAACTGCTAGGTTGGCAGGAGCAGGGACTGAGCAACGGGAGCTCACCCCGTCATGGGGATTCGAACCGCCGACCTTCTGATCAGCAAGTCCTAGGCTCTGTGGTTTAACCCACAGCGCCACCTGCGTCCCTTGTATATGATAGCCATCTTCAAATATCTAAAGGGCTATCAAATGGAATGTGGAGCAAGCTTGTTTTCTCCTGCTCTGGAGGGTAGAAGCCAAACCAATGGAGCCAAGTTACAAGAAAGGAGATTCCCATTAAACATCAGGAAGAACTTTCTGACCTTAAGAGCTGTTTCACATTGGAATGGATTCCCTCGGAAGGTGGTGGACTCGGCTTCCTTGGAAGTTCTTAAGCAGAGGTTGGATGGTCATCTGTTATGGATGTTTTAGTTGAGATTCCTGCATAGGCAGGGGGCTGGACTAGATGAGTCTCAGGATCCCTTCCAACTCTGCAGTTCTATGATTCTATAAGCAGCAAGAGCCACTAATTTTAACCTAAAGAGGATGTCATAAAGGCCACCCAAGAAATGCAAATGCATTTAAAGGTGAGGTCCTTCCAGGTCCCAGTAAAGCATTGCATGGGGTTGCTATACTGAGGATCCTATGCTATCCTATGGGGAAAGGAGAGAGAATTTTGATTTTCTCTTTCTCAAGAAGAAAACTCGGTTTCCCCAACACAATGACATGGCATTGGCATTACAGTGGACTCTCCAGATACAAACTTAATTCGTTCCAGGGGTCTGTTCGCACCCTGAAAATAATGTAAATAGAGGTGTGCTTCTGCACATGCGTACGGCGTGATTGAGTGCTTCTGTGCATGTGTGCAGTGTGATGGAGTGCTTTTGCGTATGTGCAAGGCGCACAGAGTGCTTCTGCGCATGTGCGCATGGCGAAACCCAGAAGTATACAGTTTCGGGTTTGCCGTGGTCATAACCCAAAGATTCCGTATCCAGAGGGATACGTAAGTAGAGGTATGACTGTATAGGCATCAGCTGCAAGGAACACCAAACAGAAAGGACTTCTGCTGTGTGGCAAGTCATGCCTGAGAGTTTCCAGAGTGTGTTCAGTTCAATTTTAGTTTAAATTGGGTTTTGCTCTATTGTGACAAAAGTTTTGTATAATTAGATTGTATTTAAATTTTGTAATCATTGTATTTGTTTTTACTTTACAGTTTATATGTTGGGAACTTTGTGGGGCGCATTTCAAAGTTGTTGAGGCCAATGGCTAGTGCAATAATTTTGCTGATGATGGGTGATAGAAATTGGCCATCTTTGGCGGTGGAGGGGGGATTTTTTGGAGAAGGGGTAAAAAAAAGTTCTCCAGACATAAAATAATTGTTCTAAGCTAGGATGGTAAACACGTGGTCCTTCAAATGGGACTCCACCTCCCACTAACCCCAGCTATCACCCAATATTTTCAAGTGGTAAAGGTAAATGGTAAATGACCCCTGGACAGTTAACTCCAGTCAAAGGCGACAATGGGGTTGTGGCGCTCACCTTGCTTTCAGGCCGAAGGAGCTGATGTTTACCACCGACAGCTTTCCAGGTCATGTGGCCAGCAGGACTAAACCGCTTCTGGTGCAACGGGACACTGTGATGAGTGCCAGACCACATGGAAATGCCGTTTACCTTCCTGACACAGTGGTACCTATTTATCTATTTGTGTTGGTGTGCTTTTGAACTCCTACATTGGCAGAAACTGGGACAGAGCAACAGGAGTTCACCCCGTTGCGCAAATTTGAACCTCTGACCTTCCAATCAGCAAGCCCAAGAGACTCAGTGGTTTAGACCACAGCACCACCCGCGCCCCTTTTAAGTAGACTTAAGCCTGGGTAATCATAGATAAGATTGTTGCTTTGTAGCACTAGCTTAACCTAGTGAAATATTCTACACTAAATTCCATTGACCTCAATGGGACTTATTCTCTAACATATATTTATGTTTGCACTCCACAAATCTCTATGTTCTTTTCTCTTTCTAGTGAGCTCAAAAGTTGGCTTTAGTTAGAACATCATATTGGTTTGTTTTTTAAAAACAACAACAAAAGAAAAGAAATAAACAGCAGCAGCACAGTCTTGATAACTAGGTAGATCCAGTATTCCAAGTCATGGCTCATATTTCACCGCAGTTTACTTAGAATTCAATCTTAATTGAAAGGATCATTTGTCATCATGGGGTGTTATTGACCATTCCATCAAAGAAATGTGTGTGCTACAGAACTTCAATTGTGCAATTGCTCACCAGCCCAGTCTTGGTGGTCATATCCTCAGCCAGGAAGGTGAGCTTGACACATTAATCAGGTCCTCCGAGAGTGACGATAACAATAATAATTCTTTTCTAACACACCAATATAACTCTCAATTGTTTCATATTAAGGCTTGAGAAAAGCGAGGAGTTAGGAGAGACTCCACATTTTAATAGAAGCAATAATTCTGCTTGAAGGGCTGTCGGAGCACTTTGGATGGAAAATGAAGCCAATAGATCCAATTTTACGGAACAAACAGCCGAGGGAAGAGGAGGTCAGTCTGCCCAATCCTAATTCTCTTAAATGTCTCTTAAAGGCTGGCAGTAATGTGTTTGCAGTAACCAGATTTAAGCAGCTGTATATTCAGCAATTGCCACATTACTGAAAATGACTGTGATATTTTTATTGCCAAGATCCGACTCCCAAAGTAGAGAAGAGAAGCCGATTCAGTGGTTGTGCATTCATTTGCTTTGATTGGGACCTCCCACTCTGCTCTCCCCCCACCAAAAAAGGGGGGGAATGGGTAACTCTGTGAAAAGGCATCCGAAAAGATGGATCTCTGTTTTGGTGATTCCGTTTCTGGCTGTGAAGCTAAGGAGATCTAATAGGAAGAAGCATCCATTGAGAATAATGGAACCTCCGTCCAAAGAAATGTGATAAGAAAATTGGATGGATGTGGAAATGGGAGAAAGGAAGCGAAGACAGATTAACAGAATGGCAAACTATGTCTAGGGATGGACAAATTTCTCTGGGCCACACAATGGCTGCATGTTTTTAACCATAATTCCACACTGTCGTGTTCCTTCCATGTCAATGGAAACCCTCAACATGCATTTTCAAACATATATTTATTTAAATGCTTATTTTATCTCTAATACACATGTTTTGATACACCAAGAACTGTAGAGCCTTTGTTGAGACATGGTTGAACTGTTGAGGACCAGTGTGGTGTGGAGTGCTGGACTAGAACGTAGGAGACCAGGATCCATATCACTACTTGGCCTTGAAGCTCACCAGGTGACCTTGGGTCAGCCACAGTCCTTCAGCTGAACCTCCCTCACAGGGGTGTTGTGAGGATAAAATTGGGAGGAAGTTCCTAAGAGGAAAGTTGGGATATATGTGTAATAGAGAAATAAGTAAAAACATCTGGAGAAATTCAAAATCTGGTGGGGGTGGGGCATGTTCTGGATATGCTCATTAGTTTCTGAAGTCAGGGTCAGGCCAGTTCATCATACGTTGAATTCATCATACGTGAAAGTCTTCATCTCTATTGTCAGGGAACTGCCATCGGAGCCAAGAGTGGAGGTAAGGCTCCCCAACGATGTGGGAGAAGGAACCAACAGAGGGAGAGAGAACACTTCCTTTGGGGAAGGAAATCAGAGTGACACCTGGGAGAAAGGGGAGCAGGGAAGGACCTCGGAGAGAGGGCTCCAGGACTCTTCCACAGAGACCAGCGGGGAGAGTCCAGGACCTCCGCTGGCCATGCCCACTCTGCGCAGAAGACTTCCGCGCAGGGAGTCTAGGCGGAGACTTGGTGTCAAGGAATTTTTATGTTGGAAGAAGTTCAGGAAACGCCCACTGACGGATTCTGCCAGCGACTGACACAGCCACGGAGAAAGGGCTGTCCAGCCAGGGAAAGGTTTAGCCAGGGAACGTTGCCTAGAGCAGCAGCAACCTCTACGCACAAGCAACCCCCAATTCCCATTACACCTATATACATCCATGCCAAACCCCATAAATCACTGGTCTCCTCTCCTGGGTCGCTCTCACAGTCCCCAGCCTCCAGTGTTCTGCCAGTCCCTGACATCCATCCACAAAACCAGGAAAGCACCACTGGCAGGAATGGGAATGGAATACATGAAGAAACTCCAGGAGCTTGAAAGAAGGTTTGTTTGTTTGGGGGGAGGGGGCGTTTTAGCCACAACACATCTCAATCCTCTTTTGGAGGCACATTTTGAACAGCTGTTCACATTGAGTGCTCCACTATAATAACTCCTGTTGAGTCTAGTATCCAGCCCAATCCTTAATTTTGCTCCAGGGGGAGCTTTCCATGGTCCTGAACCTGAGCTGGCTGGCTTGCCCTTTGTCAAACTTTGCCCAGATGTCCTGATGAGCTTGCGCCTGGAACAGGAGACCTTCTCAACATTCATTAGTTTACATAGATGTTGTTCTGCACAAGCCCCACTGAACTGGACAGGAGATGTGCAAGAGCACAAGAAACAAATGAGTAGGCCATTATGCACAATAAGTAGGCCATTAATGCACAATGGCATCAATGAGTGTGCTACCAAAGAGCTTCCCAGATTCAGGAGTCAAGTCCTTGGAGTGACATGAGCTGGATCATTACTGTGCTCTGTCCCTCCTGTGTGGCCTGTGGGACTTCTAGACAATCCATAATTCCTTGTGTCTGCTTTGCAAACATTAAGACATTAAGTGAGTGGTACTTTGTGTTTCCTTATGCTGAGCCTGACTACTGCGCCATCCATTTCAGTACAATTTATTCTAATAGGCAGCAGCTCTTGAGGGTCTCAAGCAAAGGTATTTCCCAACCCTGCTGTCTGACAACTTTCAACTGCAGACGTCTGGGATTGAACCTGAGGCCTTATATATAAGAAGCACTGGCTCCACCACTGATTGCTCCAAGCTGTGTCAAATCCCCTGGGTAAGCATGATTTGGTATTCACAACTGTCGGGGAAATTGAATTAAGGTCCCTGTTGACTCAGACCAAATGGTTATATGTCACCGCAAAGCACGTAAAATGCCATTTCTGTCCACCTGCAAAAGATTCTAATCTCTATTAACTATTTAACATGAGTCAATTTGAACCATAGATGGATGACATCAGGATGGATTTGGGATGTGTCCAGTTGGCAGTGTCGTTAGCAATAATGGGGAATCATAGGCTCACGCTGTACAGCTTTGTTCATTCCCATCTCTTGTAGCGACATGGTATACAGGCTAATCTGAGCCTGGCCTCAGGCGATGATGCCAAGCAAGACAAATTGACCGACCTGGTACTGCAATAGCAGGTTCCTCCAGGGAATTCCTTTCCTGTGCTCACTCTGAAGTCCTGCCACTGCCTGACGACATGTTTTCATCCCTCTGCGCTGCCTCGCCTGATACGTTTTAGCGTGCCCACAATTTCAATCTTGCTTTCTCACTCGATAAAGCAGCACCGTCCTTATTGACTTCACATGCATTTTGTGAAGATTATCAGGGAGTTAATGTGTATGAAGGTAATAGCCTTGCCAAGGAGCATATGAGAGGGTCGGGGGTGCAAAAGGGGCACTGCCAACCTGCAGAACAGGTGGGCCTAATAATTGCAGGAGAAGGCAGGATCTAGAACTTGCCGATGGTGAAGAACTGGGTTTGTATTCAAGCATATCCTTCACACACATAGCACCACACCACACAATCACACACAGGGAGAATGGGTAACTCATTGATACAGAACCTGCTTCACAGGCAGAAGGTCCCAGGGTCAGTCCTTGGCTTCTCCAGGTAGGTCGGGGAATGCTCTCTTCTTGAATTCAATTAATGATTAATACAATACAGAACAAATATACTGTGGAGTTCATCAAAAGGGGAAATATGAATGTAAGTCCATTCTGAAGGAAATCAGCCCTGAGTGCTCACTGGAAGGACAGATCCTGAAGCTGAGGCCTCAGTACTTTGGCCACGTCATGAGAAGAGAAGACTCCCCGGAAAAGACCCTGATGTTGGGAAAGATGGAGGGCCCAAGGAGAAGGGGACAAGAGGGTGAGATGGTTGGACATGGTTGGGAGGGTATTCGTGAGGAAATTCATGGGGGAATTCTTGGACTTATCTTATCTTATTGAAGTTAGGCTCAAAGGAGTTCAGCGGTTTCCTCGGTTTCTTTGGCTGTATTTCAAGCCGATCCGTCATCCGGGAGCCCCAAGGTTATATGACAAGAGGATGAGATGGTTGGACAGTGTTCTTGAAGCTATGAACATGAGTCTGACCAAACTGCGGGAGGCAGTGGAAGACAGGAGTGCCTGGCGTGCTCTGTTCCATGGGGTCACGAAGAGTCGGACACGACTAAACGACTAAACAACAACAACAACATGAATGTAAGGGGTAGGGGTAGGGTCTGGATAACTGTGGACTATACCACCCACCCATTTTTTGTCCCTCTTACAGGTACGTGGTGACCAAATGATTGAGTCATTTCCCTGGCTCTTAACATATCTTCAAAGTAAGCTAGTGACAGTGTCAGAGAGGAGAAGGTAAAAGGCATAAAAAATGTACACACATACAACACAAGAACAAATATCCATCAGCCACTCAAATCCACCAATGTGGTCCAAATGTCTGGGGAAATTAAATATGCATTTACCTGGTATGGAAAAGATGACAATGTCTGTACCAGGAGAGAACCCCTGCAGATATCATTCTGTAGTTAGGGAGCTACCACAGAAGAGGCCTAATCTCTTGTTGCCACCAGCCAGATATCTCTGTAGCTGCTGACATCTGAAGGGCATTGGCTACCCAGGTGCTACCTGGAGCAGTAGATGCCAAGAAAGTGAGAGTTATACCTCAAAAGAAAATTATATGAAAGTGATGCATCATTGGCATTTAACCGCTAGTAAATTAGCTAAAATGTGTAAGTCAAGATCAAATGCATAGTGGAAATGTAAAGAAAAAGAAGGCACCTTTTATCACATGTGGTGGATGTGTAAAACGGTAAAAGCATTCTGGGAGATGGTATATAATGAGCTGAAAAAAATGTTATAGATAGCTTTTACTAAGAAACCTGAAGCTTTCCTTTTAGGGATTTTAGGTGCAGGGATCTCAAACAACCAGAAGAGATTATTCATGTATGCGACTATAGCTGCCCGGACTTTGTTAGCTCACAGATGGAAAGAAAATACAGTCCCTACCAAGGAAGAATGGCAGATTAAACTGATGGACTACGCTGAAATGGCAAAACTTACTGGAAGAATTAGAAACCAAATTTTAATGAGGAATGGGTAAAGTATATAATGTATTTGAAAAATTATTGTAAACAATTAAAGTCATTAGTAGGACTGACATAAAACTTGTAGATAAAAGTCGAATTATAAAGTGTTAAAAGTTTTGTTAAAATTGGAGTAAAAGGGGAGATGCAGGGGGAAAATGTTGGTATAAGGATCCACAAAAGAAGAGAAGAAGAACAATTTGGATTTAATATCCCACTTTATCACTACCCTGAGGAGTCTCAAAGTGGCTAACATTCTCCTTTCCCTTCCTCCCCCACAACAAACACTCTGTGAGGTGAGTGGGGCTGAGAGACTTCAGAGAAGTGTGACTAGCTCAAGGTCACCCAGCAGCTGCATGTGGAGGAGCGGAGACGCGAACCTGGTTCACCAGATTATGAGTCCACCGCTCTTAACCACTACACCACACTGGCTCTGTGTGGTGAGGGAAGTCAAAGGGGATATATTGATTATATTTTAACTGTGGGGCGGTTTTTCCGTCATCATTTGTAAGCCCGAAAATTCAAAAATAAACTTATTTTAAAAACTTATTTTTTACACAATGAAAAGAAAATAAAATAAAAAAGAAAATCAGAGTTATAGGCTGAATGCAATAAAAAATAAAAAAAATAAAAAATATAGCTTTCCTATAATGGATGTGCTAACTGCAGGATCCTTATATGGATTATGAACAATGACTGAGTCACCAGCACCTATTCCTTACACAAATGGGACACCAAGTTTATACATTCTCATTCTGAACAGAGTGCATTTTCATGCAAGAGTAAACAGAAGCCCAAATTTCTCCCAGCCAGTTTAGTGAGCATTTAATAAGAATAAGTTGCAGGAGGCACATGCCAAAACCAATTAAAATTTATTAGACTGGTAATAGAGAAAAGTAAAGTAAGCAGTGTAATCTTCGTATTGCTTACAGGTGCTCAGCAGGGAGTCAGTTCAATATCTGTCAGCCCAGTCCTTCACAGTTCCTCGGTGCCAGTCATGGGAAGGGAGTCTGAAGACCAGACGCCTGATGAGAGAGAAGGGAAACCCCAAATCGATTGCAACAAAAGGCATGTGAAAACACAGGGAGGAAAATAACACTTACATTTATGTCCCAGGGTGGGAAATCCTATGTTTTTTCTAGATCAGCTTACAGTGTTTCCCCTAAAATCAGAAGTCTTCGGTATACGGGGCACAGGATAGTGTCTATGACCATTTGTCCATCAACCTCACTATTGCCAGTGGCAGTGGCTTCTCACAGGGTTCAGACAGAAGTCTTTTCCAGCTCCACCTGGAAGATTGAACTCTGAGCCTTTCTGCAAAATAAAATAACATAAATAAATACTGTGGTGCCTCGGGTTAAGTACTTAATTCGTTCCAGAGGTCCCTACTTAACCTGAAACTGTTCTTAACCTGAAGCACCACTTTAGCTAATGGGGCCTCCTGCTGCTGCCGTGCTGCCGGAGCACGATTTCTGTTCTCATCCTGAAGCAAAGTTCTTAACCTGAAGCACTATTTCTGGGTTAGGGGAGTCTGTAACCTGAAGCGTATGTAACCCGAAGCGTATGTAACCCGAGGTACCACTGTAGCAGGTTCCCTTCCCCTTCTTCAGTCAGGCTGAAAGGTAGCAAGGAGATGACCACATCGTCAGTGTCAGGACAGTTGAAAGAAAGTTCTTCTTCATGCAGTGCATAGTTAGACTATGGAATTTGATGCCACAGGAATTTGGCCCCCAATATTGATGACTTTGAAAGATGTTAAATGGAACTGTTTGTGTGGCTTCTAGAAAAACTATGAAATCCTCTCATCCTCTAGAACCATTGTGATCCACTCGAGTCTTTTTCTCCATTTAATTTTCATTTGGAGTCCACCAAACCCGCTCAGCCTGGTTTTGAAAAAGAAATCTCTTCCCTTTAGACCAGAATTTCCCAAACTCGGGTCTCCAGCTGTTGGACTACAACTCCCACCATCCCTGACCACAGGCCCTGCTAGCTAGTGATGATGGGAGTTATTGTCCAGCAATAGCCGGACATTCAAGTTTGGGAAGCCCTGCTTTAGAAAGACATTGAGGGGTGCCTTTCTGCAAAGACATCCCAATTAAGCTGAAAGTAAACAACAACCATGGTTCAGAGGCAAGGGAAATGGCTTTTCACAAAGGTCCATGTGGGACATGTGTGTCATTACATAATAAAAGAGACAGGCAATGAGTTTTCCTATACCTGCCTGAGTAGCACCAACGAAGGGTCATGACCCAGGGCTAAAGCAAAGTCACAAGGCTATTTTCCTACCCCATCATATACTGTATTATTCGAATCAGGTAATCTCAGCCCTACTGAAAGAGGCTAAACTTGGACTTCTTGGGAAATACAAAGAGCAAAGGCACTTGTTTTATTCTGGGAAGGATATGCTTGCAAGAGATGATTAATGGCTGAATTATAGGCATTGCTTGCATTAGATATGGGTTTGGGGGAGCGATCTGGCACATTCAACCTCCTGCTCATAGCTGGCATTTCCTCTGATCAGCGCTGGTGGGCACTCTAGGGGCCTTCCCCAGTCAGCTGCAATGACACACTCATTACTCAGAGTAAAGCCGAATCAGTCTTGTGCATATACAAGGTTCCTGCTGAACCAAGCTGTTCAGTAACAACTGGATAATGGGTTTTTTTTTCCTTCTTCATTAATTGATCACAGAAGAGTGGAGGAAGACTTGCAAGATGTTGAGGAGGGATGGAATGCAGCAGAAGTAAAGTATAAGCTGTAGTATGGGCTCATGTGGAGCTTTTCATAGAATCATAGAGTTGGAAGAGACCACAAGGGCCATCGAGTCCAACCCCCTGCCAAGCAGGAAACACCATCAGAGAACGCCTGACATATGGTTGTCAAGCCTCTGCTTAAAGACCTCCAAAAAAGGAGACTCCACCACACTCCTTGGCAGCAAATTCCACTGTCGAACAGCTCTTACTGTCAGGAAGTTCTTCCTAATGTTTAGGTGGAATCTTCTTTCTTGTAGTTTGGATCCATTGCTCCGTGTCCGCTTCTCTGGAGCAGCAGAAAACAACCTTTCTCCCTCCTCTATGTGACATCCTTTTATATATTTGAACATGGCTATCATATCACCCCTTAACCTCTTCTTCTCCAGGCTAAACATGCCCAGCTCCCTTAGCCGTTCCTCATAAGGCAGGAACTCACTGGAACAGAGTTCTGGCACCTTTCAGGTGGGAGCCATTGTCATTATTAAGAGAACAAGGGAGTTGTTCATGGTGAGTTGTGGCACCTCTTTTCCTAGAATAATAGCATTGGGCTCATGCAATAGCAATGGCATGTGTGTGCATAAGAAGTACTTTAAATTCTATTATGAATACTAAGCAAATTGACGACTAGTTGCTTAGATCTCTTTTTTTCTTTTCCACAATAATATTTATTGTTTTCAATACATAAACATAACAAAAAAGAAAGAATTGACAATAATAAAGGGGGGGAAATGAAGCAGAAAAAAGAAAGAGGAAAAAGAATATAAAACATATAATACAACAAATCATCACTTGACTATCACTTAATTAATTAATTAAGATCCATCTTCATAAACATATTATTTGGCTTCCTCAAATCTCTTCCATCTGAATTTCTTAGTAATTATATATAGCAGTTTCCAATATTATTATTTCATAAACCATATCACAGTCATAATCATATTTCCCAACTTTTCTTTTCGTACATTTTCTTATTTATATATTTAATCCCAATTTAATCCTAGGCCTAACTGATTCTTTCAAGTGATTACATATCTTTAATATTGCAATATTTATTCAAATAGTCTTTGAATTTCTTCCAATCTTCTTGGTGTTCCTCTTCTTTCTGGTCGCAGATTCTCCCGGTGAGATCAGCCAGCTCCAAAAATTTGGTTGCTTAGATCTCCAGCACTGGCAGAGAATACGCTCTCCAGCCAACTCTGAGTCTTTGTTTTTTTGGGGGAAAAACCAACCCAGAAACTTTTCAATCTCCCATTCATTCAAGTGAGAATTGAGAATGCGGTTAGGCACCAGAATATGGATGTTCTGAAGCTAAGTGGGACTTTCAGTGGAACAATGCACAGCGTCATTATCTGAGTGCACCATCTGTTGAAATGAAAGAAAAATAATACTGTGTATGTATTCTCCCCCTCCCCAGCTCCAAAACGCCACTTTCTTTCCCACCCACAAACCTCCGGCTGTCCTATATCAGCTGTGTTTGCAGTTTATAAGATTTACAGGCCCATCTGGGTTTCATTCTCCCTGCCCCCTCCCAACACGTTTTGGAAATGCTTTCAGTGTTTGGAAATAGTGTATGACTCAGACATGACCAATTAGCAGTCTCTGGATAATTTGCAGGGTATCCAGTGTTGATACTGACACTCGGAAGCCGATCCGAGCTCCCATCTTTTTTGCGGCTATTGCCGCTCTCTCTGTGGGTTGACTGACAAACACAGAGGCAGGATGATGGATGAACATTAACTGCACAACACAGCAAACACTAAACGCTGACAACTCTTGAAGAGAGTCGCCAATTCCCTGCCTAACTCCTACACTACTGCCTGACAAAGTCCCTATTTGCATACAGAGGAAAAAACAAGTTCAGAATTCCAGCAGACTTCAGAGCCTCTGGAATCGTATTGTTTTGTTTGGAAACGGGAAGCGTGCCACACAGCACAAGGTAGTACAAAGCAAAGAGAGGTTTCTGGAGCAAAAGCTTCTTGTAATACTGACCCAGATATTGGCCACTGAGACAGTAGCCTCAGAATTGTAATGACTCAGAACTGTACTGTGATCTTTCTGAGGATCAGTGGCGTAGCGTGGAGGGTGCAGGGGGGGCGGCCACACCGGGCGCAACACCTGGGGGTTAGAGTTAGGGGGCGCAAATCCACAGGTTAGGGGGCGCAAATTACTTGCCTTGCCCCGGGTGCTGACAACCCACGCTACGCCACTGCTGAGGATTGCAGTATTTTACAGAGATTCCAGTATTTTCCAAATTTAAAAGAGGATTAGAGAAATTCATAGAATGACTACCAGCCATGATGGCCATGCACTGCCTTCTGTCAGGTAGCAGAGGAACCAACCCCCACAGCAGGTTGCCAGGAAAGGATATGACAAGGAAAAGTCCTTTTTATTCAGTATTCACAGAGAGAAGCTTTGAAATGCAGCATCTTGGAATACAGTGGTACCTCTGGTTGTGAACGGGATCCGTTCCGGAGACCCGTTCGCAACATGAGCAGAACACAACCCGCATCTGCGCAGGTCGCGATTCACTGCTTCTACACATGCACATGACGTCATTTTGCACGTCTGCACATGCGCGATCGGCGAGACCTGGAAGCAACTCTTTCCAGTACTTCCGGGTCGCCACAAGACACAACCTGAAAATGCTCAACCTGAAGCAAATGTAACATGAGGTATGACTGTACAGTGCTACCTCGGGTTAAGTACTTAATTCGTTCCAGAGGTCCGTTCTTAACCTGAAACTGTTCTTAACCTGAAGCACCACTTTAGCTAATGGGGCCTCCTGCTGCTGCCACGCCACCGGAGCATGATTTCTCATCCTGAAGCAAAGTCCTTAACCTGAGGTACTATTTCTGGGTTAGCGGAGTTTGTAACCTGAAGCGTATGTAACCTGAGGCACCACTGTAATCACATTGCCCCAAGTGAGTCTCCCTCTCTCCCTTCATGTGTCATCACTACGGGTGCTGAGAAGCGCCCTCTGCCTCTGAGCTCTTTGCTCTCCTACTTTTAAGGTTTGCTGGGTTCTGGGAGATGGTAGGTCTGGAATGCTTTCTAGTGATAACGTGTCAGCCAGCTGCTTTGCCTCTGACTCCTCCTTCTCTCCCAGTATTTCCCAACTTTCCCCCACAATCAATCAAAATGTTTATTCGGCTTTACGCCCATCATAAAGCACAACACACAAAACAAATCAAATAAAACAGCAGTCTCGTACAAGCCACAAGTATTATAACACAATTCACAGCTCACAAGGACAAATATTGGCAATTCAAAAGAAAAATTTAAGATTAAGATTAAAAATTTAGACACTACACTAAAATCAATATCTGATGTCATTATCAAAAATTCTTATAACTATCAATAATCAGCTAACATTCCATTCCGTCTCTTGTATGAGAGGACGGCTGTTAGGAATTTAGCAACATGTAGGGTAATATAAGGATCCACATCTTGAAGAACCCAGGCAAGCTGTAGGTCTACTGGTTTGTCAGCCATAGGCTGGATTATGGAGTTTAGTATACTAGCACGAGCTGAACTGTACATAGGGCAGATAAATATAAATGATGTAGAGATTCAGATGTTTTCATTTCACAAGCACACATTGAAGGGACTTGGCCCTTAGTGAATCTAAGTCTCAGCACATTTGTTGGAAAAACATTGAACCTAGCTCTAATGAAGGCATATCGGTGAGATGCAGCCATAAGCGATGTTAAGTAGGACGGAGCACGGGAGATAGGGGTTATGCCGAGATTTAACGGCGAGCAGGCTCCACCACCAGCTAAGAAATTTTGGTATAGCTCCGCATCATCCAGCCTTTGATTTATACACCTTTTTGCCACGTTTAGCTCCAGTTTGAGCAATTCAGTGGGCGAGATCTCATAGGACAGCAATTTGGCATGGATTTTTCCTGACCACAAATTTGTGAAGTCATCCCGCCACATGCATTGAATGAGATAGTGGTTCGGGAGTTTATGCCATAGGGATATCCAATAAATCAGAACTCTCCTCCATAAAACTAACTCCACTGAGGGGATCTTCATTTCTAAGCGAATAGCCGCATTACTTACGCATGTTGGTAGTTTTAAAAGTCGGCGTAAGAATTGGCTTTGAAGCGACTCTAAAGGTGAGAGGTTTGCAAAGGCAGCCCATAAAGGTGCAGCGTAGGCCATTGTGGCCATCACTTTGATGCTATACACTTTCAAGGCCGCAGGGATGAATAAGGCCCCCTCAGAGTAGAAAAAACGGAGGAGGGAGTGTGATAGGGCTTTTGTCTTGTTTTGAAGATATTCAATGTGCGCTTTCCACCCTAAATTATATTGAAAATAAATTCCTAAATATTTAAATTTATGTACTTGTTTGATTTTCGTGCCCTCCAATTTCCATGAATATAATTTTCGACTCCTTGAAAATATCAGTACTTTGGACTTGGTGTGGTTGATAGACAGATGATTAGAATTCCCATTTGGAAGCAATATGCTTCTGAATACCAGTTGCTGGAAACTGCAGGAGATGAAAGTGCTGTTGCACCCATGCCCTGCTTGTAGGATTCCCATGAGCATCTGATTGACCATTGTGGGTGCTGGACTCAGGCCACTGACCTGATCCTGCAGGGCTATTATGCTCTCCTAAGTGCTGTGGGTTAAACCACAGAGCCTAGGACTTGCCGATCAGAAGGTTGGCGGTTCGAATCCCCACAACGGGGTGAGCTCCCATTGCTCGGTCCCTGCTCCTGCCAACCTAGCAGTTCGAAAGCACCTCAAAGTGCAAGTAGATAAATAGGTACCACTCCGGCGGGAAGGTAAACGGCATTTCTGTGTGCTGCTCTGGTTCGCCAGAAGCGGCTTAGTCATGTTGGCCACATGACCCGGAAGCTGTACGCCGGCTCCCTCGGCCAGTAAAGCGAGATGAGCGCCGCAACCCCAGAATCGGCCACGACTGGCCACTAATGGTCAGGGGTCCATTTACCTTTAAGCATCAGCACTGAAAGCCTGTTTATTCTGTGCTCTGAACAATCTGAACTCACTTGACGAAAATAACAAGGCGTCCCTATATATGAACATTTGATAAATACAAATTTAAGGGCCTTGAACATGAGAAATGTGTCCTATATAAAATTCATCAGCTCCAAAATTCCTCAGCCCAATTTCCACAGTAGGGTGTCATAAAGCTAAATTATGAAATAATGAGTTATACTTCTTCTCGTGGCAGCACGACTTGTGGTTCAATGCTATGAGTGGAATAATTGGGCATTGTGTATTAAAATGCTATTTATTTATTTATTACTCATGTATTTTTAAGCTTCATATCCTGATTTGTGTGTGTGTGTGTGTGGACACCACCTCCAAAGTGCCTCACAGCATTTATAAAATACAAGTCCTTTTTTTAAAAAAAAAAAACCAAAACAACCCTACAATTTAAAGTTTGAAACCATAAATGAATATGTTTGTTTGTGCAGAGGGCCTCCTCAGTAGTGGCGCCCACCCTGTGGAACACCCTCCCACCAGATGTCAAGGAAATAAACAACTACCTGACTTTTAGAAGACATCTGAAGGCAGCCCTGTTTAGGGAAGTTTTTAATGTTTGATGTTTTATCGTGTTTTCAGTATTCTGTTGGGAGCCGCCCAGAGTGGCTGGGGAAACCCAGCCAGATGGGAGGGGTATAAATAAATTATTAGTATTAATTGTCCATTGTGAGCTATAAAACTGTTTTTCCCCCAGAGCATTTTCAGAGCGGTGTTTTATATATATATAGGTGTGTAGACGCAGCCTGGGTTGAGAATGATAATAATAATTATTTATAATAATTTATTATTTATACCCCGCCCATCTGGCTGGGCTTCCCTAGCCACTCTGGGCGGCTTCCCAAAAAAATATTAAAATACTGTAATACATCAAACATTAAAAGCTTCCCTAAACAGGGCTGCCTTCAGATGTCTTCTAAAAGCCTGGTAGTTGTTGTTCTCTTTGACATCTGGTGGGAGGGAGTTCCACAGGGAGGGCGCCACTACCGAGAAGGCCCTCTGCCTGGTTCCCTGTAACTTGGCTTCTCACAGTGAGGGAACCGCCAGAAGGCCCTTGGTGCTGGACCTCAGTGTCCAGGTAGAACGATGGGGGTGGAGACGCTCCTTCAGATATACTGGACCGAGGCCGTTTATGACTCCCTTCCCTCCTCCAGCAGACACCAGACAGATCCTTTTCACCAAATGGGTTCAGTCTGGCTGGTCAAGAAGCAGTCATGCAATGACCTCTCTTCCTGCCCATTAACAACGGCTGATATTTAATGCGCTCCGCATAGCATCCATTTGCTTATGCAAGAGAGCTTCCCCTTGAGTTGTGCCAATGGCTATGACAAGAGCTGCCGTTTAACTCTTTTTGGTGGATAGAGGATGGTTTTTCCGTGTTCTCACTGAGGGCAAAGCATTCAGCACTGCTTGTGCTAAAAGCTTTCCTGAGGATCCAACTAGCGTTCAGCTTCAAAATCAGATTTTAGCCTCTTGAAGAGCTAATCTCCACTGCTGGAGTCCTGCCTTCAAATTGCAAGAAACTGCTGCCGCTGCTGTCTTAATGCTGTCATCCGTTTGGACCTGGGAACTAATTGGAAATCAGAAAGAAGCTTTTCTCCATGTCAGAAAGAGAGGATGTCACTTAGCAACCAAGCCCCCCAAGATCTTGGTTTGAGATGCCTGCACTTGTGTCTCGTTCTCACTCTGGGGGTGAACCTGTGGCTGAGCTGTGCTTAGGGAGGGAGGAGAAATTGGTTCAGCTCACAGCTTAATGTGGATCTACCTCATTCACACTATCTAAGCCAATATGTGAACTGAAATGCAGTTCTCAGTGACCAGCCATGCTGCCATCCAGATGTTTTGGACTAAAATCCAATTTTGCATATTGTCGCATGGCATGCCACCGCAATTTCCGGGTGGTTAGTGCAAGACTCCAGGGTTTCCAGATGTTCATGCTGGCTTGGAATGAGGGACAGCAGAGACTGTGTTGTCCCTGTCATGTGACAAAGGTATTTGAGAGCAGAAGCAGTAAAGGGAAGCGGTAAAGCAGTCTAGAAAGGTTGAGAAACACTGTAAAGCTGCACACTCACTCTGTACAGTGGTGCCTCGCAAGACGAAAAGAATCCGTTCTGTGATTCTCTTCGTCTAGCGGTTTTTTCGTCTTGCGAAGCAAGCCCATTGACGGATTAGCGGATTAGCGCTATTAGCGCTATTAGCGGTTTTTAGCGGTTTATCAGCTTATCAGATCAGCTGATAAGCGGATTAGCGGATTAGAAAAAGGGGGGAGGAAAAAAGCCCACAGGAACTCGCAAAACATTTTCGTCTTGCGAAGCAAGCCCATAGGAGATTCGTTTTGCGAAGCACCTCCAAAACGGAAAACTCTTTCGTCTAGCGAGTTTTCCGTCTTGCGAGGCATTCGTCTTGCGGGGCACCACTGTATGTTGAATCACCGTGACTCATCCTGAGGATGACTCATTCTTTGTATAAATGTATCTGTTTGCAGACAGAGCCAGTCAGACAGTTTGGAGCCAGTTTTCATCTTTGCCAAGCTAAGCAGTTGGCTCCTTACCTCTCTCACCCTGACCTAGCCACTGTGATCCATGCGACGGTCACCTCCAGACTTGATTATTGTAACTCACTCTATGTGGGGCTGCCCTTGAGACTGACCCAGAAACTCCAGCAGGTGCAGAATGCCGTGGCGAGGCTCCTTACAGGGTCCTTGCTGCAGGATCACATTCACCCGGTACTCCACCCGGTGGAGTACAGGATCAGGTTTAAGGTGCTGGTTTTATCCTTTAATGCCCTATACGGTCTAGGACCCTTGTACCTATGGGACGGCCTCTCCTGGTATGTCCCACGGAGGACCTTACGGTCTTCAAATAAAAACATCTTGAAGATCCCAAGCCACAGGGAGGTTAGGCTGGCCTCAGCCAGAGCCGGGGCTTTTTTGGCCGTGGCCCCGATCTGGTGGAACGCTCTGTCACAAGAGACTAGGGCCCTGCGGGACTTGACATCTTTCCGCAGGGCCTGCAAGACAGAGCTGTTCCACCAGGCCTTTGGCCAAGGCACAGTCTGACCCCCTCCTTCTGTAATCCTCATAGAACTCTAGCCCAATGGTTACCATTAATTTGATTGATTTTAGAATGAACTGATTTTAGAATGTATTTCAATTAATTGATTGTAATTTTATGTAAACTGTGTTACTTTTACTGTTGTTAGCCGCTCTGAGCCTGGCTTCGGCCGGGGAGGGCAGGATATAAATAAATGTATGATTATTATTATTATTATTGCTATTATTATGAGTTAGGGTGGAGTCAGTGTGTGTGTGTATGGAGCCTAACTCAGAAGTGAAGCCTGTACTCTGTGTATGCTCTGAAGCTAGTTTAAACCATCTGTTCACTATGCTGTTTATTTGCAAACAAGTTTTAACTCAATAAAGCTTTTATTCTTTTACTGAAGAAGACTGCATTATAAATTTATTGCTGTGCGTCAGTCCTAATGTAAAGAAAAATAAGGCACCTTTTACCATATGTGGTGGCTGTGTAAGGTAATAACAGCATTCTGGGAAATGATACCGGTATATAATGAACTAAAAAAAAAAATGTTTAAAATAACTTTTATTTAAAAAACCAGAAACTTTTTTATTAGGAATTGTAGGTACCGAGATTCCAAAGGAGCAGAAAAGACTTTTCAGGTATGCAACAACAGCCGCATGGATGTTACTAGCCCAGAGATTGAAAGAAGGCAAAGTCCCTACCAGAGTAGAATGGCAAATTAAGCTGGTGGACTATGCTGAAATGGCAAAACTGACCAGAAAGCTCAGGAATGAAGAAGACCAAAACTTCAATAAAGAATTGGATAAAATAGACCACTGTAAGCAGATGAAGAAGAGTTTGGATGTGATATCCCGCTTTATCACTACCCGAAGGAGTCTCAAAGCGGCTAACATTCTCCTTTCCCTTCCTCCCCCACAACAAACACTCTGTGAGGTGAGTGGGGCTGAGAGACTTCAAACAAGTGTGACTGGCCCAAGGTCACCCAGCAGCTGCGTGTGGAGGAGCGGAGACGCGAACCCGGTTCACCAGATTACGAGTCTACCGCTCTTAACCACACCACCACACTGGCTCTCTGAAAACATTAGCAGGATTGCAATAACACTTGTAATGCAGAAAATACTATGGATAACATGGAGAGAGATAAAATTTCGATGATGGAATAGCATGCAGTTGAAAAGGTTCATAATAGTTGCCGTCATTGCATATAAAAATAACTTACAATCCTGTCTATTAATATCATGACGGTAGCAAGAATATTATTGGCACAAAAATGGAAGCAAGAAGAATTACTGATGAAAGAAGACTGGCGGATGAAATTGATGGACTATGCAGAACTGTACAAATTAACAGGAAGGATTCAAACCCTGCAGGACCAGAGATTCTTAGAACACTGGAGTAAATATATGAACTATTTGAAAAGTAATTGTAATGAACAGATTACACTAGTAGGGTTGCAATAAGTTTTGTAAGGATGACTATTTGAAATATTGCAAGAAAGACTATTAGGAGAACTATTAGTTAATGATAATTAAGAGTAATAGAGAAATTAAGAAACACAGAATAAGTGATAAAGAATGGAAAATCATCAGAGGTGTTGACGGAAGTCTAAAATATTGCATAAGATAAGAAGTTATGTTATATGATTGTTGGAAATGATATGTTAAAAAAACCCTAATAAAAAGGTATATATAAAAAAGAAGAAGAAAAGGTTCTGAGATTCAGAGAAATCTCTAAATATGGATATGTATTTTGTATTGTTAAAACTCCACACTTGTAAAATCAAAGAAAAATAAAATAAAAATAAAAATAGAGACTGTGTTGTCCTTAGGATATATGGTTTATTTACACCATAAGCCTACAATGGAGAGTCAGAAGGAGAGTTGGAACAGACTTCAAGGGTCAACTAGTCCAACCACCTGCAATGGAGGAATCACAGGGTGTGACGTTGGAAAAAACATCCTTCTTGATCACAGGGTCCATCTGTTTAAGGCACATCAGCCTTAACTTCAAATTTCCCTGAGATAGCCTTAGCAATGATCTTCAACTGTCTAGCTTTTTTTTCAATCATAGACCACACATACACAACCTTAATTGGATTTGTACAATTCCAACAACAACAACAACAACAACAAACAAACAAACACTGTCATGAAATGTTGTTCTACGGATCTATTGTATACCGAAATGTGTTTCTATTGGCTATTTCGGTAAAAGTTGACGTTCCTTCCTTGGCTAGGTTGTGGCATTTATTTCAAGATTTATAAGGAAAGGTTTATACACACGGGGAAATTTGTTAGGTTTTAAATGGGCCTTAAGGAAGGATTGAAATCTACTGGGAGAAGGGAATCCAAAACTATTTTTTCCTATTTCTACAGATGACTTTTTTATATATATACCTAGTGAATCCCAAGAGGGTTTTCCCCCCTCCCAGAGTAGTATATTTTCAGCATTAGTATTATGCTCTGTAGTCATGAGGAATAGCAAAAAAATACCCTATTATCTTCAGTAGATAATGTACATTGAAACTCAAACTAGAATTGCAGCAGTGGCACAGATAAGCAAACTGAAAGCAAAATATATATATTCTTTAAGAAAACAACAACCACACAATTTGTTCAATGCAAGACACACATTATATAACTTCCAGGGTCAGTTTCAATCACTTGCAATTAGCACCCTAGTGCCTGATTATATCATCTGCCACAGTGATAGATAGAATAGATAGATAATCCTTTCTTACTTAAATAGGCCATTACTGCAGCATAAGATTAAAATCTATCACTGAAAGTCCCCAGGTAGTTATCTCAGAAAGTTATGTGTAGGAGGCAGCAGCAAGTGAAGGCAACTTTGCATTCCCAGAATGCCCCAGGGAACTACGGTTTCATTTCTCAGGAATCAGAGGGAGTAAAAGTAAGATGGGACTGAGATACACAACATCACCTTGCCAACAAAGGTCCATATAGTTAAAGCCATGGTTTTCCCAGTAGTGATGTATGGAAGTGAGAGCTGGACCATAAAGGAGGCTGATCACTGAAGAATTGATGCTTTTGAATTATGGTGCTGGAGGAGACTCTTGAGAGTCCCATGGACTGCAAGAAGATCAAACCTATCCATTCTGAAGGAAATCAGCCCTGAGTGCTCACTGGAAGGACAGATCGTGAAGCTGAGGCTCCAATACTTTGGCCACCTCATGAGAAGAGAAGACTCCCTGGAAAAGACCCTGATGTTGGGAAAGATGGAGGGCAAAAGGAGAAGGGGATGACAGAGGACGAGGTGGTTGGACAGTGTTCTCGAAGCTACAAACATGAGCCTGACCAAACTGTGGGAGGCAGTGGAAGACAGGAGTGCCTGGCGTGCTCTGGTCCATGGGGTCACGAAGAGTCGGACACGACTCTTGCAGTCCATGGGACTAAACAACAACAACAACAACGAGATACACAACTGCAAATAAAATGATTTAAATGTGAGGTAAAGTACAATATAACAAATGTGACACTAGATGACAACAGTGAGCTATGCCAAACTCAATGTCTTTTTCAAAACATTTTTTAAAGAAAAGCATTTTCGCAGCATTTTTTATGTGTGTAGATTTCAGCATGGGGACCCTGTTCTGTGAAGAGGCAAAAAGGCAGGCAAGGGACTCAGGTAGAGCTGCTGCCTAAAGCTAGACTAAAGGCAGCTTCCTGATTGTCAAAAGTGATCACAGTGGATGACAATAAACAAAAGTAGTATACTCGCCTTATGGTTATTGATGGCAGAGTGCCCATGTCAGGGATAGCCAAGATACCTACAGATGTTGGTAAACTACAGAGGAGGTGGGAAACTTCTAGGCGTAAGGCTAAATTTGGACCACGGGGCTGTTTTCCCTAAACCATGCCCATCTCTCCCACCTGTGACATTGTATGGGACAGGTGCAGACATGGTTGCAAAGGAGCAACTGGGAGACTTAAGTTCCTGACTGTTCCTTTGCTGGAGTAAGATACTGCCATTGCCCACCCCACCCCAACAAGGACTATTTGTGCCTCCGGCCCTGCATGTTTAAAACACTACCATGCCACAGTCATGGCTTTCCCCAAGGAATCCTGGGAAATGTAATTTGTTGTAGGTGCTGAGAGTTGTCAGAAGACCCCTGTTCCCCTCACAGAGATACCATCCCCAGAGTGCCTTGGGAAGAGGGATTGGTGGTTTAACCACTCTGGAAATTGTAGCTCTCTGAGGAGAATTGGGGTCTCCTACCAACTCCCATAAAGAAGGCAGATCGCCGAAGAATTGATGCTTTTGAATTATGGTGCTGGAGGAGACTCTTGAGAGTCCCATGGACTGCAAGAAGATCAAACCTATCCATTCTGAAGGAAATCAGCCCTGAGTGCTCACTGGAAGGACAGATCCTGAAACTGAGGCTCCAATACTTTGGCCACCTCATGAGAAGAGAAGACTCCCTGGAAAAGACCCTGATGTTGGGAAAGATGGAGGGCACAAGGAGAAGGGGACGACGAGATGGTTGGTCAGTGTTCTCAAAGCTACCAGCATGAGTTTGACCAAACTGCGGGAGGCAGTGGAAGACAGAAGTGCCTGGCGTGCTCTGGTCCAGGGGGGTCACAAAGAGTCGGACACGACTAAACGACTAAACAACAACAACTCCCAGCGCTCTTCACAAACTATTCAATTATTCAATAAAACTATTATATTCACAGAGAAAGACTCAGAAATGCAGCCTCTTGGAATAATGGTGTTGCTCCCAGTGAAGCTCCACCCCCTCTGTCTCTCTCACTTCCTCGTGAGTCATTGCTATGGGTGAAAACTGCCCTCTGCCTTTGAGCCCTTTGCTCTCCTACTTTCAAGGCCCGCCTTGTTCTGGAATGCTTTCTAAAGACACTGAGTCTGTCAGCTATCGCTCCCCTGGTGCTTCCTCCTCCTCTCCCAATATTTCCCAACTTTCCCCCTCATCTTCCTCTGAGCTGTGGCCTCCCTCAAACCCCTGTTGTAATTCTGAAGTGTCTCCTTCTTCTCTGGAAGAGTCAGGCTGGGGAGGCAGTCTCCACCATTCCTCCTCTGCCCAGTCCCTGACAACCTTTGGCGTTCTGCACCTGTAACCTGACCTGTACCACTGCTAGTCTTGAATAAAGTTTTCTTCCTACTCACAAATAAGAGTCTCGGTTAGGGAGAGTTATGATGCTGCTTTAAATGCACAGTGCAGATGGCACCTTAATCTGTGTAGAGATTAATGTGTGCAGGGAAAAGAATGGGTAGCAAAACGTATTTAAGCAAACTGACCTAATTCACACCTCGCTAACACGTGGAATGGAAGATAATTACCTTTGAATTTGCACTTCTCCAAATATTGTGATACAGCTAGCTTATAAATACCAAAATGTGTAAATATTTCTGCATATTTGTGATACACTGTGTTTAGAAATGCATGCCGTATTAATTTAAATCTATATTGTGTGGGGAAAGTATTTAAGTATTTAAATTGTATTTTCACCAGGGGGAGGGAACCTCAGGCCCGTGAGCTCTCCCCAGACCACAACCTTGTTCCAGAAAATGTCCCTTGATGGCCTGGCTGGAGAATTCAGATGGGTGGGTAGTCCACAGTACAAAATTAAAAATTGCACTCCTGGTTCCAATCGCTTTTGCCTCTGGCCCCACCAGAGGAGACCGATTGGACCCATGTCTAGAAGGGATGGGACAAGCAGGAAACCAGTCTGAGCCATGCTTTCTAAGCAGGGGTCAAGCAGAAGAGTGGACGACCCCAACAACTTTAACAGCATGAAAAGAAAAGGCTAAGGAGTAAACCCCACACAAATTCAGAGTCCCTAAGACAAATGGATAGTTTCTTGTATAATAATAATAATAATAATAATAATAATAATAATAATAATATATAACAAAATTTTATTTATACCATGCCCTCCCCAGGCAGCTAACACCAGGTATAAAAACAATTGATTAAAATACAACTTAAAACCAAGATGAAAATACAACATTAAAATGCAGCCTCATTGCAGTAAAAACTCAAATCAAAAACTTTTGGGGGATGAAAATGTCAAATCTTCACCAAAGCCAACTATCCAGACTGGTCCTACATGGGCCAGAAAAAAGCCAGGGAAGTCCCCAAATAGGAGTTCCATCACAGAAGGAGAAAGTTCCATTACAGAAGGAGAAAGGAGAAAGGAAAGAGGGGGTGGGGATCAAGTTGATTCCAAGCCAAAGGCCAGGCAGAACAACTCTGTCTTACAGGCCCTGCAGAAAGAAATCAGATCCTTTTGTCTCCTTTTGCCCTAGGTACTGGTATGTCCCTAGGTAAAGGGACCCCTGACCATTAAGTCCAGTCGCAAACGACTCTGAGGTTGCAGCACTCATCTCGCTTTACAGGCCAAGGGAGCCGGCATTTGTCTGCTCAGCAGACAGTTTTTCTGGGTCATGTGGCCAGCATGACTAGGCTGCTTCTGGCACAATGGAACACCGAAACTAGAGCAGTGAACAGAAACGCTGTTTACCTTCCCACCACAGCGGTACCTATTTATCTACTTGCATTGCGTGCTTTCGAACTGCTAGGTTGTCAGGAGCTGGGACAGAGCAAAGGGAGCTCATTCCATTGCGGGGATTCGAACCGCCGACCTTTCAATCAGCAAGCCCAAGCAGCACAGTGGTTTAACAAACAGCGCCAAATGTATTGCTCTGCTTTCCTTTGGCCCACAACGAGGCTGAGAAGAAGGTCTTGCCCTCTGGGCAGCCAACAACCTCCATATATACTGCCCAGGCTTGCACCTCAGGGAGATCACTTTGGTGCAACTAACACAGTGGTTTAACTTCACCCCTGGAGGCACACTCCATTGTCTCTCAAGACTGACAGATGTCAACAATACACATACACACACATTTCACAAACATAAACATTTTAATGCACATTTTCTCCTAACATCTGAATTTGTGCTCACATTTTTGGGTTGTGGGGCTGTATTTAAAAATTCAGAAAATGCTCCCTTAATTCTAGCTGGATGAAGAAGCTCCCTGAAATGATAAGGAATTACTTGACCATATTTCAACTGCTTCATTTACTCACACACAAACAAGCGCTCAAACTTTCCATTCTTTTTGCCCAGGACAGCCTTACCATATTGTGGCATTGGCAGGTAAGGCATAATTTATTTTTATTTTTGCCATGTCTAAGCTGTGACTACAATTGGAACAGAAAGTTGTTAATTAAGAGGGTTGTTTCGAAAGCTACCGCTCAAGCAACCTTAAATCAATTAGCAAATGTTTGCAAAGCACTTTGAAGATGGGAAGTACTGTGCTATATAGCTGTTAAGTATTGTTGTTTTTAGTTTAGGGTCTCTTTAATTAACTTTTGCAAAAAGCTGGCATAATCATAGATGCCAGGAAGGATGGGAGCATCTTATTAGCACATTTTCTGTGCTTGATAACTCTCTGCAACAATAGCAATTGTTGGAGTGTCAGTCCTAGAAGAAACACATTTTGCCTAAATAATTTAATACTGTGTTTAGCAGGGTGGTATGGTTGTTTGGGGCTGCAGAGGGGAGCAGAATTTCAGCTTTCATTTCTGATTATGAAAAGCAAGTTCCTGGTCCTTTTCCACACCCCCACCCTACCCCAGCACCGAGGAAGAGGGAAATAATACATTTTATTCTTCACCGAATGATTGGCGAAAATTAAATAATCGCATTTCCAAAACTCCCTTCCTCCCAGTTCAGTGATGGTGGGAAATTCTGCCTGAAGAAAAGAAAGAGGGAATTTCCTCTTGAATCTCATTGCTGAGTGCTGCAGCACTGAGATCTCAAGATAAAACCTTCTGCCTGCACTGATTTCTCCCACAGACTGGAAGATTAAACTACAGGGGCTAGAAGACTATTTGCCCCAGCATGCTGGTGGCACTGTGGTCTAAACCACTGAGCCTCTTGAGCTTGCCGATTGGAAGGTCAGCAGTTCGAATCCCCACAACGGAGTGAGTTCCCATTGCTCTGTCCCAGCTCCTGCCAACCTAGCAGTTCAAAAGCACACCACCACAAGTAGATAAATAGGTACCACTGCGGCGGGAAGGTAAATGGCGTCTCCATGCGCTGCTCTGGTTTCCATCACAGTGTCCCGTTGCGCCAGAAGCGGTTTAGTCATGCTGGCCACATGACCCGGAAAGCTGTCTGTGGACCAACACCACATTTAGTTGTTTGCACCTGTTTTAGTTCTGCACACTGTCCCTAATCCAACAAGGGAATCCTTCCAAGGATCTACTTTGCTGGAATATAGCGAAATGATGTGTTCTACCTTCAAGCATGATTGTTACCCCCAGCTCCCCCCCACACACATCAAAATGACTTTCATCACAGTTTCAGTTTTCATCTGAAGACTGGACAAAAAGAATGAGCTGTTTCTTTTAGAGCAGGAATTGAGTTGTCATTTTCATGTTCATGCCTGGTGCTCAATGAACGGAAGAGTTTCTCTGAAGCATCTCCAAGGCTTTGTGTTCCTAATAAGGTTGTTCCTGACTTTTGATTTAAAAACAAAACAAAGAAAAACCAAAACATGTTTCTTTCTGGATATATTTCCCCCCACCTCCAGGTTTACACCAAAAAAAATCCATAATTGGAAATAATTAAGGAAGAAAACCTCTCTCGACAATTTCTCCCCCTCCTTTTTTTCAGCCTCCGTAATTTGTTCATTGGTGGTAGCTTACTGTGTATAATCAGCAGCTCTGTTTCTCCATATAATCAACTCATTTCCTCCTCTGAAACAAGCTACCCAGCCACACGACAAACAGCATAATGAACAAAAACTGGGCCAGGAAGTGCAGCACTCTTGCAAGGCACTGTGAGATAACACACTTTGCCATGCTGAAGTCATCTTTAGGAGAGTCTGAAGAATGGGCTGCCTTCAGAGAAATGTGTCCAATTCTGTGTGTGTGCTTGTGGGTGTACTGGGGATGAACGCACCTGTCAGTTTCACTTTCTCATTTTTTCCATTCTTAAATTTAGCTCCCCACATCTCTGAATCAATCTGCAATTATTCTCTCCCTCCCCCTTTTTAAGTCCTCATGAAAATTGTCAGCATTTTAAAATAAATTTTACCCAATACATGTTACGTTCTTTCAGGATACGTCCTGCGGTGACCCGTAAGTACCAGAAAGGGTTACTTCCGGGTTTCGCCGCTTGCACATGCGCAGACGTGCAAAATGACGTCACGCGCATGCGCAGACTCAGGTTGCGTTCTGCTCATGTTGCGAATGGGGCTCCAGAATGGATCCCGTTCGCAACCAGAGGTACCACTGTACTTCCGGAAGCATTTACTTCTGGAAAACTCCATATGGAAGCCGCATGGCACGTTTGACTTCTGAAAAGCGTTCAGAAACCGAAGTGGTTACTTCCAGGTTTTCGGCATTCAAAAACCAAAACATTCGACTTCTGAAACGTTCGAAAACCGAGGTACCACTATATGTCTTAAGGGAAGAGGCTTCCGCCCCTTGTTTTTGGTGCATATAGAATACTTTTTATTTCCCTATTGATTTTCCCTCCTTTGTTCTCCCCTATACTTTTTGTGTGTGTGCACTCCCCTAGCTGGAACTGCAGGATTTGTTTGTCCTTTACCTACCCATGCAACATAAGCTGGAGTTGCAGCCAGGATGTGGGAAGGGGTGATGAAGAAGCCAGAGCAAAATGACTTCACCTCTTTGGGGATTTTATCCCCTCCACCCCTCAAGGTTAAGAGCATGCATAGGGTTTCTGTTAAGTTGTGGGTGAACATATCAGATGACACAGCGATTCTTCAAACAGCTCTTGTTTATTCACAGGCCAGGACAGAACAGAACTGAAGGGTTCAGTCAGCCTGTTTATATAGAGCTCCAGTACAACATCACTGTAACAACTTTCTAAAACTATCCAATCACTGAAAGTCACTTTCGATCCCTTATTTGCATAACTATCTACAGTATCCCCCTGCTGGCCCAGGGTGAGAACTTCAGTACATAACAGTTTCCATTGCTGCAGTCGTACAGCCCCAACCAGGGTGGCTCAGCGAGTAAAGCTCCTTGGGTTCTGCCATGGTTGCGCTTACTTCCAAGTAAATGCACCTTGATAGGATCATCACAACTTTACAGCCTGTTCCTTTCTGTTGTTTTTTCTAGGGGAGTAAGTCTTCCTGGGTTCACCTGCTCACACACATCTCCCCATCCTTGCTCCCAGCAAGCAAGAGACATCACTACAGTTAAAGGATACATTCTGTTCCAAGAAAAGCACTCTTGGAGGGCCAGTTGAGGGGTGTATCCTGTGGTATATTCAGATGAGGAGTGATAATAATAATAATAATAATAATAATAATAATAATAATAATTGTATCCCAGCCCCCCCAGCCAAAGCCGGGCTCAGAGTAGCTAACGAGTAAAAATAGCACAGTGTATATAAAATCACACAATTAATTAAAATGCATTCTAAAATCAATTCAGAATCAAATTAATGGCAACCACTGGGTTAGAGTTCTATGAGGATGACAGAAGGAGAGAGGAGGTCAGACTGTGCTTTGGCCAAAGGCTTGGCGGAACAGCTCCATCGTGCAGGCCCTGTGGAAAGATGTCAAGTCCCGCAGGGCCCTAGTCTCTTGTGACAGAGCATTCCACCAGATCGGGTCCACGGCCGAAAAAGCCCTGGCTCTGGTTGAGGCCAGCCTAACCTCTCTGTGGCCTGGGACCTTCAAGATGTTTTTTTTTTTTTGAAGATCGTAAATTCCTCTGTGGGACATACCAGGAGAGGCGGTCCCGTAGGTACAAGGGTCCTAGGCTGTATAGGGCATTAAAGGTTAAAACCAGCACCTTAAACCTGATCCTGTACTCCACCAGGAGCCAGTGCAGCTGGTATAGCACTGGGTGAATGTGATCCCGTGGCAAGGACCCTGCAAGCAGTCTCGCCATGGCATTTTGCACCTGCTTATTGTGTTAGTGCTTCTGCCCCTAGAAAATGTAGTGACAGAGGCATTTTGCACAGCTAAATAGTTTATTTTTCCATTGATGTATATTTTGAAGACATGAATCTCCCCTTGACCTTTCACTCCATCAATAGATTCCAGCCATTTGCATTATTTGTTGAGCTGTTTACTAACCTTGTTTTCTCATGGCTCACCATTGCAAAAATGCCCATGTCCCACAGACGGATGAAAGCTTCATTTGGATGCTGTTTATAATAACCTCCCCAAAGTGCATCATTTTATTTTCCGCTTCATATGAAATGCTGATGCTCTTGCTTTGCCTTTTGCAGAAACACAGTTTTGATTTTTTTTTGCCCCCCATCTCCTCCTCCTCCCCATCTTGCTGGAAATAGAACTGTTGGGAAATCAGCTTTTTAAAATGGTTGTCTAATAGTCTCTGCCTTTTGAATTTATTTTGTTTCTGGTGATCAAGTTTACGTTTTAGTGTTGCCTGAAGTGTTTCATTCATAAAGAGTGATTGAGAAAATAATTATAACAGGCTGCCTCTTTGACAGTGTTGGAAAACACGGTGAGTGTGCTAAGAATGATCAGAATTGCAGTGACGGTGTAGAAATTGTTGTTTGATACTCGGGGCGGAAAGGAGGGGAGTACACATGGATCGAGGAGGCAGTCAGGAACTGAATCTATCTCCCCAGGAGCTGGTAATGTGAGGGGGGCTGGGACCCTGTGGCAGAACGGAGTGGGTGCCTGGGGCTCAGAGGGAGCAACTGTGCAAGTACCAGCAAAGGTGGTATTTACTCTGATATTGCAGATTTATTGTGTATTGTGCATTTTATGTGGGTGAGGTTCTGCCCCATCCTCCTGGGCTGGATGTTGTCGGCAGCCCTCCTCCTGATCAGTGTGTGTATATTTGCACATGTGTGGAACAAATGCTATCAGGAAGGGATTTCCATTTATTTATTTATTTATTTATTAATAATAATTCTTATTAATTTTAACATATAAATTATAATACATACCACAAAACTTCACCACTTATACAATCTTTTTTTTTGGAGGGGGGGGGCTTCCATCATCAGCACCTCTGATGATCCACCGTTTTTATCACTTCTTATGCATTTCTTAAATTCATATTGCCTTTAATTATCCTAACTAACCATCCTCCCCTTTATCCATTTTTGCAAAAGTTCCAATAATTCACCTCACAAAACTTCTTGCAAACCTACAAACATAATCTGATCATCACAATTACTTTTCAAGTAGTCCGTAAATTTACACCAGTCTTCTGTGAATTTCTGGCCCCGCAGATTTCGAATCCTTCCTGTTAGTTTGTCTAGTTCTGCATAGTCCATTAATTTCATCCTCCATTCTTCTTTCGTCGGTAATTCTTCTTGCTTCCATTTGTGTGCCAATAATATTCATCAGGAAGGGATTTCCATTGGACAACACAGCCAGAACGGCTGGTTCAGGTGCCAGTTCTAGCTTTTGCTTAAGCTCGCTTCCCTCTCCTCCCTCCCCATCAATTTTCCTCGTGTGCTGTGCCATTTTTAGATAGTGAACCTGAGGCCAGGGACTTACCTCAGGACTGATTTTTATAAGCTGCCCTGACAGCCTTTTTGGCTAAACCGGCACTGCAAAACGTGACAACAGAACCAGGGCTTTCCTGATTCTTGCCCATCCTAGATGTAAGATAGGCATGATTCAGGGGAGGAGAACCTTTTCGGCCTGCGGTCCAAATTCTCTTCTGGGCAAACTGCTCAGGGCCACATGTTAGCAGTGAGGGGGGGGGGGGTCAGAGGCAAAAGTTAGCAACACTATTAATGCAAAACACCCCTCTCTCCTCCACCCAGGCAAGCAAAATAAATTATCACAGTCAAAGGCCACATCCATTCAGGCAATAACACTTGGGTGTGAAGCAGTTTCTGTTGAAGTCAGAGTAGCGAAACCACAGCTAAGGTGCTCAAATCATATATATGACCGACACACTTCTTTGGAAATTAAACCAATGTCCAGACTTCAGTATTCAAAAACCTTATTTGCAGAAACTTATAGATGAATTAAAATATATTTACAGCCACATGCTCATCCAAGTATGGGTTTACAGTCTCTTCTTATAACTTCCATGCAACGGTCACCTCCAGGCTTGACTACTGTAATTCGCTCTGTGTGGGGCTGCCCTTGAAGCTGTCCCAGAAACTCCAGCGGGTGCAGAATGCTGCAGCGAGGCTCCTCACAGGGTCTCTGCCATGGGAGCATATTCAGCCAGTGCTTTTCCAGCTGCACTGGCTCCTGGTGGAGTACAGGGTCAGATTTAAGGTGCTGGTTTTGACCTTTAAAGCCCTTCACGGCCTAGGACCCTCGTATCTATGGGACCGCCTCTCCCGGTATGCCCCACGGAGGACCTTAAGGTCCATAAATAGCAACACCCTAGTGGTCCCGGGCCCTAAGGAAGTTAGATTAGCCTCAACCAGAGCCAGGGCCTTTTCAACACTGGCTCCGGCCTGGTGGAACGCTCTGTCTCATGAGACCAGGACCCTGCAGGATCTGATTTCTTTCCACAGGGCCTGTAAGACAGAGTTGCTCCACCTGGCCTTTGGCTTAGAATCAGTTTGATTCCCTCCCCCTCTTTCTTTTTCCTTTCTCCTCCTGTGAAGAGGATGCATCCTAATGTTTTAATGTTGTATTTTAATCTTTTTTAAAAAATTGTATTTTAATCAACTTGTTTTTATTTTTGGTTGTTAGCCGCCCTGAGCCCGGTCTTGGCTGGGGAGGGAGGGGTATAAATAAAATTATTATTATTATTATTATTATTATTATTATTATTATTATTATTCCAAACAACAGTATTTCCCCCTCTTTCTAGAGCTCAGCCCTCAGTTTCTATATCTCAGTTAGGCCATGCCTTGCAGCTGCTATGAGAGACTTCCATTTTTACCTTCTCCTGCAACCTTGCTCTCTTTATTTCAAGCAGAGATGAAGCACTCCAACACTCTATTCAACTTAGCAGTGTTCACAGTGGATTATAAAACACAGTCATCTTGCTTCACATAAAACAGGGTCTCAATAAATACCTCCCATGTGACCAATGTTAGCCAATCACATGAGAACTACTAGAGAACTCTCTAGAACTCAGTTACCAACCCGTTCAATTAAAACACATAGTAATGCATACAAGCATTTACAATTTCAGTGAATTAAATTACTATACTTAACAGTGCCAATGTGGGGTGGTGCCTGGGGAGGCTTCCAAGGGCCAGGTAGCAAGGTCTTGAGAGCCACATTCAACTACCATGGCTGAGGTTCCCCATCCCTGATATCAATAAATTAGGAGAGGAATCCTCATTAGCATAAATTCCTTGTTTGCATGAGACAATGAATAGCCTTTGTTTCCTCTGCCTGAATGCATTATCAGTGTTAGGAGGCATGTACCCTTTTTTTGCGTGGCAAGACCCCTCCCCCATGTGAAATGAAGACACTGGACACGTTATTTAAGGTTAATGGGCATAAAAAAGGCCACAACTTTATTGATTACAGAATTGAAAGGTATTTGAAAGGTATTGGCCTTAGGCATTGGCTCCTATCGACTACCCGGCATGGAGACCGGGAAGGGTTATCCACAAGCCGTGGGAGTCCTGTTGAAGTACGCCAACTAGGATCCCACGGGTGTCACCGCTCGGGGGCCCTTACCTCCCTAGGTTTCGGACAAGGCAACCTTTCCTTGGGGGAAGGTGATGGGGCTTCCTTCCCCCCCATTCATTTGCATAACAATGAACCCTTGCCAATGCCTAACCGCCAATACCGAGGAAGTTGTGACGTTTGCTACGAGGTAGGCGAAAAAACCAAAAGGCTGACAGTGCGCCAAATTGGAAAAATTCCTACCAGGCCCCTTGCGGCGACCAACCGGAGTCCATAGCAAGGTCGTAGCTAGCTAAGCCTAAGGGTGGGTGGGATGGGAAAACCGCTCAGCTGGCAAGGGGAAAGAGGGCGGTCCCTGGGCGTGCCTGGCCTTAAGTAGGCTAGGCCACGCCTCCCCAGCCCGCCGATTGGCGGGCAGGGTAGCAGGCACGCCCGGGGATTCCCTGGATCTCGTGGGGGCAAAAGGCCAGCCCCCGCGTGTGTGGGAGGGGGTAGCCCGCAACCCCCTCTCCTCCCAAGCTCGGAAATGGCTTTGTAACAGTTTTCCAATTCATGTAGTTTGGAGAATGTTAAGCAGTTGAGTCTGATGCTGCTCAGACAGAATCTGCTTCCATGATTTCCTTAGGACCTTTGCCAGTGTGTTGATTAATATGTCAAACAAAATATTCTGAATGAAATGGTGCCTCTCGGAGTGTGAAATACATCCGTGCAAATGGCAAAGAGCAGCAGAAGTCGCAGCGGGAATGCCCATATTACTTATTTGTTGCAACGGATAGCTCCATGGAAGCGCTGCGATTCTGAGCCAGTGTTCAGCAATCTATGGAGCAGGAAGCTGCTAAACTGATCAGGCTATGAGACAGGTCAGGCACTGCTTGTATAGCAGGTCCCTCCCTATCTTTGATTCTGCACATTTGATGCCTCACTGTCGGAGGCAGGAGCAGATTCCACTGGTAAAGGGTTGTGTCCAGGGTGACATCAGGTGACTTTATTCATTACATTGATATGCGGTTTTCCAGCTAAAATGACATGGAGTGGTTCTTTCTTCTCTTGCAGCAAAAAGAAGAGAGAAAGAGTCTTGTAGCTTCTTAACGTTGTGATTTTTAAATGGATCGTGCAACTTGCGCTATCTTGCACTACAAATCCACTTCCGAGCTAGGGAGGAGGTGGGGTTGCGGGCTTCAGGCCCCTCCCCACACTCGCGGGGGCTGGCCTTTTGCCCCCACGAGATCCCAATGCCAGCCAATCAGGGGGCGCGGGGGCGTGGCCTCACCTATTTAGGTCTGGCACGGCCAAGGACCGCCCTCTTTCCTGCGCCACAGCTGACCCGGTTTTCCCTACCCACCCACCCTTTAGGCTAGGTTCTCTGACTTTGCTATGAACCTCGGTTGGTCACCGTCAAGGGGCCTGGTAGGAACTTTTCCAACTGGCAGATTGGCTTCAGCCATTTGGTTTTCACCTACCTCGTAGCAAACTGTCACAACTCCACGGTATGGGCGGTAGGCATTGGTGGGGGTACAGTCTATTGTTATGCAGATGAAGGGGGATAGGGAGCGCCATCACCTTCTCCTAAATAAAGGGTAGTCCGGTAAAGGATTCCGGGGGGCGTGGCCTTGTCCTAAGCCTATGGAGGTGCGGGCCCACAGCACGCCCCCATGCGGTGACCCCGGGGGAGGTCCTAGTTGACGTGCCTCAGCAGTACTCCTCCCACTGGTGGTTAACCCTCACCGGCCAGGCCGGTTAGTAGTAGGACCAATGCCTAAGCTAATACCACTCAATTCCTGCAAACAATAAAGTTGTGGCCTAATTTGACCCATTAACTCGAATTCTTGTGTCCTGTGTTCTATGGGGGGAGGCGGGAACTCGCCAGGCAACAAAAGCAGACCCCCCAAAAAAAGAATCCTCCCAGAGCATTTATGGTCAGGAAAGTTGCAGGATAATAGCAGGAAGCTATGGGATATGGACTGGCTGGAAACGAAGCGCGATGTCTGCCCTCAAAGCTCTGCAGGCTCAAGCAGTATTGAACGCAGAATCACATACGACCGACTCAACACCACCAGGAGCACAAATCATCTTGAATGCACAATAAAAATGCATCTGGAGGGGCTCGTAATGTAACCTGCCCTGGGACTGCATGGTGAAGGGCTGGCTATAAATGCGTGTAGAACAAATAAATCCATCAACACGGAAGTCTGAGGTTTCTATTCCATGTTCCTGCACCTCGGCCACACACACACACCTCCATGAAGGCAACCCAGAGACTTGATCACAGTTCAGTGACATATTCCAGCCCAGGCAAAAACACTTGGGAAGGGGTCAGAGCAGGCAGGTAAGGGGTGTGGCTTGTGGGTAGACCAAGGGCCAGATAGTGAAGCATTGAGAGCCACATTGCTGAAGAGTCCAGAGATCATCTTGGCTGTGAGTTCTGGAAGACCTTGCAGGCTTTTTTCCACCTAGCCGGGGAGGGCAGGACCCTAGTTACAAAAGCTGAGGCTGCTAAACAGACTCTAGAGCTGAGGTATGGCTTAGTGGGGTTTTCAGGGGGGCAATGTTGTCGTCATTTATATTAATTTTCCGTATTTTTATTTTAGATCTTCTTGTGATCTATGTGGAAATAGCTTGATTTGGTTGTGTACCTTTTGTTGCTGTTGTTGTTTTGAATACTTCTGTTATGTTACAGTTATGTACCGTATTTTCCGCTCTATAAGACACACATTTTCCCTCCAAAAATTAAGGGGAAATGTGTGTGCATCTTATGGAGCGAATGCAGGCTCCTTGGCTTCAGCTCCCGCCACGCTCCGGAGGCTTCGGGTTGCCTTCACTGAACCCCTCTCGCTCTCCAGGCTTCAAAGATAGGCTTTGGGTTCCTTTCGCTGAAGGGTAGGTGCCCCTTCAGCTAAGGCGCAGCGCCCCTTCAGCTAAGCAGAAGGAGAAATGGAAGGGGCTCCGTTTCTCCTGCCACTTCACTGAAGGGGCGCTGTGCAGAGAGGGGGAGATTTTTTTTTCTTGTTCTCCCCCTCTAAAACAAGGTGCTTCCTATGGTCGGGTGCGTCCTATAGAGCGAAAAATACGGTATTTTTTCATGCTGTAAGCCACCTTGAGCATGGTTTGAACAATGGAAAGGTGGCTTACAAATAAAATGATGTATGTATGCATGGAAATGCCAACTCAGGTCACTAAAACCAGCCTGTATCCAGCTGTCTTACTTAGTCTTTCTTGTATCTTGAGGAACAATCTGATCCTCTCCCAAGTAAACGTGCCCAGCACTGCGGCAGAGCTGTGCAGCATTAGCTGGCATGCCCCATTCTCATTATTTAAATCCGAAAGGCAGCTTGGATTTGATCATGATTGCAGCTCTCACATTTGAGCGTCCCATTGCTCAAGCTTAGCTTGTGCAAACGTAATTGAAAAACTAACCTTGCATCCAAAAACATACACACTTGCCAGCAGCCGATCTCGAATTCTATACGTGATTTGAAATAACAGCCAACATTTGGATTCTGCACTGTAAAGAATGAATGTGTGCAGTCAAGAAAGAATTAATTTCAGATATTGCTGAGGAATACAAAGGGGAGTGCGGTGGGCTCAGTGCATTTTGCCAAAGCAAGAACACACAGCACTTGACCACCTCTTAATTATTATAAGACAAGTAAGGGACGCGGGTGGCGCTGTGGGCAAAAGCCTCAGCGCCTAGGGCTTGCCGATCGAAAGGTCGGCGGTTCGAATCCCCGCGGCGGGGTGCGCTCCCGCTGCTCGGTCCCAGCGCCTGCCAACCTAGCAGTTCGAAAGCACCCCCGGATGCAAGTAGATAAATAGGGACCGCTTACTAGTGGGAAGGTAAACGGCGTTTCCGTGTTCTGCGCTGGCTCGCCAGATGCAGCTTTGTCACGCTGGCCACGTGACCCGGAAGTGTCTCCGGACAGCGCTGGCCCCCGGCCTCTTGAGTGAGATGGGCGCACAAACCCCAGAGTCTGTCAAGACTGGCCCGTTCGGGCAGGGGTACCTTTACCTTTACCTTTAAGGGAGAAATCACCACCCCACTCCTTGCCATTCATAAGGGGTTGTGTAGGAAAGTGAATCCCCTTTACTTCCCCCTAGAACTATTTGTCTGCAATTTGGCAGACTTGATCTGTCCTGGAGCGGCTCCTTTGTCTGCTAATTTCATCCACTTTGGCCAAAAAGGAAAAATCTTATAGCCATGTTTACACACACACACACACACACACACACACACACACACACACCATTATAGTGAATGGGAAAAACAGTTTCATTTCAGAATACAAATACACAGATCAAAGTGAAGAGAGCACAGAGCAACTCGGAAACAGACCAGGTTTTTTTTTTAAAACCCACTTATACAGACCAAAGGTCAAACTGGGGTCTTATGCATACCCTTAGCATGTTCCCTTTTTATCTCAGAATATAAGAAACGTTCTGCTGGATCAGGTCCAATGGCCAACCAAATGTCAGCTCGAAGCCAAAATGCAGGACCTAAGTGCAACAGCACTCTCCCCACTTGTGATTCCCAGCATCTGGTGCTCAGGGCCAGAGGTAGAACATACCCCTTCCTCTCAGAATTAGACCAAGGAATTTTGTTTGATGCAGAACAACATCAGTGCATGGGAGATGAAAGCCTAGAATGGTTAGATGTTGTTAGCTTCTCCCTGTTTTTGCAGGGAGACAGTTTTTCACAGAAATGTTACGTTCCCTGTTCACCGTTGCATCCAGCTGCCAGGCCACTAGCATCTGGCGTGTGAAAGAGTTGCTAAGAAAATGTACTAATGCCAGTTACGTTGCTTTCCAGCAGCCTTTCCAGCACTGAGATCACTGCTAAGGACTTGCTGTTGCCATTCCCTTCCGAAATATTACTGTGCATAGATATATAACAATTTCTGCAAAGAAACAGTAACCCAAGTCTTGGGTGCCAGGCAATTATCTTTGCAGCTTAGTACAGCTTGCTACTGTCCAGAAACATGTCACAGGCTGGGCTATTCCCTCCCTAATAGAAAAGCCGTTAAAAATGTCCTTTGGACAGCTGAAAGAGAAAAAACAGCTGGGAAATACAGACAACTGGTCTCTTGGTTTCTGAAATTGAATTTAAACTGAGGCCTTCAGATGCATACAGCTATAGTAATGTGGCTATGTAAAGCTCAACAAGAACGTGCATTTTAGTGCATGTTATCTGAGCCACTAGCTGTTCCCATGCTCCAAAAATGTTGGCGCATAAACAGTCAAAGGGCTGTGATGTGCAACCTGGTTGTTTCATCCATCCATCTGTACTGAAGATCCGTTCATGAAATAAGCTCCAAACATGCATTGTATTAGAGAAACGAGCTGCTAAACTACACATCAAAATGTGTTTATTGGGAAAAAATCATGTTAAAATGCTGGTGGATCTTTATGACTTCTTTAAATCCACAAATTCCTGCAAAATGTGGAGAACTGAATTGAAGACTGGGGAAATGAGAAATTCAGAGAATTGAAATGGACAGGTCCTTCTATCCCTAGATGCTACAAGGATGTGATTTTCAGAGCAAAAGGCCTATCCCACCCCAATAATAATAATAATAATAATAATAATAATAATAGCAGACAGGAAACACTGCCAAGAGACCTCTGAAAAGCCAAATAGTCAATAAACCAAGTTCTCTGAGAGTGAGTGGATCATCTATATATTACAACTACTTTATTAATGACTTGATTTTAATAGTGTTAAGTCATAAATCACAGAGGGAACCTCTTCAGTGAGCATATGTAACGATTCTTGAGAAGTCTGAAAACTACAATTCTGGGTATATTAGAAACAGAAACAAAAAATGTAGACATACAATTAATGGCCAGTTTACTAACAGGAGGTGTCATCCAAAGCTGGAAAGAAAAAAATAATTCTCTCTTTAAAAGAATGGCTGCAGAAGATAAGGGAAATTGCCGTAATGACTAAGTTAGCATACCAGAGATGAACATTAAGCAGCCAGCATGAAGATATATTTACAGAACTATGGGCTTTCTTTATTAACTTCTGGAGTAATAAAATTAGGGGCAATATAACCCCACTTAATTCCTGCCTACCCGTATAGCTTTGGGTTCCATCTATTCATCATCTTCAAAACTTATTTTTCTCTTCCATTGATAAAGGCATGTTCTGCGATGTATTTATCTTTGATAGAATCACAGTTTATAATGAAAATAGTAGTGTTAGCCCTTTATTACTTTTTTTTTATAGAGGAGGGGTAAAAATAATGTCTGTGGTGAAGCAATGCAATATCTGAATCTGCACATGTGGAAAACCAGAAGCTATTTCTGAGCCTAAGAAGAAAGAAAATGAAACTTCTTCATTCTGATACGACCACAGTTAGGATGGGTAAATCTGCATATTTCAGTTTCTCTCATTTTCTAATTTTTCCATCCTTCAGTTCAGTTCTCTAAATTTTCATATTGGTTTTCATTTTTTTTAAAAAAATCCTTAAGACAGTACAACAGTCTTTTAATTTGTATTTCCCTAATCTGTATACACATTTTTAAATGCAATTTTTACTAATGTGCAAATTTTTACAAAACACTTTTCCCTAATGTAATGCATTTTGTATTTTATTTTCACTAATATATGCATTTGTAGGCATGCTTTACCCTTGTACCTTAGGGACCCAGGTGGCGCTGTGGGTTAAATCACAGAGCCTAGGACTTGCCAATCAGAAGGTTGGCAGTTTGAATCCCTGCGATGGGGTGAGCTCCCATTGCTCGGTCCCTGCTCCTGCCAACCTAGCAGTTCGAAAGCACGTCAAAGTACAAGTAGATAAATAGGTACTACTCCGGCAGGAAGGTAAACGGCGTTTCCGTGCGCTGCTCTGGTTCACCAGAAGCAGTTTAGTCATGCTGGCCACATGACCTGGAAGCTGTACGCCGGCTCCCTCAGCCCATAGAGCGAGATGAGCGCCGCAACCCCAGAGTTGGTCATGACTGGACCTAATGGTCAGGGGTCCCTTTACCTTTTTACCCTTGTATATTATTTTTTGTAAATATATTACCTGGCTGGAGAACTATATTGCAAAATAAAGTAAAGGGTCCATTTCGAAGGTTGGCTATATTTCAGTTCACCTGTTGTTTTGGAAAGTCTGGGTAAGGTAAATTTGCCTTGCAATGTGAATTGAGTCGAATTTAAGAGAACTGAATTTAAGATTGGGAAAAATGCAAACCCAAGAGAAACCTAAATTGACCAATTCTGTGCACATAGCTCAGTGCTGTCTGCCCTGATTGGCAGTGTCTTCGAACACTGACCCCCAAGATCGTTTTGGTTGGAGATGTTTGAGATTGAACCTCTCCAAAAGTTCATGCCAACTGTGTGCACTATTCCACCTCCCGTTTGGGAAATTAAAAGAGAAATTAATCTCAACCGTTGAGATATTTGTCACTCATCACCATCTCTGTTGAGTCAGTAACATCAATGTAACTGTTTACAAGGCTTTCCGTCTCAACAGCTTCTGCCTTCTGGAATGTTTGCTTCATGTCGTCCCTGAGCAACCTTCATGCAAATCAACACACGGAGAGTTTGCTTCCCCTTCGTGGTGTGCAGTGATAATTCACTTATGCAAAGCAAGTTGGAAGGAACCAAAGCATTTTTACGGGTGCAGATATTGTGCTGCTAGAAGGTAGAATCTCCTTTTCAAAACTTGCCTGGCTCCTTTGCTTGAGTTTGATTATTGGTACCTGGCGAAGATGTTTCGCTGCCTGCAGCACTCTGCAGTACTGAGCCAAGTCATTCCATCACAGTAGGTAGAAAATCCCATTGGCATATCTCCCCTTCCCTAACAGAAAAATAAATAAATACAGTATTTTGCAGCCCTTCCAAGCCACCCAGAATTGGCTGTTTGAAATGGTGCCCTCACTCAGCCTTAATAGTAGAGCCACCCTATCTTGGCTTGGCCCTTCTAAAATTGAAAGGCATTTCAAGTCCTCCTCCCCAGAACACCTTATGTCATGGAAATTCTGCTCCATATTGATCCAGAGCAAATAATAATAATAATAATAATAATAATAATAATAATAATAATAATTTATTTGTTCCCCAGCCACTCTGGGCAGATTCCAACAAAGATTAAAAATACATTAAAATTAAAATGTATAGTTAGCAGAGTAAAAACTTATACACGTTGCAGGATTCCCCCCCAAAATAGACCAGAGGCAATTGTATTTCATCCAGCAGAGTGTTACTGCTACTGAAGGCAAATGAGCATGATGGTCACAAATCTAATACATTCAGGATTGGCACTGTCCATAAGAAATCCAGTTGCAGCAGACTTAACTTAAACTTACAATAACTTATAACCAGACCAAACCTTAACATTAAGCATACTATGTACAGAATCACCGCACCAGAAGGAAGAGAGATAGAAAGAGAAAGTGAGACCCAGGCTCCTTCTGGCCTTATTATTCTAGTCAGCATGACCTTGACAAAAGAGATAACAGAACCAGTTTAAGCCAGCTTTACTCAGCTTCTCTGAAGGTATAACCCAAACATCATGAACCTTCTGCTTGCTTCTTGCACACGGAGAACCTTCCAGAACCCTCTTGAACGAATTAGAAAAGGAAAAATCTCTACAAATCAGATCAATACTTGCTGCACCAAGAAATGCAAACTGACACTTGATGCCCCTTCCATAAACATCCCTTGAGAGCCCCACGGCAGCATAAGAACAGAAAGTCTGTTGCCCCAGGTGGGTGCCATTCAGCTTTCTGGGAACCGCATGCCAGTGGAACTAAAGTGAGGGGGACAAAAAATGTTAATTTTACTTTTCTACACATAAACTGTTTTATCCTCCATCCAGGCAAGCATAGGGCTTTGCCACGGTTCTAAGACATATTCCATCCTGTAGAAAAACATACAAGAAGGGTACAAAACTACAAGAATGTGGGAAGAGCCCCAAGACCATTGGAGAGTCACATTTGGACTCAGACCCCACCCCTGCATTGAGGGCAAACCAAGCTGTGCTGTGCTCCTCCACAGTGTCCTTCCAATTTAATCACCCTTGTTGAGAAGACCTTCCAAGTACATCACGTCCCACATAAATTGATGGACTCTGACTTTTGGATAGCCTGACTTTGACACACTGAAGTGTCTTAGGCTAGCCTTACTCCACTTAAGGCAGTATCATACCACTTTAAACAGTCATGGATTCCCCCAGTGAATCCTGGGAAGTGTAGTTTGTTAAGCGTGCTGAGAGATGTCAGGTGACCCCTGTTGCCCTCTTATCAGTTCTCAGAGTAGCTTATCAATCAAACTTTCTTCCCAGGGAACTCTGGGAATTAGAGCTCAGTGAGCGGTACGATACTGCTTCAAATGTATACTGCCTTACTTTTGATTATGGAAGTTTGTTTAACATGTCCTCATGCTGACTAGTGTTGCTAAGCAACACTGAGAGTAACATATGTGCTGGCTAGAGTCTCCTTTGCTAGTTTACAGGGGCTGCTTTTCGCTCCCTAAATTTTGCCAGCTAGATGAAAGGTTCCTACAGGATATTGATGTGTGGTCATGGTGTGCATTGCAAATGGCACTCAGATCAGAGGCTCAACTGAACGAGCCCCGGGACTACAATGCATGCTAAATAATAAGCTGGGACTTTAATGCTACTCCTAATCTGAGGCTGTGGAACTGTTTGGTTCTACATCCATTTCCTCCCTGTCACAACTCCAGGGGTGTTTACTTCTGTGCCAGCCAGACTGAAAACCTATTTAAAGACATCAAAGAAGGAAAAGTAGCATCTTGGATTAAAAAAAAAGTCCTCTGTGTTATGAATGACATGTCACCTAAATAGGCTACAAAACATCTACACACACACACACACACACACACACACACACTTCACTCTTGTTAGTGCTGGTGCACAACTCAGTGACCAGCAACAATGAAAAACTAAGGGTTGGGTAGTAGGCCATATCTGAGATTCTGTCCAAAGCCCTGAAGATCTCAGGGCCAGGTTACCTGAAGGTCTGTGTACCCTAGAAGCCAACTCCTAGGGGCTGAGGTCCCTTTGCCCCCCCCCATAAATGGGCAGTGCCATTCAAATGGTGTGTGTTTGACATGTCTTGTGATCGATTATGTGGTGCGGGGCTTAACTGGGTCCCACCAAGATTTTATTCAAGTTGGCACCCATGCTGCCTGCCCCAGTATAGACACCTATAGTTACTTAGATCATCTCATGGTATTGCACCCTACAGAATATCATAGGGTGGTGACTGTGGCAATCACACAGGGTCCCCAGACGTTTCACTGTCTATTGATCCCTGTGCCACCACTTTATTTCTCGCTGCCACCACCCAGGCCCTACCTGGTACAATACTGAGTCCTGTCAGGGTTAAATTGGAACATAAACTTCTGTTTATTTATTGCAGTTTAACAAGCGTGTGGTTTCATTATCGGTCAATTACAATCATGGGTTGCCTATCCAGACCTATAACTTCAGCTACCTGCTCTCACTCACCAAATCACCTCTCAGATATTTACTTGTCTTCCTAGCCCCTAACTGTTCCTGACTCAGCTTATTTCTCTACACTAACTCAATCTCCCCACAGACTCTATCCCAATTCACTCCCACTCCAACCAACCACCCAACTCCCAACAAACTCCTCCCTTTGCCACTCCCATAGCTGGTTTTACAGTCCCTCTGACTCCACCCCCCTGGGTTCTGATTGGGTAACTTGTTTCACCTCCAGTTAACATCACAGTGACCTCCAAAAAGGGCATTTTCTGCAACTGCCTCTGTACTGTGGAATGCCATTTTCTCTGCCATACATGAAACAGCAATGATCAGTTATGCCAAACACCTTGTAAATATACATCTTTTTGCAAGGCTTTCCCTGACCAATAAGACTGAACACGGTTTTTGTATCTTTGCATGCCCTGAAATCCTATTTTTATATACTATTTTTATATTTATATACTATTTTACCATTATTTTACTGGTTTTATTTTTTTAATCTTACAATTTATTTTTGTTTAATGGTATCGTTTCCTGTTTTTATGTTGTACAACCCTTCAGAGTTTTTTAAAAGACTAAATGCTTTGAAATACTAAAGTAGGGCTGTAGGGTTTTCATCAGATTAAACTCATTAAAATGAATGGATATGACTAAGGTGCATTAATTTCAGAGGGTCTACTCTGAGTACAACATAATTGGATGTGATCCGTGGTCTTACATCCCTGATTATTTCAAATCAGGATGCAGTGAGGCCTGGAGGGATTCAGCAAGGTCAGGTCCAAAAGTGACAAATGAGTCTGAAGGACCAAAACTCTTCCAAGATGGACAAGTAGCAAAGAGACCAGAGGCAGATAATGTGGTCTGATACAGGCAGAAGGATGGCTTCCTAGAGATGGTATCTATATGGCTATACAAAGTGGGGCAGCACAACCCTGGGACACTTCTTATATAGGACCAGCTATTGGTTCCTCAGATCACCTGAGTGATTTGGACTGGCCAACTTTAGTCTTTCGTTCTGCTACTTTCCGGGTGCTGCTGTGGACCACCAAAGGTCCGACCAGACAGGACAAGTGGCACAGGGAAGATGGGGACCAAGTGCAGTTAGACCTGCTGCAGCAGCAGCAGCTGAAGCTTCCAGGAAGAGGTTCTCACCCATTATTGCCTTCTCCAGCATTTCCCCTTTTGCAGCTGTTAGTCTCTCCTGGAGTAGAGAAGAGAAGCTGGTTGTAAGCTATCTATCCTGGTGAGAAGACCCTCTTTCCCCACAGAGTGTGTTTTAAAGCCAGACTTCCAAGCCTCTTTGGAGTGCAATATGAGCTGAACCAGCAGATGGGACTTTATAGTCTGTTAACTCTCTTTATGATTTGTACTTATGTATTTAAGTCAAGATGCTTTCCTTTTTGTAATGTCAAATTTGCTCTATTTTGTATTGGCTAAACCATTGATCTTTTCGGTCTTGATTTTATACCGGGCACAATCTTGACAGGCTTTGGGCTCCTAATAACCATACAAATGGCTTCTTTTCCTTTGTTTTGTTAAGCACAGAGCCTGTTGGTTGGCATGAGTAGCAGCTGGTGGCATGGCATGACTGGAGGACCATGGCGCTTATGACTTCCCCCCACAGGCATCCGCTGGCACTTAATGGAGGAAGAGAGGGGTGACAAAGTGGAAAGCCATCCCTCTGTTGCCAGGCAGGGTTGAATATGCTGACCTGGGGCAATGACTGGATGGCTTGGTTGGTGGGGCAAATTGCATGTTGCAATGTGGTGGGTGGGATCGAAGGTTTTAAATACTGGGGCACTCAGCTTATTGCTTTCTCTTTCGCTGAGTGCATCGGATCGCCCGCCCGCCCTGAGTTCAGGGTGTTTTGGTTGACCTTGCTATGCCTGTCATGGGGTCGTCTGCCGTTGGGGCAGGGGCCTGGTAGGAATTTTGTCCATATGGCTGATTGGCTGAGCCATTTGGTTTTTGCCTACTGCGTAGCAAATCATCACAACTTGTAAGGTTGCGGTTAGGCATTGGTTATAAATTGGTTGGAGGAGGGGTAAGGATGGGCTGGGCCTGCCCCTCCAATGCTGGTGCAGAAGGGAATTCCATTAAAGGAATCCAGGGGCTTGCCACGATTTCATCCGAATCCCGGAAATGGGGCTAGGGCTGGCAAGCCCTGGGGAGCATGTGGGTGAGCAGTGAGGGCCTGTGACTCAGCTCCATTGCTCCCCAATATTGTTTTCCCTTCACTGGATTCCGAGGGAGTTCAGAAGTCAGTTCTGTCCCAGGCGGGGGGACAGATAGTCTTAACCAATGCCTAAGCAACCACTCACAGATATGCATTTTAATAAAGTTGTGGCCAAAATTATGCCAACAACCTTAAACAAAAATTATGTGTGAGTTGTGAGTTATTTTGAGGGGTGGCTTGGGGACCTCGACACGCAAGAGAGCCAGTCCAACACACCCACCGCAATATGCTGCATCAAGCCAAGCTCCCCATGTCACAAGCCACCTCTCTCCCTCTCAGCAAGCACCGTGTTGGGAAACTGGGAGAGCAACAGTGACCCACCCTGTGCCACCCCACCGACTGCTGCTGGTTGCAACAAGGGGAGTTGGGTGGCGTTGTGGTCTAAACCACTCAGCCACTTCTGCTTGCTGATCAGAAGGTCACAAAGTACAGAATTAAAAACCCACATAAAGGTAAAGGTAAAGGGTAAAGGGACCCCTGACCATTAGGTCCAGTCGTGACCGACTCTGGGGTTGCGGGGCTCATCTCACTTTATTGGCCAACGGAGCCGGCGTACAGCTTCTGGGTCATGTGGCCAGCATGACTAAGCCGCTTCTAGCGAACCAGAGCAGCACACGGAAACGCCGTTTACCTTCCTGCCGGAGCAGTACCTATTTATCTATTTGCACTTTGACGTGCTTTTTTCGAACTGCTAGGTGGGCAGGAGCAGGGACCGAGCGACAGGAACTCACCCCGTCGTGGGGATTCGAACCACTGACCTTTTGATTGGCAAGTCCTAGGCTCTGTGGTTTAACCCACAGCGCCACCCACATCCCTAAAAACCCACATACATTAGTGGAAATGGCATGAACAAATGGGATTAGGGACAATTCTTTTGCAAGCATGTGTACATTAGCCAAACTGCATAGAAAACTATATTAGGAAAAAAATTGCTTTAAAATGCAAGTGACTTTTGAGGAAAACTTTAAAAAGAAATCACGATGTGAAAGTGTTGAGAACTGAACTTAAGAAACCGAGAGAAACAGAAAGTGTCAGATTTGCCAATTCCTGCAGGTAACATCCCTTGGCTTTTGAAGTATTTTAATTTACTTGTTTCAGCATTGAGAGTGATTTGTGAGGCAATTGCAATCCAGGTGGATGGATCATTTGGAGGGGGGGACCCTAAAATTTCCTCACAGTTCCCACAGATGTTTGACCCCAGCAAGACTGTATAAATTTACTTTAGCTGAAATTCAGGGCAACTCGACAGATGTGTAAAAACCCCTGGGAAATGTCCCTGGCTTTACAGCTTGGCTTACCTGAGTATAAATCCTCCAGATTCTCAAATTTTGCTTTAGAAGATGAGTGCTGTAGAAGGGCACTAAGGTCTCGCTTGTCTCCAATTCATTTGCAAGGGGGTTTACACTGTTGACATTTACGATGGGTCATGTACCAACGACACATACAGGATTTATAGAGGTAATAATTAGGTTAACTAATTTGCAGCTGCACTGCTGAAGATTCATTATAACTGTTTTGTTCAATTTGTCAAGTTCTAAAAATAATAAGGAGTGAAAGCTTATCTCATGGGAAGTTTCAAGGTTAAATTTACAGGCACAGACCTTACAGTGCATGCAAATGATGCTTAAGGATTCAGGGGGCGGGAATACACTTCCATTTCACTGCCCATATGCACATGGAAAAAGAAAACAAAGACATGCTCTGTCCATGAAACCACATCTAGCCATCAGGTGGAAGACCTCTTGCAAGGACTTCTGCCCAGGCCTGATCTTTACTGTGTGGTTGCAGGCACGAACCTAGACTTCTTCTGACCCTAGAGATGCTGCTTTGCTGTGAGCTTTGCTGTGCACATATTCCCAGTGGAGAAAGCATCCAACCGGTGACAGGTCTTGAGTTTGGGTCTGCAAGCAATGCCAGTGTAGGCACCAATGCAGCCTGATCCAACCTCTGCTTGCTATATTTGCATCCTTGGAAGTATCTCAGGGTGATACAGATGGTGGTCGACTCATTTTATCCTCAAATCAACCTGATGAGGACATCTGACTCCAGAAGACAAAGCTCTTCTGGAAAGGCCAGAGTTGTTTCTCTGCAGGGTTCTGGTATTTGCATCTCCCTGTGACAATTCAGCAAACTAGGACAACATTCTCCAAACTTTGGGTACCCAGGTATCGTCAACATCGATTCCCATCTGCCCCAGTGTGCATGTAAAACTCTTCCCAACATTCACTTTCTCCTAGCATAGCACATAGCACTGTAGAGTTGGAAGGGACCTTGACGATCATCTAGTCCAACCCCCTGCAGTGCAGGAATACGCAGCTGGTCCATACAGGGATCGAACCTGCAACCTTGGCGTTATCAGCACCATAGTCTAACCAACTGAGCTATCCAGGCTGTGTGTATAATATTTTTAATCAACTTTGTAATGCTTGTTAGAATTCCTGCTTCGTGATTGCAGTCATAGGATTGTTGTCTATCACATGACGGTGTATGTTTTAACTCCACAGAGTGGGAAGTGACGGAGACAGGATGTTCGTGTTACTGTGTTCCGTGAAGTGGGACTATTGCCCTTTGTTCTTTTTCTCTGCTGTCTGATGCTAGCGAGAGAGGGAGCCATGACTTCCGGGGAGGTGCCTCCAGTAATGGCTGAATTCTTCTGACCGGGAGGAATTTGCCCCGTGGGAATTTGGGTCTGTACCGCCGCGGCGAAGGCGGAGACCCATAAAAATCACAGGCGGGAGAAGCCTGTGAACGTGGGATTCGGCGGGCACCTTTTGCGCCTCCCCTACTCGCAGGGGAACCCGATTTCGGGGACCCGGAGTGAGGTGGGGTGAGTGGCGCGGTGCTTCGAATCGTCTGCTTCTTCCACGGAGCGAAGCCGCATAGCTGTTCCCGGAGAGCACTGACTTTTTCCTGTGGACAATTTGACTCCAAAGTAATTACCCGTGAGTAGAGCTGATACGGGAGAATCGGATTTTAAAAGTTTAATTTGGCATCAAAACGGGGAGGTTCAAAACAGGAAGTCCGCCTTCCCTATTTGTAAATAGACTGAGGCAAGGAGTCTGTAAGCTGAAGTCTTGGAAAGCCTTTTGTAAAAGATTAAATTTCCATCGGTAAAGAGTATAAAATCCCCCTTGGAGGCAGGAGAAGAGGGGGGGAAGTTGTGGACTGAGTATGCCTGCAGGAGAGAGTAAAGAGAGTTAAAATACAGCCGCTCTGACCCTGGAAACGGGCTCCTAGTAGGACTGACGTTTTGGAATGTCCATTGACAGCACTTAGAACGTTCCTTGACAGCTAGCAGAATAAGAGAGATATATTGTCTCTACTGTCTCCGTCTGCTTCTAAAAAGGAGTAATAAAGTAACTGAAAACTGAAACTAACTTTGGATTGTACGAGTTGTGCTTAAAGGTGACATTCTTGCTATTATAAATAGAAACTGTTTCCCCCTAGTGGAAGTTTCTGAAAATGGTTACTTTTTAAGAGCTGGGCTAGGGGAGTCTCCAGCTGCAAGATAAAAACTGTGTGACTCTGGGATTGACCTTGAATCTCTTAAGTGTTATGGCAAATGGAAAGGAAAGAACAGATGAAATGTCAACAGAAGAGGCCTTAGTGGTCGCATTATTGAAAATAAATGACTCGCTGGAACAGCTTCACAAGAAAACAGAAGTGATGAATGTGACATCGGACGCTGCAAATAATAAAATTGATTGTAGAAATTGTAGAAAGTTTAAATAATCTGGGACAAAAGGTGAACACCAACACAGAAACCACCCAGAAATTGACACAGGAATCTACTTTAATACGGCAAACTGCGGATGAAGTCAGGGAGAAAACCTTTGCTGCTGAATGTAAAACAACACAATTGGCGTGTGAGAGAGCCCCATACATTCAAAAGCAACTTGATGAATATAAGCTGACATTTGCTATGATGGAGCTTAAAGAAAAACAGATGAATTTGAGGATCAGAACCCCACCAGAACTGGGAAAGGAAAGTTTGACAGAGCTTCAGGAGGAGATAGGATCAACATCGGCTGAGAAAGAGAGATTTGGGGGGGTCAGTAGGACCGCCAAAAATGTGAATTTACTTAAGGGTAACTGTGAAGGATGTTGGATTGAAGAGAAGGGGGATTGGGAAATATGGACAAATCTGAAGTTGTTATGGTTGGGCCGAGCTGTTGTGGTGGGGATGAGGGTTGCTGTGTTGCCGGGGATGTTGCTTTTGTGCCAAAAAGTGCAGGTTTTGGACAGGAGGGATTGTTTCAGGAGGTGGCAGAGGGATGTTCCTGGATTGGTTTGGCAGGGCAGGAAGCCTCGAGTAAAACTTAAGATATTGACGGATGCTAAAGAAGGAGGTGGACCTGCCCTGCCAGACACCTAAACTTTGTTGTGAATCACCTGCTTTTTGCTGGCTGAGAGAATGGCTGTTTTTTAAAAGCACTGAAGTGTTGGATAATGGCAGATGAAGTTGATGGACTTGACGGAATTGGCGGAAAAGACTGGCAAGATCCGAGACCAGGGAGAAGAGTCGGTGGAAGAAGACTGGGAAAAGTTTAAAGACTATTTATAGAAATATTGTAAAATTAATGAATGTTAGAAGAATGTTGGAATGAAATTATATGGCTTCAGTAGAAATGTTATAGGGAATTAAGTATAAATAGATTAATAGAGTATTAAAGGAAAATAAGGTTAAAAGGTGTTAAGATAATTATAGGATAGAAAACAAGGGAAGATGGTAAGGAATTGCTGAAATAATTAATAGAAGTGGAATACAAAAAGGGAGGTGTGAGGAGGTCGTGGAAATATGGGAAAGAAAGATAAGATATTGGAAGTTTTTTTTCTTTTTTTCCTTTTCTTCTTTCTTTTGATGTGTTTTTAAAGTGTTTTTGTTTTGTTTTGTTAATTTTTATGTAGTGTTTTTGTATTATAATGTATTGTTTTTTCTTTGTCTTTTTTTTGTAAGTGTTTAAATTGTTGTAAAAGTAATAAATATTATTATAAAAAAGAGAGAGAGAGGGAGCCATGCTGCAGTGTATGTTTATATGTAAATAAAGTAGATTAGTCAAAATGCTGAGTTGCTGAGGTCTGTCACGCAAGCTGCCAAGACTCTGTGGATCCCTAAGTGTGCCGATGTCTGTTGGCATCAGTCGCTGTGATGTTCGGGCGGAAGAAAGCTTTTGAAGCTCCCAAACGATTGATCAGGAGGGAGGGAACATGCCAGTTGGGCATGTGTCTCTGCCAGGGTCCTACTCGAGAGTAGGGTGAGCTCCTGACAATGCCTCCCTCCCCCCAACTGTCTTAAATAACAACACCTACAACTTTCCAAATACCGTAGCCTCAAAGGTAGGTGTTTCAACTCCTTGAACATGTTGGCTGTCTTTTTGTTTAATATGCTGCTTCTGCTGCTTACGGCACAGTACATAAAGCACAATTACTGCTTCCTCCCAACTTTTTTTTTATGTAAATAAATTAGAACCGCACTTGTTAGCTGCACTAAAATAAAGGATCTGTCAGTGTTTCAAATTACAAACCTCTTTTCTGGGACTTATATCCAGTTGTTAAAAGTCTCTTCAGAATACAAGGCACAAATTAAGTTGGCAAACATGATCTTTTCACATTTATTTACATGTCGTATTTTTGTTGTTTTTAAATGATCTTGGGAAGCACAATTAATTAATGCTTGCAAATTAATCTCCCCATGAGATCGTTCTTTGACAGATGTGGCAGAGCTACTAAACGTGTTCATTATTTTTGTACCGTTAAGACAAATTTACACTAGATGGACACAGCTTGTGACCATGACCACTGACTTTTTCAGAAGTCAGTGGAGGTTGCGGCAACTGTGGTGTAGTGGTTAGAGTTTTGAACTAGAACTAGTGAGTCCTGGGTTCAAATCACTCAGCCATGCTCTGTAGAAAGCAGCAAAATGGAGGCCGTTGATTGATTTAATTTGGGCTAAGATGTTGTCGTGCAAGATTCATGGCTTGCCTTTGTCACAGTAATTCATGGGTTTTGTAGTGTTGAAGACATATGAACAATTCATCATTTCAAAATATTTTGCCCAGCTTTTGTCCAGGTTGCACAGCAGGTAACACGTGCTCCAAGCTTACGAATTTTCTCTGTCTCCTGTATTCTCCCAGTTTGGATCTAACTAATCTACTTTCACGAGACAGGAGAACTCTAAAGAGGAGAAAGAGGGATTTACCTCTTCACCACTTACACCAAGCTGTGGGTCTGGTGGGCCACTACCCTTGACTTGCTGAGCCAGCGCTGGTTCATGGTTAGCCATGCCTGTTTCAAACGATGTATGTGCATGCCTCCACTCCAATCACAACTTCAGATCAGCCCAGACCCAACTCAAACTGATCTGGGCTAACCTGACCTAGTCCAGTGGTCCAGATCAATTCAGGGGCCACTCCTAAATAGAGTCAGGAAGGAAGGAAGAGTTGTTACATCTCCTTCCTCCTATCTCAACTACATCACAGCAGGATTGAACTTCCCACTCTCCAGCTGTGGGGAATGTTTTTTGGCCAACAACCCCATGCTGTTCTTTGTATTGGCTGCCTGCCTGTCCTGTATTGGCTGCTCAGCCCACAGCCTTGCCTTTCGCAGCCCCAGATTATTCTGGGGGGGCTGACCCAGGGCTATCCCAGCCTGATTCTGCTGAAACCCATATCCCCTCAAATCAGCCTGTTTCAGTTTGGAATTTGGCCCAATCGGGTGCACAGCCCTAGTTCAAACCCATTTCCAACGTGGAGTTTTCAAACTGTAAAAAGTGGGTGAAAATTGTATTCCTGGAGGTTGCTTTAAATTTTGCTTTGCATTAGTCACATTGGGCTTTGAACAATCTCACCAGCCGAACTGAAGGCAAAATTAGTCTCGCTTTAGCTAAGATTGTTTCATTATCTCGGAGATCCGGTATAATTTGATGTAGCTGCATGAACCCCTCATTAACAGAACAAGAAACACTTCAAATAGCTTAATCGTGCCACTGTCTTCTTATTTCTGACTTTTGCTCCTGCCTGATAAAACACAGATAATTTTAACTCTCTCTTGCATTTTTTTGTGCACCTCAATTTTACAAAAAGTGGGGCAGAAACACTGTGAAGCACTGAAGGTTTTCTGCTCCAGTCTCAATTGCCACAGACTGCAGACCATATCGCACACACACTGCTGTCCTCTGTATGCAGAAATAACCCCAAAAGTCCTCAGAATTTCACTGCAATGAACTGGGAAACTGAGGGTAGGACCCTCATATCACAATTCTATGCTTCTTTATTCCAAAGCAGGTCTTATTAAATTCACCAGAATTTATTTTCAGGTAGCTGAGTCCTATATGGCTAAGCCATTTTTAAAACATTTCTTAAATGTCTTTTTTTTTCAATGAAGGCATATTACAGTAGATTAAAAAATGAAAAAATTAAAAAGACAATAATGCAAAACAGTAAAAACCACCCCATACCATCAGATTCATGAAAGTAGAGGAATGTCTTCAGTTGGTGCTGAAAGGATGTCATAATTGGTACCAGTCGGGCCTCACTGAGGAGAGCATTCATTCCATGGAAGATACAGCTGTTTACATCACTTTTTAGCTACCTCTGTTTTCTTAGTGCTTTTATATATTTGTTCACTATTGATTGATTTGCCTTTTGCTCTTTTAAGATATTGCCCTGATATTGTCAGTGATGAAGGGCAGCCAATAATTATTTCAAATAAATAATCAGTAAAATAAAAAAGGGGTTATGATATTACTATCCAGGACCTTGGAGAGCTCATAGCAGAGAGCACGAGACCTAGAATGGCCAGGATAATTTCTCCCAGGCCATGCTAGGCTTCAACTTACGGTACCTGCCCTATGGACAGTGACACAGGGGTGATATCATTGTTGTGGAAATGTTCAGGGATGCAGGAGAGGATATATTGTCTGATTATATCCTTATCCAACTTGTGTTAACAAGTTCCACAATTTCAGCAGAGTAACATTCCCCTTATTTTAAACTTTGCAATGGATGCGTTTGCTCAGGCTCGCTAAAACCTCTATAATAACTGTTCTGGTATTTTCCCCTTATTCCCTCATAAAATATAAGAGACAACACAGTCTTTTACAAAAGTATAAAAAGAGTTTACTCATATTCTGTTCACAATCAGATCCCAGAAGGCAGACTTAGCTTAATGAAGTAACATACACTTGGAATCTATCTCATAAGAAGACAGTCCCTTTGTCCTCTCTTGGCTGGAATCTTTGGCTTAGTAGATGTTGTGGCTTCGATGCATGTGGTAAAAGAGAGAGAGATGGCCGCCCTGCCCTGTGCTTTTGTCATTACCTGCACAGGTGAGGCCACACCCACCTCCAGTCACATGCAGAGGAAGTCTGTCCCAGCCCAGAGGGAAACAGGAAGTTTACCTGCTGGCTGGACAAAACATGCCTCCCCATGTGCAAACATGTTTACTCTAGGAATGTTGTACTTGACTGCTCTTGTGTTTCACATCCTACAATTGTACCTAAAGAAGCCCAAAGAGGCTAGCTCTGAGACCAGCTAATTCAGAAGTCTAACTAGTCTGTGAAGTAATGCTTCAGGAACTGGAAAGCACCAGGAAGTGAAGCAGAAACGGTTAGGAATCATGTGCTACAGACTGCTGCACTTATTGCAAAAAAAAAAAAAAAAAGGCAAAGACACAGGCCTTCCATTCTCAGCTCAGGCTTTCAGTCTCGCCCCGAGCCACTTTATTGGAAGGGAGAAAAAAAATAACAGCAAAAAGAACAGAAGCACATGTTCTGGAGAGGATGAAAGCAGCAAAAGCCCCTTCTCCCTGAATTAATCTGTAGCCAAAAACCACTTTACACATTTAAAGCACTTTAAGATGTTATAAAGTCAAATAAACCACCAGATGAGGAAGAGAGAGGGAGAGAGGGAGAAAGAAGATCATTTATCTTCCTGCAAATGTTTGGCTTTTTAGGTAAGTATAATCTGTTCTGTGTCATTGATCAATGCGAAAACACTATGTCCCACTTGCCCTAATTTAAAACAGGACAGAATAATAACTTATGGTTAAACCTGCTGGTTGCAGCACAACTCTTATTGAAGGTGACCTTTACAGATATCCAAGCAAACTGGGTTATACGGAGCCTACATTTCACCACTCCCTCAACCTCTGCAAAATCCAAGCTAGAAATCCAAGCTCCTTCTGAAAAGGATATGGCAAGCTCTCACCTCCATTTCTCAATGTTCTTTAATTTCTTTTGGGGAGGGGAACAAATGCTTAGGAATGCTACAACTGATCTGATCTTACATTGTGACTACACAGGTGCTCCTTCCTAGTTCTATCCCCTGTGCGCTACTGCACATCTGTCAGTGCTTACATTGGCATGCAGATAAGCCACAAAGAGTTCCCAAAGGCCAACCTATGCTTTATTCAGCAACAGAACCAGCCCTTTCATTAGGCAAACTGAAGCAACTGCCACAGGCCTGGAGGAGTGACAAATTGGGGCCGCAGATCAGAATGCAGTTAAACCGACTGCATTTCTCTGAATTTTGTGGTGTAGTTTTTGTTGGAAAACGCATACAAAAATAGGGGCAGAATGCATATTTCAGGGAAATGTATGCAAAATGCATAATTTGGAGATAAAAGACATAAAAAATGTGTACAAAAAGCATTTTAGGGGTAGCATGCCTACAATTTAGATGCTAAAATTTTGTGTGTGTTTAAAAACAAATCCACAGAAAAGAGGTTGGATTAAACATATGCTCTAATGACCCATTCAATCCTAGATTCAGGTAGGTAGCCGTGTTGGTCTGATGCAGTTGAAATAGATAGATAGATAGATAGATAGATAGATAGATAGATAGATAGATAGATAGATGATAGATAGATAGATAGATAGATAGATAGATAGATAGATGATAGATAGATGATAGATAGAGAGAGAGAGAGAGAGAGAGAGAGAGAGAGAGAGTCCAGTAGCACCTTAGAGACCAACTATGTTTGTTCTGGGTATAAGCTTGAAGAAGTGTGCATGCACATGAAAGTTTATACCCAGAACAAACTTAGCTGGTCTCTAAGGTGCTACTGGACAATTTTTTATCATATTTCCATTCATTCCTAGTTAGGTCTGACATTCAGCCTGTTCTTTCACTGGGATTGATCGGTGGTAGAACACTATGCATATTGGGCTATATTTGTTGCATAAAGGGGTTGGGGGAGATTGTTGCCATCTTTCCATTAATGTAGCTTGAGAATAGCTGATGCCTTGCTGAAGCAATATAGGTTTCCGCAGTCTTTTAAAAACCCTAAATTGATTTTCCCCATTTCCACAACATCTAATATTTCTAGTGCCACAAATGAACTGGATACATCTGTTTGCAAATTACATTGCAAATTACTTAATACGAAAGTACAAAAGTGTGTATAGAATTCCTGTTACGAACGCTATCATAGTAGGGTTGAATTCATCTACATGTGTAGCTGGGATCATTGGAACCAGCAAGCATATGCATCGGCTAATTGGATAATATATTTTGCATGACTTTATTGTTGACACGTGCAGACTTAGGAGATTCTAGCGAATCAAAGAGGCACTTCCATATGATTAAATCTCCCTGTTACCAATTACTTAATCCACATTTCCCTTCCAGTGGACAAACAAATGGCCATTTATCAAATAATCAAACTGCATTTGTTATTAGAGATATTCCTTGGATTCAAACATCTTGTGAATAAGGGGTGATGAACCTTCTTGCAGTCCGAAGGCCACAGCCTCTTGTGCTCTATTAATTTTGAGGGATCTGCTCTGGGTAAAACTTAGTTGAATATCAATAAAACTTTCCTTAATGGCGTGGCTCCACAAATGATCTTGAAAAATAATATTATTTAGACATGTAATCTTATAACATATGTGTGTGTGTGTTTAAAAAGTTGATTTTAACAGTATTTTGATGATATTATTTTGTTATTAAGAAATATTTTATACAATTTTTTGTAAACCGGGATTTTGGTTTCTTTTATTATTAAGTGAGAGTCCCATGGACTGCAAGTAGGTCAAACCTATCCATTTTTCAGGAATGCTCACTGGAAGGACAGATCCTGAAGCTGAGACTCCAATATTTTGTCGTGTCATGAAGAGTCGGACATGACTAAACGACTAAACAACAACAACAACATTATTAAGTGTTATATATGGTAAATCTTGCTAAAATAATTAACTAAATGGCTACTTCTGTAGGGATGTGTTCACCCTCCTGTTTTCTGTGCACTCGCTGCATTTCCAGCACTGGGATTTAAAATCTGTGCTTACACAACATTATCTAAAATGCATATGTATCCTGTAATTTGTTATAAGTGACTACTGTTGGATTCATTGTTTCTCATAACAGTTTCACACCAACTGGAGGAGCCCTTAAGCCATTCTTAATTTGTCTCTAGCCAAAGTACGAACACCTTTGCATTTGTGTCATGGCCTGGCTGGATGCAGAGCAATGGTGGGAGGCACCCGCTGGGGAATCCCCAGGGGAAGAAGGATCAGAGAGGAGAGGCAGAGATGAGTCAGGCTGGTGAAGAAGCCAGCCCTTTCTGTTGCAACAAGCTCCCTCCAGCCTGGCCTCCCAGGACCAGGAGAGGTATGAAGAGGGAGGAGCAAAGGCACGTGTGCCAGTGTGGTCTCAGATTTCTTGGGAAGGACCCAGGAGAAGAGGAGCATTAGGCAGCTGTGGGAAGGCAGGGACCATCGGTCTCCTAGGGGCACGACCTACCAAGAAGAGTTGCTGTGCTCATTAGGCCTGGCACTCATCAGCAGACCTCTTCTAAAGGTAAAGGCATCCCTGACCATTAGGTCCAGTTGTGGCCAACTCTGGGGTTGCGGCGCTCATCTCACTTAATTGACCAAGGAACCCGGCGTACAGCTTCTGGGTCATGTGGCCAGCAAGACTAGGCCGCTTCTGGTGAACCAGAGCAGCGCACGGAAATGCCGTTTACCTTCCCACTGGAGGGGTACCTATTTATCTACTTGCACTTTGATGTGCTTTCGAACTGCTAGGTTGGCAGGAGCAGGGACCGAGGAACGGGAGCTCACCCCGTCGTGGGGATTCAAACCTCTCCTAATAAAGAGCTAACTTCACTTACTCTGTGTGATTTATTGCTGGCCCATTCTTGACAATAGGGCAGACAGAGACATTCCCATGCCATTAACGACACCTGTTGTGTACACAGGCAGAAACAAATCTGACACCAATGAAGCCGTGCTGATTTGGACAGCTGAGGAGAAAGAGCTGTGAGACACACCAGAAAGGAAGGATAACTTCACTGTGTTCTAAGGCAGTCATGTGAGCACACCCTAAGTTTATATTCTCTGCTGGTGTGCTCCTGAATTGCTCTCCCCTGGCTTCAACTTATAGCATAAACACTCGGGGGTTGTGTGTGTCTGCCCACCTCTGCACCATTCTCACAATTAACCTCCATCTCCAGGGTCCTGGCTTCCAACATGCTTACACCACACTGACTTCTCTGCCACCTCTCCTTCTTGGTAAGTGGCAGCAATGCTTAGCATTTGGAAAGCAGGTGAACAACTTCGCTCCACTTCTGCTGCCTGCCAACCACGACTGGCCTTTGGTCTGACCCAGCAGGGCTCTTTTAACACGGGAAACAATGGCTTGCTCATTCACACACCTTCAAACCAGGGTTTGGAGGGTCATCAGAACTGAGCATCAGTAAATCTGCAGAAGAAAGACTCGTAACTTTTCACCAAGTACCCTGTAAAAATGATTTCAATGTAATGCATGATTAAGAAAGTCTGGAGAGAGAAGATAGGAATTTGTGACAGAAATTAGGAAACTTTTGCAAAGCTGTAATTATGGTGTTACCCTGACATAGATGTTAAGCAGTTAAGGGAAAGGCTAGGCTAGTGGAATTAGTGGAATTATATATATATATATATTAAAAAAACCCTTTTTAAAATAACAAGCCTAATGTCTGAACTACAATTAACCTTTGAGTCAGCTTTAAAGTCATCACTGGCAAATAAAAATGTGATGGTTTGCAGGGACCACTCAGGAGAGCAATGCCGCAGGACAATTAATATGCAGAAGGCAAAGAGAAATGTATGCAAAATTACAAAGCAGACGGTTGGCCTTCATGTAGACGTAAAAACCTTCCTAACCTCTTTTTCTTAGCACCAGTGCTCTCCTAACACAGAAGTTAAGCAGTTAAGGGAAAGATGAGACAAGTGGAATTAACAGTGAAATAAAATAATATATTACAAGAAACTACTCTCAGACCTAGACGATTCAGTGCTGGAGTCAGCAAGCATGGCAAACAGAAAAGTCTGATGGACAGTAAGGAGCAGAAAAGCACTTCCCTTAGATGCCACTTATAGGGTTGCTAAGTCAGAAACATCCCAGATATTGAAATATCAAGGTCCAAACCTGAGATCTAGGAGTGGCCATTAGTGATTTCACAGGGTTGGACCCCGGAGATGGAGGTTAATTGTGAGAATGGTGCAGAGGTGGGCAGACACACACAACCCCCGAGTGTTTATGCTATAAGTTGAAGTCAGCTTGCAAGCTGCATTCACAGTCTTCTTAATTATTATCGGCACTCTCACACACCAGGAGTTTCAAGCCTCACTAAGGCAGAGTGAGGCAGCTGCCTCAGGTAGCAGGTGCTGGGGAGTGCAATGTCTTGGAGCGCAGGGCTGTGTGTATCTCATGCAGCCTGCCCTACATGCCCTGGGTGCAATGCCATCCTCATCCTCATCTTATCTGTATGCCACCTTTCCATAGTTAAAGCCATACTCAAGGTGGCTTACAACGTGAAACAAATTACATACCGTATTTTTCGCTCCGTAAGACGCACCAGACCACAAGACGCACCTAGTTTTTGGAGGAGGAAAACAAGAAAAAAAATATTCTGAATCTCAGAAGCCAGAACAGCAAGAGGAATCGCTGCACAGTGAAAGCAGCAATCCCTCTTGCTGTTCTGGCTTCTGGGATAGCTGCGCAGCCTGCATTCGCTCCATAAGACGCACACACGTTTCCCCTTACTTTTTAGGAGGGAAAAAGTGAGTCTTATAGAGCAAAAAATATGGTAATTAGAAACGTCAAAAAGTAGACATAATCAGTGCTTTTTTCTAAAAAGAAATTAATGTTTAGGGGTACTCTTGTTTTGACTCAACGATGCCAATAAAGGTTTGTTGATGATTTTGACTCAAGAAAATCACCATTTTATAGTTCAGATTGGGAAGAATAAATACAGTAAATGGAGAAAAGTACAAAGATTCACAAAATGTTTAGGGGTATGCGTCCCCCTGCGTCCCCGCAGAAAAAAGCACTGGTCATAATAAATAAAACACACCAAAAAGTACACAACCAAATTGACCTTATAAATCATGAGATATAGAAACAAAGATACAATCAATAACAGCAACAAAAACCCCTTAACCATACCCCAGCCCAAAAATCTGTTCAGCAGCCTCAGATTTTGTAGCTGGAGTCTGTCAGGTCCCTGCCCTCCCAGGCAAGGTGGGAAAAGTTCTGCAAGGCAAGGAGCAGGTTGCCCAGGACTCAAGGCTAAGATGGTCTCTGTTCTGCTACAAGTAAGTTTCAGCTGCCAGTCTATTTGGGTTCTGTATATGGAAGGAGGGGAGACCTTCTTGTCATTTGCTCCAGGCAGCGAAATGTCTTGGGTCGGTCCTGGTGGGATCATCAGACTGGCTTCATTGTTGTTCTCGCATGGTACTGAGCTCTCTGCTGCCTCATAACTCCTTCCCTCAGTAACACTTGGGAAGCCAGGCCAGTCGCCAATACCAATGGCTCATCTCATTCCACATTCTAATGCCCAGTTAAATGCCTTTGCAAAGCCCGCGAGAATATGGCATACTTATGGCATATTTACTCTCTTGTGGCTTCCCACTCCACAACACACAAGTGCCCTCAGAGCTAAGGTTGTACAGGTGGCATACAAGCGTAATAAACAACCATCTAAAGAAATATTTCTTTCATAATTCAGGGTCTTCTTAGTGTCTGCACCCAGATTGTGAAACACCTCACCTAATGAAGTCCACCTGGCCTCTGACTCACAGTTTTTCATCAGTTTCTAGTGATTGGTTGTTGTTTTTTTCTGGCTGAGTTGCCCTGTATCTGATGGGTTATTTTTGTAATATATTTTTTAAACTGATCCTGTTTCCTTGGTCGATGGGATTTCCATAAATTAAATTGCAATTTTAAATGTCATAAGTGGTGCACCAAAAGGGCAGGGTATAAATGTTTTAATAAAATAAATATTAATAAATGGGAGAAAAGTTTGCCTTGGGCTATAGTGAGTTGCCCAAGAGAATTGCCAAGCCTGATCAATATGTTCATATAACGAAATAACAGATGAAGTAATTTATGAAAGCTGCACTAAATGTTTTATATCATAATGACATTAGAGAGGGACTGAAATGTTTCCTCAGAACCCTCTTTTGACCCAACCCCCATAAAAAACTTACCTCTCTCACACTATTACTTCTGATCAGCTATTTCAACATTATTATTATTATTATTATTATTATTATTATTATTATTATTATTCCACCATTCATCACAAGATCTTGTTGGAACCAGAGTGTGAAAAGCCAGCTGGCTCAGCCCCAGATGAAGCATCTCCCCTCTCAGCCTTGCCGCTGTGGAGATCCATCAGTCATCCTCCCCGACGTGCGTCTGTGACTTAAGCTGCAGTGCAGTCTTGAACACACATTACTCAGCAGTGTGAACTGCACAACAGATGAGGCTTGAGGCATGGACACGATACTAAACTACGCATTTATTATACATAAATCAGGACAAAGAAAACATGGCTTCTCTCCTTGCCGTCTTCTCGGAGAGAGACCAAAAAACAAAAGCAATACAGAGTGGAAGTTCTGCTCACGCCAGCAATCTGTGCTGGAATGTAAACAGACATGTGACATGTAACAATCCACATATCTGCAGCCAAGGGTGGAATGGAATTTCCAACGGATCTCAGCGTGTTTCACAGGATAAAATACAAGAGAAATACCCAAATAAATGGTTAAAACTACAGTGGTACCTCGGGTTAAGTACTTAATTCATTCCAGAGGTCAGTACTTAACCTGAAACGGTTCTTAACCTGAAGCACCACTTTAGCTAATGGGGCCTCCTGCTGCCGCCGTGCCGCCAGAGCACAATTTCTGTTCTCAACCTGAAGCAAAGTTCTTAACCTGAAGCACTATTTGTGGGTTAGCAGAGTCTGTAACCTGAAGCATATGTAACCCAAGGTACCAATGTAAAACAGTAAAACAATAACCACCTCTTCCGGCAAACACATTTAAAAGGCTATAGAATATTAATCAGTCAAAGGCCTGGGTGAAGTACAGAGTACATTTTTTTTTTAAGTGGAAGGTTACAAAGTTTCATGGGCCAAGTGATTCAGCCAATCAGGGATGATGTAGCTATGGTGATGATGTCATCATAATCAGAGTTAGCTACGCAATTATGCAACTAAGTCAGTTGAAGACAGGAAGCAGTGTCGTCAGTCTTTATCACCTTCCTGGAGATTCAGATGCCTTCGCTCTTTATAAGCTTCCTTGTGAATGCAGCAGATTTAGCTCTGTGATGACATCATGAAAGCCTACTCAGAGTGAGGGCGGTGGTATCCTGCCCTTATCAGTTTAGATGCTCTCCAGTTACCAAAATGGATGTGTGCATTATTTGTGTGATGTTGGAGGTTTTGACCAACCCTTATTTCTCACAGTGCTAGCATTCAACCCTAAATATAGCCAGCAGTATTAGAATACCAATACTGATATCTATGAAAGAGATTAAAAATACATTAAAAAAATTCTTGTGCCTGTGTTTTCAGGTGCTCCTCAATTTCATATCTTGGGGCTGTGAGAAAAAAAAGGTATTGATTCCAAGTGTTCCATAGCATATCCTGGGCATGAAAGAAATAAAAAGTTATTCCATTTTTATTTTATTTTCATGCTGTTCTGAAGCCCATTGCTGAAGATGAATTTTCTGGCTCTTAAAGCATGCAACACTTTAAAGCAATAGGCATTGGATCAATAAGAGACATTATTCTGTATCACATATATAGCTACAAATAATGTAATACAATACGGTTACAAACATCATGGTCATTATATGAAATCCAAGCCCCTAAATAATGTCATATTTTGCAGCTTTCTGCAGGTCTTGTGTTCTTTCCTTTTTTAAAGCTGAAATAAAAAGCTACTTGTCACCTCTTATTTTATGGAGGTGTCTCTGTTAACAGCAGGCAGAAAGTTCTTACATTTTTGAAAGCTTCCAAACATCTGCTAGCTAAAAGAACAACTAAAACCTGTGCATCCTAAAAGTTGTAACTAAGACCTCATCTGCACAAGACATTTAAAGCAGTATCACACCACTTTAAACAGTCATGGCCTCCCACAAAGAACCCTAGTTTGTTAAGACTTGTTCGGACACCCCCTATTCCCCTCACAGAGTTCTCTGGGAAGAGGAAATGATTGTTAGAGCACTCTGGGTATTGTAGCTCTGTGAGGGAAAACCGGTCACCTAGCAATTCTAAGCACCATTAACATCCCACAGTTCCCAGAGGTCTTTGAAAGCCCCATAAGACACTCCTGTAAGATTTTTTGCCTAGATTGGGGCTAAGCTACACATTACATATGGTGTTCCCTAACTGGCAATATCAACATTTCTTCTTTCTCCTCTAAAAGTAATATCTCCACCTCCATCGTTCAGTTTGGACACTGAGGTCCAGCGCCGAGGGCCTTCTGGCGGTTCCCTCATTGTGAGAAGTGAGGTTACAGGGAACCAGGCAGAGGGCCTTCTCGGTAGTGGCGCCTGCCCTGTGGAACACCCTCCCATCAGATGTCAAGGAAATAAACAATTTCTGACTTTTAGAAGACATCTGAAGGCAGCCCTGTTTAGGGAAGCTTTTAATATTTAATGCTGTACTGTTTTTAACATTTGATTTGGAGCTGCCCAGAGTGGCTGGGGAAACTCAGCCAGATGGGCAGGGTATAAATAAATTATTATTATTATTATTATTATTATTATTACTATTATTATTATTGGGAAGTTTTTAATGTTTGAAGTTTTAGTCTGTTTTTAATGCTCTGTTGAAAGCCGCCCAGAGTGGCTGGGGGAAACCTAGCCAGATGGGCGAGGTATAAATTATTATTATTATTATTATTATTATTATTATTATTATTATTATTATGTTAGAACAGTAAATCATACAGATTCAGCAGGCAACTGCTCCTGAAGCTGTGGGCTCACTTGTGACTTTAATCTGCAAGATAATTTATTTTTCATAGCATACTAACAGGTATCCCCAGTTTGGGTGTCTAAGGGATGCTGGCAGAAGTTAGTATCCTTCCTCTTGGTTACTAAACATCCATCCATGAACCAACCAGGAGATAAAATGTTTGTGCTTTAATATGCATGATGTTTGGTCAAACCAATCTTCTCCCCCACAAAAATATAAAGGGCAGGGATATGGACGGCTGGAAACACCCACTCACACAGTCTAATTATCTTCAAGAGTGAAGGTCAGAAGGAGATTTCCAACCCATATTAATTACTTTGCAAAGATTGAACATGATGGAGATATTGAAAGGGAAACTGGGCAAGTAAGTTGCTTTTGTTTCCCAAGAATAAAACAGAAAGCAAAGCAATGGAGAGGCAACAAGGTTGTCATCGTCATCACCCAGTAATTTCCATCTCTCTGGGCACAGAGTTACAGACCTCAGAGTTACTGTTCTTCAGAAGGTCAGATCATGTGGACTCACAGAATGCGGGATAGCTGAATAGGAATTTATACCAAAGTTTGTCAGTATTAACCTGGGGCTTAATAGAGATTATGGTTTTTTTGCACATTATAAAATCCTGTGCTATTACCATCCTAATAATGTCTTTGCTTGCTTCCAACTTAGCATCTGAAGATGGATCTGAAGAAGGATTGGGTACCGGTACCCAACCTTCATTCCATTCTGAAGAGAGAAGGAATGTGAAAAGCTGTCTGAGTGAGCTGATAAAGCGGTCTCCTCTTTCAGCACCTTATGGGGCAGATGTCGGGGGCATGTCTGCATCCCCCCCCCCGATCCTATTGCCTTTTGAATGTGGCAGCCATTTCTGTTATGCCAGAGGGTTTCAACAGCTGAATCCTTCCTTTTTCTTTTTTTAGCTTTGGGGTTAATTTTTCAGAATATTTGACCTTGATGGCATTCTCCCTCTCAAGAAAATGTGTGTAAAATATACAGAACCATTCCTATTTGCCTGTAATTGCCAGTATAATAACATTAGTGTTTCCCCGGATATCTAAAAAGCAAGTCATCTTTACTTTTTAGACGAAAAAGCCCTCTAGGCTCCTATAACATCTTTAGCTATGGCGCGCACGCGCGTGTCTTTATTTTATACTTTGCAACCTTTCAGCTTGACATCTCTTTGTCAGGGAGAGTCCACAGTATGCTAGCAAGCTTAATAACTTTCAAATACCCCCTCACAACTCATCATACTGCTGGAGCTGTGGGAACAATTCTCTCGAAGGCTTAATGCCAAGTCTTTCAGTTCTGTTATCCGCCTATGAAATTCTGGGTAGTTCAGCGCTAGGCTCCACTAAAAGCCTCATCCTAAGTACTTAAGAATCTTTTTTTTAAAAAAATAATATCAAAGGATGTAGAGGTAGAAGAAGAACTGGAGCAAATGTGTTTTGAAAAGCAGCCCTCTTTGATTGGATAAGCATGCAGAGAGATCTGAAAGCTTACCTAGTCTTGACAGACTAGGTAGCACACAAATTACATGAAAACACAGGACTTGAGCGTCTCCCCTCAACAGACACACACGTAAGTCCGACAGCAGCATAAATATTCTTCTGCACATACAGTGGTACCTCAGGTTAAGTACTTAATTCGTTCTGGAGGTCCGTTCTTAACTTGAAACTGTACTTAACCTGAGGTACCACTTTAGCTAATGGGGCCTTCTGCTGCTGCCGCGCCGCCAGAGCACGATTTCTGTTCTCATCCTGAAGCAAAGTTCTTAACCTGAGGTAATATTTCTGGGTTAGCGGAGGCTGTAACTTGAAGCATATGTAACCTGAAGTGTATGTAACCCGAGGTACCACTGTATTTAGTTTCGAACAGGAGCTTTGCACAGGATGGGCAATTTGAGAATGGGAAGGCTACCCAAACTGCACATACAATCCAGCCAAAGATACGTAAATCACAACCAAACCATAAATTACAGCTCATTGAAGGCACATGTTTTCCTCCAAATAATCCTGGGAACTATAGTTTGTTAAAGATGCTGGGAATTGTAGCTCGGTGGGGAGTAAACGACAATTCCCAGGATTCTTAGGGTGGGAACCATGTGTTTTAAATGTATGGTATGGGACAAGATACAAAGACTTACTTGAAAACAAAACCCCAAGGTGGTTGTCACCGATGGAGGCGAAGGCTCGGAAAAAGCTCAATATGGAGGCCAAGTGGCTGAAATATTGGGAAATTTTGGAGCAGGAAGGAGATAATCTGAGATTGCAGAGTTTTGAGAAACTAAAAGATAAAGTGCGAGACTGGCTTCACTATTACCAAATAAGAGAGACCTTTAATCTCGATTTTAAAAAATGGCTTCCAGGTGGAAAAATCAAAGTTGGAAACAGAACTGTTAGATCAACATTATGTTTGCTGACTGGGAACAGTTGTGGACCACAGGTATGAAATTTACGGCATGTAATGCCCTAAGAGAGAATATTATGAAAATGATATACATGACACCAGTCAAGCTTGCAAAAATCTATCATTTGCCCGATAATAAATGTTGGAAATGTAAAGAAAACAAAGGTACATTATTTCACCTTTGGTGGACGTGCCCAAAGATTAAGGCTTTCTGGGAGATGATCTATAATGAAATGAAAAAGGTATTTAAATATACCTTCCTGAAGAAACCAGAGGCCTTCCTCTTGGGCATAGTCAGCCAATTGGTGCCAAAGAAGGACAGAACTTTTTTTATGTATGCAACAACAGCAGCAAGAATATTGATTGCAAAGTATTGGAAGACACAAGATTTACCCACACTGGAAGAATGGCAGATGAAGGTGATGGAATACATGGAACTGGCAGAAATGACTGGCAGAATCTGAGATCAGGGAGAAGAGGTGCTGGAAGAAGACTGGAAGAAATTTAAAGACTACTTGCAGAAATACTGTAAAATTAATGAATGTTGAAGGGATGTTGGATTGAAAATAAGTGGTATTGGTAAAAAGATTAACAAGAATATGTAAATACGGATTGACAATGGCTGGAAATATATAGTTATAATAGGTTAAGATAATAAGTAAAGATAAATGATAGAGGGTAAGGATTTGCTGAGCCAACTATGTGAACTGGAATACAAAAAAGGGGGGTGTGAGGAGGTCAGGAAATAAGTAAATGAAATATAAGACATGAAAATATTGATTTTTTGTTAACCTTGTTTTCTTTTTTACTCTTTATGTATTTTGTCTTTGTATTTTTGTATTTCTTTGTTTCTTATTATTGTTACGTTCTTCTTATTTTCTATTTTTAATTTTGTAACTTTTTATTGTCTGAAATTTTTTAATAAATACCATTTTTTTTCTGAATGAGGTCAAAAAAAAATAAAAAAAAATAAAATGTATGGTATGGATGTGAAATTATTTGTTTTTAAATATTTGTACCCAAACTTTCCATGAAACGATCCTCAGAGCTGCATGCAGCAGGAAGGTACCTTCAAACCACCATGTTAACCTAGTGAATCCCAATAAACATTTATGAGTGCAGAATAACAAGAAACATTTCTGTGCTTTCTCCTAGACCAAAGTGGCTCAGGAGAGGAAGCAGCCATTCAGGGAATGGAGAGAGGGCACTGTCATCTGCAGCAGGGCGTTTCCTGTACCCTGCCCTGGTAACTGCATTGATGAAGGGTGGGTTGCAAATATTTTCAATAAAGAAATATCTACTCAGAAATAAGTCTTGATGAGTTCAAGGGGACTCGCACCCAGGAAACTATGTATAAGATCACAGCCTAAAGCCAGGAAGTAAAAGCAAGAGCACTGGATATATTAAAGATGGCTGAATCTATCACTTTAATATGCTCTCTCTTTCTCCATCTTAATTTCAGTTCTCTACATTTATGCAGCAGTTTTTTAAAAGAGGGATACCTCATGAAAATTCATCAGCATTTTCCTGCCAATCTCTCTTAGTATAAACATTTTTGTACACAGTTTTGTCTAATTGTATACACATATATCTGTACCACTGATGGAAGCTGGAGTCCAGACTGATGGGCGTTATAGTCCAACAACATCTAGAAGGGAATCTCACTCAAACAATCCAATAATATTAAGCAAACCATCCCACACTTCCAGCTAACCATTGCGGCCCTAGTTTCGCCCTGTCTTGACTTCAGGCTTGGTTCCGAATATAGCTGTGGCCCAACTGAAACTTGCCAATTGACTATGACTTTTCACTCCCCTTCAAACTCATTAAATCATCTGCAATGGTGACCTTTGGCCTCCTGACTCCAAGAGCATATCGTGGGTGACATTTCAAATAGCTGGGGAAATGTTCAAAGTTCTTAAATATGAATCATCAGTTCTTAGCAGCTCTGGCACAAACAATTATGTTCTATCTATCCTCACACAACCCCCGCTGCTGCCCTCACATCTAGGTCTGAGATAGTCTCCAAGGTCCTGAGAACTCTCAAGTATAACTTTCTGCTGAAAACGCTGGCCATTAGAATAACATGGGGCAAATGATGCACCAATATTTTTGGCAGTGTCCCCGTGTGCTGTAATGATATAATTTGTAATTTACTGACACTCCCTTAGGACTTGGAAATTTGAGGACTTGCCCTAAATCACACGATCTGGGAAGTTCAATAGGCCTGAAGCTTCAGTTATAGCAGAGGATCTTAGAGGCTCCTCTGAGTAATGCTCATCTTAAAAAACTGCTCCCCATTTTTGTTATTGGGTCCAGAAACATTACAAACACCAATCATTCGCATGGATGAGTGATGAAAATAAATTGCACATGGAAAACAAGTCAGGTATGAGAATGTGGATGAAATAGTTGACCTGGAGGTAAAAAGGAGTATCATAAACTCTCATGCATGTGCATGCTTTAAAAAAGAAGTTCTAGAATACAACATGAAGCATTAGCAACAGCGTCAACAACTTGTATCCAGTGGGTCTTTTCTGAGTAGAACTAATTTGGGATACAACCCAATCAATTTTATTGTATGGCCCCAAGTTCTGGTACTACGAGTAGGGATGAAGGAGGAATAGAGTGCATCCAACATCATCTGTCCAAGAACTCAAGGGCTCATGCGCCAGTGGATGGGTGAGATTTAATGCTACAGAGGAATCCAACACAACAGGTGTGCTAGAAGAAACTCATTGTGTTACAGACAACACAATCTATTGTCAGGGTTTGGACTCAAGAGGGTGAGATGGAGGAGGAATGGTGGAGATCACACACACCCTTCTCCTGATGCTGCAGAAAGAAGAAGAGGAGGAGGAGGAGTTTGGATTTGATATCCTGCTTTATCACTACCCTAAGGAGTCTCAAAGAGGCTAACAATCTCCTTTCCCTTCCTCCCCCACAACAAACACTCTGTGAGGTGAGTGGGGCTGAGAGACTTCAAAGAAGTGTGACTGGCCCAAGGTCACCCAGCAGCTGCAGTTGGAGGAGCAGGGAAGCGAACCCGGTTCACCAGATTACGAGTCTGCTGCTCTTAACCACTACACCACACTGGTGTAGTGGGATAGACCATTGATTTACAGCTGGGGTTTGAGGAAAGTCAAAGCTCAGAGATAGACAAACAGAAGAGTTGGGAATTGTTAGAAGAAAGGGGGGGGGGACTACGGCAGGGCAGCCAGCTGACACATTGTCACAGAGACATTTGACCACAAGTGGCCACCATAAAGGGAGATGCTGTTGCTAGGAAGGAGGGAGGAGGAGCCCAGTTTGGAGCAATGCCATTGTTAGGGCTTGCTGCATTCTTTTGTCGCTCACTATTATGATTGAGTAAACTCATTAAAAAGGACTCTACCTTGTTTTCTCTGCTCTTGCTGCAACCGGGGGAGGAATAACTTTCCCAGAGCATTGACATCCATTGTGCAACCTAATAATAATAATAATAATAATAATAATAATAATAATAATAATAATAATAATAATTTATTTATACCCCGCCCATCTGGCTGGGTTTCCCCAGCCACTCTGGGCGGCTTCCAAAAGAATATTAAAATACTATGATACATCAAACATTAAAAGCTTCCCTAAACAGGGCTGCCTTCAGATGTCTTCTAAAAGTCTGGTAGTTGTTGTTCTCTTTGACCTCTGGTGGGAGGGCGTTCCACAGGGTGGGTGCCACTACCGAGAAGGCCCTCTGCCTGGTTCCCTGTAACTTGGCTTCTCGCAGTGAGGGAACCGCCAGAAGGCCCTCGGAGCTGGACCTCAGTGTCCGGGTAGAACGTTACCACCAACCTGCCTATGCATCCTTTTGCACAACAACATTCCACTAGTGCAAAAGGGAGCTGGTGTGTCGCAGTGGTGAGAGTGCTGAGCTAGGATCTGGGGAATCAGGGTTCAAATCCCCACTTGGCCATGTAGCTTACTAGGTGACTTTGGGCCAGGTCTCAGACTGTCTCTCAGCCCAGACTACCTCACAGATTTGTTGTAGGGAATAAATGAGGAGGAGGGCAGCAAACGCCATCTTGAGCTCATTGGAGAAAAAGTGGGATATAAATGAAATAAATAAATGCAATTTCACCAGCAGAATAAATCCACCATTAAGTGAATTTAACTCACCGCTACATTGGATACATCATCATCGTCATCGTATGGGAGAGAAAACATGATTTGACCACTTCATTTTTTTAAAAAAAAGGTGAGAGCAAGAAGTGAGATTTCCCTACACACCACCTGTGAATATTTCATCAAAGTGCCAGAAAAATAAAACCTGTTTTCGCAGGGAGAACTGGATAGTTTGAGGAAAGGGATGAGCACTATGTGGGACACTCAGAACAGGTCCCTTGTGGCAGCTGTGCCAGTACAGTAGCTGTTTTGGAGTGAGAATTTCCTTTTTAATATTCTGTGCGTAGCCAAGACTGGTAGGCGTTCTACCATAATCCTGTAAAGCAGAAAGGTCTTTTGATATTTCTGTCACTGCAGAATGCAATTGGTTCAAGGGAGAACATATTTCATGCCCCCGGGGTGATCTGCGCTACCTGTACAAGGCTTGGTGAAGAATACCCTGCATTCAAGGGTTTGAGGTTGACCCATCTTTAATCAGTAGGTGCTTACGCAGGCTTTAAAAATAGACCAGCTGAAGAGAATATGGATAAGACAGAGTGCCTGTCAACTTCAGGGAATAATCCAGCAGCAGTAGCAGCAGCCAGACAGAGTCAATCTGCTCGTGATTGGTTACATAGATCTAGCCGCAAGCTTAAAGCCATTCAATTTACAGGAAAAAATATGGAGTTTGGGAAAAACAGAGGCATTGGTATGGTCTGCCACACAGAATTTAATCTGAAACTACCTTTTTGTGCATTAGGTGTAGAGGTGAAGGAGGGGGGATCGATTTAGTTCACATTTAAATGTGAATCTACCAAATGTACATTTTTTGAAACATTATGCGAACTGAAACACAACCAGCCTTCAAAATTCGCACTTCTTTGAATTTTGCAAGGCAGTTTTGCAGCCAAGAGGTGTGCACAGAAAAATGCATATACTAGGGGAAAGTGTGCATAAAAATGCACATATATGGGGAAATAGCATACAAAATTGAATCATATTGGGGGGGGGCTGCCTGCAAAAATACGTGTGTACAAAAATAGGTGCATTAGGAGAAATTTGCACAGAAATGCTGACGAATGTTCATGAGGATTTCTTTTTTTTTAAGAAAAGAAGTGGAAATGTGTAGAACTGAATTTAAGACGGTAAAAAAGAGAGACTCCGAGAAGTGAAATTGACAGATGTGTCCACTCTTATTTTGGGGTATGGGAGAAATGTGTTTGCTTTGCTTTAGCTGTGCGGGGAACTATCCTATCCTAGTTCCTAGGATTCTTTGGGTGAGGTAATGTACTTTAAAATGCACGGTGTATTTGCAGCCCAAGTTTAAGCATAAGTTCTTCAGCTGAGGACATTGAGATCCATCTCCCTTCATTCTCATCATTATTACCGTTATAGCAAAGACAAGTGGAATATGTTTGGCACATTAACTTTCACAACAAATGTTGGAAGACTGCCTTTGTTCCTTTGGTTCACTCAGCTGCTAGTATAAGCAGAAACTGGATCTTGGTTCCATGGTGCAGAATTTTGTAATTACCATAAGAAAAAGAACAAGGCAGACACGCAAAGGCCTCATCAATTTAAATTACTAAAGATGCTGTTGCAGTCCAAGCAAAAATGCCAAAAGCCACAAGCTTGTCCCCCCCCCTTCTCTCCTTTATAAAATTCAATACATTCATTAAGTACCAATCCTGATTACAAATTCCATCTATTGCTTTACTCAATCACACCCTTTCAGAGAATCGGAAAATAATCATAAAGCATGTATCAAGATGATGTTAAATCACTTTCTTTTACTTTTTTTTTGGTCTCTTTGTTTGTGTTCAATTTAGAAATGCTAAAGGAGGTGACTGAATGATGAAACATGAGAACGCATTTATTCATTAAGATATTTCAAGACCAGCTTTCAGGACACATTCCGTTCACAAGGCGGCATACAGGAAACTCATTAAAAGACTTAATAGCATATTACTTAAAATCGTTAAATCAAAACCCACACTACAACCCCTTAAAATGAGCAGAAATGAAAAAAATGGTGTATTGAGATAAAAACATATTATGAGTTCATGTAAAAGGAAGTAATGGTAGTGGACTTAAAAAGGTAAGAAACATCCTTCTTTGTTAGAGTGGAGAATATCTACTACTACTACTACTACTACTAATAATAATAATAATAATTTACTTATACCCCGCCCATCTGGCTGAGCCTCCTCAGCCACTCTGGGCAGCTTTCAACAGGATATTAAAAACATGATAAATACATCAAACATTAAAAACCTCCCCAAACTGGGCTGCCTTCAGATGTCTTCTAAAAGTCAGATAGTTGTTTATCTCCTTGACATCTGATGGGAGGGTGTTCCACAGGGCGGGCACCACCACCGAGAAGATCCTCTGCCTGGTTCCCTGTAACCTCACAATGAGGGAACCACCAGAAGGCCCTTGGAGCTGGACCTCAGTGTCTGGGCTGAATGCTGGGGGTGGAGATGCTCCTTCAGGTATACTGGGCTGAGGCCGTTGAGGGCTTTCAAGGTCAGCACCAGCGCTTTGAATTGTGCTTGGAAACGTACTGGGAGCCAATACAGGTCTTTCAGGACTTGTGTTATATGGTCTCAGCGGCCACTCCCAGTCTAGCTGCTGCGTTATGGATTAGTTGTAGTTTCCAGGTCACTTAGAGTCTCAGAGAAAGCCAAATTTTTAGAAGAAGGTAAAATCTTAACTCCACCTGAAATGGAAAAAAATGCTTCCTCCAGTTCAGACTGCCCAGTCTCCATTCCTACCCTACGCCCCAGGCCAGGCATGCACAAGAACTCATAAGCTCCTCCTCCCAGTGGCGTAGCGTGGGTTGTCAGCACCCGGGGCAAGGCAAGTAATTTGCGCCCCCTAACCCGTGGATTTGTGCCCCCTAACCCGTGGATTTGTACCCCTAACCCTACCCCCCAGATGTTGCGCCCGGTGCGGCCGGCCCCCCCTGCGCCCCCCACGCTATGCCACTGCCTCCTCCTCTTGAGCCCAGCCTTGTTATTCTTCTTCCTCTGCACTTTCTCCCAGCACCTAAGCCTGCAGGAGGAGAGGGAAAACTCCCTGGAGAATCTGCGCAATCATTTGCAGAAACTGAGGCTAATTGGAAGAGGGGAAGAGGGCAGACCACCCGCCGAGAGTCTGTGCAATAATTTGCAGCTGGCTCCTGACAAGCTGAAGGTTGCAAGATGCACGCAGTGCACAGACTTCCGAATAATCATGATTAAATGCTTTAAAGGCTCCTTTTGCCTGCCTGGAGATTCAAGCGAATGAAATACCTGTGGGAAGCTCGCAAGCAGGACCTGAGGGCAACAGCACTCTTCTCTCCTGGTTTCTAGCAACTGGTACTTAGAAGCATTTTGCCTCTGATCATGGAAACAGAGCACTGTCATCATGGTTAGTAGCTAACAACAACACAGTGTCTGGAGGCTGTTGGAGGATGGATGGCAGCTAACAGATTGAGGTTGAATCCTGACAAGACAGAAGTACTGTTTTGGGGGGACAAGAGGTAGGCGGGTGTGGAGGACTCCCTGGTCCTGAATGGGGTAACTGTGCCCCTGAAGGGCCAGGTGCACAGCCTGAGAGTCATTTTGGACTCACAGCTGTCCATGGAGGTGCGGGTCAATTCTGTGTCCAGGGCAGCTGTTTATCCGCTCCACCTGGTACGCAGGCTGAGACCCTTCCTGCCTGCAGTCTGTCTCGCCAGAGTGGTGCATGCTCTAGTTACCTCCCGCTTGGACTACTGCAATGTGCTCTACGTGGGGCTACCTTTGAAGGTGACCTGGAAACTACAACTAATCCAGAATGCAGCAGCTAGACTGGTGACTGGGAGCAGCCGCCAAGACCATATAACACCAGTCTTGAAAAACCTACAGTGGCTCCCAGTACGTTTCTGAGCACAATTCAAAGTGTTGGTGCTGACTTTTAAAGCCCTAAACGGCCTCAGTCCAGTATTCCTGAAGGAGCATCTCCACCTCCATCGTTCTGCCGGGACACTGAGGTCCAGTGCCGAGGGCCTTCTGGCTGTTCCCTCGCTGCAAGAAGCCAAGTTACAGGGAACCAGGCAGAGGGCCTTCTCAGTAGTGGCACCTGCCCTGTGGAACGCCCTCCCACCAGATGTCAAAGAGAAAAACAACTACCAGACTTTTAGAAGACATCTGAAGGCAGCCCTGTTTAGGGAAGCTTTTAATGTTTAATAGGTTATTGTATTTTCGTGTTCTGTTAGAAGCTGCCCAGAGTGGCTTTGGAAACCCAGCCAGATGTGCGGGGTATAAATAATAATAATAATAATAATAATAATAATAATAATAATAATTATATAACAACAACTTCTTTATATGCTACTGATCTGGCTGGGTTTCCCTAGCCACTCAGGGTCACTCCCGACAAAAAATAATAAAAACAGAATACAACAACACTGAAAACTTCCCTAAACAGGGCTGCCTTCAGATGTCTTTTAAAAATCTCATAACCGTTTATCGGCTTGACATCTGCTGGGAGGGCGTTCCATAGGGAAGGCACGAAAAGGCCCTCTGCCTGGTTTCCTGTAACCTTATCTCTCTCAATGAGGGAACCACCAGAAGGCTCTCCGGGCTGAACAATAGGGGTGGAGACGCTCCTTCAGGTATACAGAGTCGAATTCATTTAGGGCTTTAAAGGTCAAACTTCTCATTCTTGAATTGGCCTTACAGTGGTACCTCAGGTTACAGACGCTTCAGGTTACAGACGCTTCAGGTTACAGACTCTGCTAACCCAGAAATAGTACCTCAGGTTAAGAACTTTGCTTCAGGATGAGAACAGAAATTGCACGGCGGCGACATTACAGCAGCAGGAATTCCCATTAGCTAAGGTGGTACCTCAGGTTAAGAACAGCTTCAGGTTAAGAACGGACCTCCAGGACAAATTAAGTTCTTAACTCAAGGTACCACTGTATTCTCTTTTAAAGCCATCCAAGTTGATGGCCATTACTGCCATCATTTGCCTAGTTTAACTGTGCTGTGTGAATAAGTATCTTCCATTATCTGCCCTGCTTCACCAACTCACACAGGGATGTGCAAGTTTTCCCAACATTGGAGGCAGGGGCATATGAAGGGTGGCCAGGGGCCCCGGGGGGCCACCTGGGGGGGTGACAAGATGACTCGCTGCCTCCCACCCCCAGCTGTAGAGCGGCCAAGGGTACACATTGGGTGTCCACATGGGTACGGGTGCCACGCGGCTGAACCCTACCCCGGGTACCAAAGAGGCTTCCTCCGCCCCTGATTGGAGGAACAGACCTAGCAGGTGGTTCCTTTCAAATAAGAAGTGGAAGTGTTAAATGTTTTTCTTGGCAATTTATCTCTGGTTCTGATTCATTGTGACTTAAAGTTGTTACTATTGGCAGGCTGCTGAGTGGCCTAAATGAAATGAGGCTGGTGGTCCCCGTCACTTTCCCTGTAGACAATTTCCGCCATCACGGCTGACATATCTTACAAGCCCACTCAGCAAAAAAGCAAAGAGTTTAGCAGACCATAGAAAATTAACACTCTAGGTGAGGGTGCATTGGCATAAATAGAGAGCATTGCTTTGTGTGGTGCTTGCATTGCGGTGCCCATACAAATAAAATTTTCACCTAGTGTCATTTACGAATACCAGCACGTTCTTAAAAAAAACCAACATGAAAAAAACACACACACAGTAAGCCTTGAAGTCCTGATAATTTGCAAAGACCAAACCACACAGACCTAAGCTGACTTAAGCTTTCTCAAAGTGCACAGGAATATCTATTTTTTCCCGGCAAGAAAACACCGAAGAAACATTCATCAAACAATAAATTGTAAAGAATTCTCAGTACCAGGGCTTCCCCCCCCCCCAGCCAGAACTTGCTACATAAACAATGGTCCCCACTGCCTGAACACAGTCAAGGTGTCTGCTGCCTACCTTGACTGGAAGAATAGGAGGCAAGTGGTGATGGAGGCAGAACTGATTATAGGCAGAGCCACAGCCAATAGGAGGCAGAGTCAAGGACTTGTAGTTTTGCCCTATTCTTCCGCTGAATTCTACAAAAGTAGCACAAAGGCCACATTCATGCTATACATTTAAAGCACTATTATGTATACCCCTTTGGGACAGGGGTGGCGCTGTGGGTTAAACCACTAAGCCTAGGACTTGCTGATCAGAAGGTCGGCGGTTCGAATCCCCACAACGGGGTGAGCTCCCATTGCTCGGTCCCAGCTCCTGCCCACCTAGCAGTTCGAAAGCACGTCAAAGTGCAAGTAGATAAATAGGTACCACTCCGGCAGGAAGGTAAACGGTGTTTGCGTGTGCTGCTCTGGTTCGCTAGAAGCGGCTCAGTCATGCTGGACACATGACCCGGAAGCTGTACGCCAGCTCCCTCGAGATGAGCGCCGCAACCCCAGAGTCGGTCACAACTGGACCTAATGGTCAGAGGTCCCTTTACCTTTATATGTGTTTTATATGTTAATAAAATTTAAATTTTAAAAAACAAACGACTCTCAGAACCCTCAGCAAACCGCAGCTCCCAGAATTCTTCGGTGGAAACCATGACAGTTTAAAGTGATATCACAGTGCTTTAAATGTATGCTGTGAATGTGGTCTGAGACTAAGGAGGAATTGCCTGACAGCCAATGGGACCCTGTGGGTGGAGCCATGGGTGTGAGAAGACTAAGGTTGGTCTCATTCACCTTAATGGACCAGTCTCTACTGCCTGAATGTCAGAAGCAGCAGGCATGATGATGATATAATATTGCTGCATAGCTCTCTCTGTTCCTCTCACATTTTATATCAAATTCCAGCAGGAGAAAGTAATTAGTCTTTTCTAAAAGATCCACCTCCCACTCCCAGGGCCCTTGTTTAATGGAACATGAGTGATTTACTGCAGTAATTTTCACTTCTTTGAATTTCCAAACGTCCTAGTATTCAGAATAAAGTCTATTATAATATGCATAAATTATGCACTATAATGTCTGCATTCCGTGCTGCTGAATTTTATATTTTATCCCATGTATTATCGAGGACAAGTTGAAACCTGCAAAAGAAGAAGAAGAAGAAGAAGAAAAGAGTATAGACAGATTAATATTGTGAGTGCCAATACTTGAGAGAATCTTTTCTACACCTTCTTGTCTCCAGAGGAAGTCTGCTATGGGACTCTGAAACAGAGAGGATTCTGGGACACATCAAGTTCAAGCAGTTTGTGGCTAAGACTTTTGGGCTACGCTGTTGCCCAGTGTAGTGGATATGACCATGTAAACATGGCTAGTTCTGTTTAGAGTGTTGGGCTCTGGTAAAGATACTGGGCTCAGGACCCTGGTACCTTGAGGACCACCTCTCCCCACATGAACTGAGCCCCTGTAATACTGAGGCAGTCGGATCAGTGCTCTGTCTGCCTGAGTAAAGGCAACTTCCTAACTTCTGATTAAGATTCTTGCAAGGCTAGAAACAAAATGTGTATGGCTATTGTAGCAAAGAAGGTAAGGGAATGGCGAGCTTAAGCTTAATCATCCCTTTCTTGCTAAGGAAAATGTGAAATCATTGTCTGAGTACAGCCATCCTGTAAAATCAAGTCCTTTGCTGCAATTTGCTACAATAATACGTTGCAGAAGGCGGCTATAAGAAGACATAAAGGAGGACGCTGAGAAATAGTTTCTGTTCACAGGAGGATGCAATTAACTTTATGACTTCGGTCTCTTGAAAAAGAACAGAAAAGAGCGAAAGCAACAGACCCCCAGGAGTTATGGATAGTTAGAAGATGATCCTTTTAAAAACAAGATATATTTTTCTATATCCTTGCCTCCACCCCATCCAACTGTTTCACTATCGTTCGCATAATAAAACAATTGCATATATCCTGAGAACACAGCAAACTATGGTTTTGTTTTGTTTTTGCTAATAGGAAACACATTTTGGACACATACACCAGCAATGTACGACAGTGTTCCTTTGACCTGCAGAAATGCTACAAGCACCTGGGAAGGAAATAAAATTTCGTTTTGGAGCGTTATAGCTAAAGATTTCTGGGGGATGGCACAACACCCTTATTGGGGTACGCCATAGGTCTTCCAATGGGCATTGTAGCCCTTCTATAACTATAGATGGTGCAAGAGACTCAGAAGAAATAGAGAGCAGAACTGTATGGGTTATGTGTGAACAGGCTCAGAGGGAGGGATCAAAGCGGGTGGTGCCCATCATCATTGCTGCAAAGTAGTTACTTGCTGAGCAAAAAAGGTGCTGCACATTCTTTTGATTGAGCACCTCAATTACACCGCAGAGACCAGCTACACCTCTTTCTCAGAAGTAACAGGTCTATTTATGGCAAAAGGAGCGCTGCATTAGTATATCTGAATACCCAGCCAGTAAAGATCTGTGACTTCTGTAATCAACGGCTGAGTGTTCACTACTTTCCTGGTTGGCAACCGAGTTTGTGCGCAAGCCATCATTGGCCGACCCCCAAGTATGAACTCAACCTGTGACAAAGGGACCAACTCCTAGGAGCCTTGGGGGCTTTGGCCCCAACAATAAAATATTTGAGGGGTCCGGGCCCCTACAAAGTTTATGGGCATTCCCATTCAAATGGTGTATGGGCACTGCATCATGTAATCAATTATGTGAGGTGGGGCTTACCTGGGCTCCCACAATATTTTATTCAAGTTGGCACCCCTCGCCTGTGCCAATAGGTCTTTCCACCATTATGCCAGGGACATTGGCTTCATCGAGTTGAATTAAACACCTATTTATGGAGACGACTTCAGACAGGAAAGTTTTGGCCCAATGAGCTTCTCTTCCCATACATGCTTAGGGATGGATGAATCTATCGATTTTGGTTTCTTTCCATCCCCCATTTTCCCAATCTTAAGCTCAGTTCTTCAAATGTCTACATAGGTTTGTGAATTGCATTCTCTTAAACAAACAAGCAAAATTCTTCGTGAAAATCAACCAGCCATTTAGCGAACTTTTCTCCTACCTTTTGTATGCAATTTTGCCTAATGTAAAGCAATTTCTCCTCTTATAATGCCATGGGGAGATGCTATGTCAGGGGCACTGTGGTGACATATACTACCTCTATCAAAGATGTGCTTTTTGAGAACCTGGAATCAGTTTTCCTGCCAAACCGCATTTCTATGACTAATGTTCTAAGGGAATATTTGGGAAATGGAGAGAGGCATCACAGCTGGAAAAATAAGCCAGATGAATTTAGCATGCTCATTGTTTCTCCCTTAGCAATTCTCACATCTTTGCTACGGCACACGGAGACTCTTAACAATAACCATCACTGCAGGCTTCCGTGTGGAAAAGATTCATTCTAGCAGCTATGTACACATCTGTGAGAAGCATCTGCACTGAAGGGGCTTTGCACAACTTGAGGTCTTACGTAAAGTGTGCTACAAATCTACTCTACGGGATTAAAGAAAAGCGATCTGCAGACTAATAGAGCAGAACGCAACAATCCTTATGGCAAAGGAGGGAGAGAGAGAGGGAGGAGAGAGAGAATAATCTGAAGAACCTCCATTCTTTTCCAGTCTACTGCAAATGAGCAATTAAGGACAAATTTTGGAGCATGCTTTGGCGTGTTTGTTGGACTACAGGAGGTTTAGGTATATAATGTATAAAGGCAAACACATCATGGAGCCACACATGCATGGTATTTTTCAAAATGCAAAAGGATCTTAACACATGGAGTGTACAATCTAAAATTTGACACAGAGAGAAGGGAGGGAAATGGAGGCTAAAGATGGTGAAGAAATAAGATTCCGTTCACGTTTAAAGGTGAACCTATCTAATTCTCACTTTCCCAAACAACCAGAGAGCTGAAACACAGTCAGCTTACCAAGTTTCCCACTCTTCTGAATGTTGCAGTGTAGTTCTGTAGCCAAGTAATGTGCACAAAAATTGCTTTACCAGGGGAACATGTAGATAAACACACATTCCTGAAAATAACTCACAAAAATGAATCATGGGGAATTGCTTTGCACAGATAGGGCGCGTTAGGAGAATTTTGTGCTAAAATTCTGACAGATTTTCATGAGGATTTTTGTTTGTTTGTTTTTAATGCGAACTGCCGTGGGGATGTAGAGGATAGAATTAGTGACTGGAAAAATGAGAAACTGAAAGAAACCGAAATGGATAGATTCTCCTGTCTCAAATGGAGGCAGGGGTAAATGGGAAGAATAAGCAAATTGGCAAATGTTGTTCCCATATTCAAAAAGGGGGTGAAAAAGAAGACCCAGGTAACTACCGACCAGTCAGCTTGCCGTTGAGACCAGGACAGGTGTTACAACAGATAATTAAACAGTCAGTCTGTGAGCACTTAGAAAAGGATGCTGTGATTACTGAGACCCAGCATGGGTTTCTCAAAAACAAGTCATGCCAGATAAATCTCAATTCTTTTTTTAAACAGAGGCACATGGTTGGTGGATCAGTGGAATGCTGTGGCTGTCCTGCCTCTTCAGTAAGGCTTTTGACAAAGTCCCCCATGATTAAATGGTTAAATGGGGGCTGGATGGGGTAACTGTTAGGTGGATTTGTAGCTGGTTGACTAACTGAGTCCAACGGTGCTCACTAATGGTTCGTCATCATCCTGGGGGAAAAGTGACAAGCGGGGTGCCACAGTGATTTGTCTTGGGCCCATTGTTGTTCAGCATCTTTATAAATGACTTGGACAAATGAAATGAGGGGATGCTCATCCCACCTGCAGATTCTAAGCATCCTTTTCAGCTGTGCATAAGCCTCCTGGGTCAGTCCGTCCGGTGCAAGGATGGTTGCTGAGGTGAGATGAATGTCCCCACTAGCTTCCACCACTACCGTGGGTTATATCCACTGCAGCACTAAGTTAAAGTCATTTAGTGGCCATGCTGTTTTTTCTAGTAACAGAGGTGCCGGAACTCACCATGAACACCACCCTTGTTTTCTTATAATGGCAATGGTGCCCACCTGAGAGGTGCCAGGACTGAGTTCTGGTGAGTTCCTTTTAAAAAAAAAAATTATTCTTTATTGATTAAAAATTTACATATCTATACAAACATTATGTGCTATCTCTTTACTTATGAAGAAAAAGAAAATTAGGTAGTAAATAGAAAATTTATAAAGTAATAAAAGGAAAAGGAAATAATAATAACAAAATAACAAAGATACGAAATTTAAAAAAACTAAAGAAGAAAAGAAAAGACACGACAACATTATTTACACAATAAAAGTGTTCATCGACACAATCCTTCCCATCCTTCTCATTATACTGTAATATAAACATTCTTTTTTAACACAAATTTGTTCTGCTAATATGGAATTATTTGTACAATAAAGTTTTACATAGTTCTTGAATATTATGCATTCTCTAGTTGTTTTTTGTTCCGATGTTCCTCTAAGTGATCCCGTCAGTTTTGGTGAGTTCCAGCTGGGAAAAAAGTCCTGCTTAGTGGAATACAGTGGTGCCCCGCAAGACGAATGCCTCGCAAGACGGAAAACTCGCTAGACGAAAGAGTTTTCCATTTTGGAGGTGCTTTGCAAAACGAATTTCCTATGGGCTTGCTTCGCAAGACGAAAATGTCTTGCGAGTTCCTGCTGGTTTTTTCCCCTTTTCCTCCCCTTTTTTTAAGCCGCTAAGCCGCTTATCAGCTGATCCGATCAGCAGATAAACCGCTAAAAGCCGCTAAAAGCCGCTAATAGCTCTAATAGCGCTAATCCACTAATCTGTCAATGGGCTTGCTTCGCAAGACGAAAAAACCGCTAGACGAAGAGAATCACAGAACGGATTCTTTTCGTCTTGCGAGGCACCACTGTACTAAGAATTCTCACTGGCAGAGGAAGGGGTGTGTGGTGGGTGCAGTCCACCCCAGGTGTAATCCCTGAGGGGGGTGACATCACCATGCTCCCCCCAGGATGCTCGCCGCAGGTGGCACCCCCCTGGGATGCTCGCCCCCCCCCCACGGGCAGGTAGCCCTGCCCCTGGGTGCACAGCATGTGAGCTGCTCTGGGTGTCGGAGCAGCTAGCTCCGCCTCTGCTTGTTCTGCTGCTGAAATATTTTGCTCCAACAGAACATTGCTACACAAAAGGTTGCTGGTAACTCTGTCATGCAATGGGTCGTGCAATCTGATGAGTTTCCACTAGTACGACTTGTGTTGTATTCCTATTTTGCACAACAATAAAACTCACCCCTCCCACTAACACAAGAGCCCTTGTATGAGCAGACAGAGGATGCTGGATGGAGCCCCGTCTGGATAGAGCCTCCCGTTGCACCCAGATCCTGCTTGCAGGCTTCCCATAGGTATTGGGCAACTGTGAGAATGGGATGCTGGAGCAGAAGTGTCTTTGGTTTCTGTGGGGCAGGGAGGAAAGAGACTGATTGCACTGAACAAAATGTGAAGGTTCACAGCGGAGTAGTTTAAATAAAGAAAAGTAAGGGAAACATCAACGGAATATAGAACCTTCACACACAAGTAATCTTTCAGTGGGCAAGAGAAAGAAGGAAAAACCCCAACTAATGGAACAGAAGACGGGGTCATAAAGTGCATGGAAAGATACACTCTGAAATCTTCCCACAAAGGTTCAGAGTATTTTCATCTAAACTGTCTTCAGGCTGGCTGGCTGGCTCCCTGTAAACAGCCTCTAATGCGACAAGGCAGAAGGCTGGAGCCATCAGTGGCCTGACAGTTTAGTTTTCTTACATCGATCCTGAAAATATATACTGGGTCATTTGCACCATCTGCCGCACTCAGGTGTCATTCTCGGGAATTGCGATGGAAACCTGGGAATGGCAGTTATGAAAGGCTTGTTGGAGGATCTCCAGTAGCCGCAGAAAAAGAGAAGACAAAAACAGAGTTCATCAGAGAACCCAAAAGAGCAGCAGCAGCAGCTACCAAACAGTGCTGTGGAAAGAACAGAGGAGTGGGCAGTGCAGAGAAATGATTTGCTTCCTTTGGGGAATAAGAACAAAGTACTTTCCCAGTATCTTACCTAGAAAGAGGGATTGGAGAATCTGACCATTTTGGTTTATCCCATTTTCTCATTTGTCCAATCTGAAATTCACTTCTCCACATTTTGAAATCAGTTTTTGCAATTAAAATATTGTTATTTTTAAAATGTTATTGTGAAAATTCATCCATATTTGGGTGCAATGTACTATTTGGGAGGCTTTTTATTGCTGTGTTTTAATATAAATAATGGCCATTGATTTTCCATTATTAGTAGGGCACCAAATCTAAGAATCTCTTGAATACATTTCTCTTTTGGGACTGTAATAGAAATTATTAACTAATTTGGCCTATGAAGAGTTGTTCTTGCTATCTGATCTCTTATTGATATATATCCCAAATAAATATGTTGGACTTCTTGCATTTGTTTCTAATCAGCCCCTGACAGTACAAAATGTTTCCTGTAAAACACTGACCACTCCAATATCTCTCTGAGATTCAGCGTCCCACTCATAACTCCCCTTGGTGTAGCCAGAGCACCAGGCAGCCTAGCTGTTTCATGCTTTGAGGCTGTCAGCATTGTGAGATGTGTGACAGACAACTACTTTGATTAGCATAAGACAAAGGCACTCCAGGGTAACCACTGCAAAGGAGAAACTGCAATGGAATGCCTTGTGTTCAAATGGATTGTGAGGTGGTCCCCACAGGACTCTGCTGCCCTTTCCAATGCCTTTGCAACATGAGGTTTTATCAGGTGATAGACAGCTCACCTCTGCACTTTGCCAATCATGTGAATTTCCCCAGTCACATCCTGCACATGAGAATGAAACATTGATAGTACACCGTCCACGTGGATGTCTTATCACTGAAGTACTACAAAGATCTTGATTATTTGTCTTTGCCTTACTCTCTTCTGCCTATTGCACTGCTCCTGTCAAAGGATGCTCCAGGAATTTGTTCTGTCCAGATTTTCTTTTGTGTGAACCAGCCTGATTCATATTTCTCAGTCTAATATGGTGTCTCTGAAAATTTCGACACATCACTAGGGAGACTGACAAACTAATGCCAGTGTACTGGAAGAAGCAAAGTTCACCAGTGTCGAAGCAATGATTCTTCAACATCAACTTCGTTGGAATGGTCATGTTGTGCGGATGCCTGATGATCGTCTTCCATAGCAACTACTCTATTCCAAACTTAAAAATGGAAAGTGTAATGCTGGTGGCCTCCACAGTCACTTACAGACTCACTGTTAAGACCATGTTCATGGAGATAATCTTACTCGGCTACGAGTGATCGCCAAAGAAGGAAGAAGAAATTTCCCAGTCTAATACAGAAATCAGAAAGCAGTGATATTTTAATTTCAACACATCTTCAGATTTTGCAAAATATTTTTAGTTCAAAAAACAAACCATATATATATATGCATGTGCACCAACCACAAGATTGGGTTCAGACCCTGATTCTTTGTGAAACAGCCTGCCTTGGTTGGGGGCAATTCAGGTGTTTTCTGATTTTGCATGTGGTCTGAGTCCACCTAGGACAAAAGTGTCTACATCTCTCCCCATCTGCTGCTGGGAAATATAAATTAGTGCCCCCGGTTTGGTAGAAATTGATTAAATTTAAAGGCACAGCAGCCCCTCCAGAATGGATTAAGGGATCAACCACACTTTTGCTTGACCCTGATTTTGATCATATTGTGTACCAATTATTTCCCCTGGGTCTGGGAGCTTTTCTCATTGTTCCGCTGCTGTGCCTCATAAAAATCTGCACCCACTGAATCAGATCTTGTCAGATGTGCAGAAAATTGGAGTTGCTTTACTGAGCTTCAATTCAGTAGGAAAGATCAGAATTTCACCAGGCACAGCCACTGAACATGAAAAGCTCTTGGGCCCAAGGGAATAAATTGGTACACAATACTATCAAAATAAGGGTCAAATAGATCCAGCCGCTGTTCCTGTGCTTGCACCTGTCTTCTGCTGCCTGTAGATTTGATGTTTTCCTTCCAAATCTTTCAGCATTTGCAGACATTCTGCCAGACCTCCAGGGCACCGGGCAAAATGGCATACAGAATTGTGTATATTGGGAGAAATTTGCACCAAAATGCTGGCATATTTTCCATTACAATCTGGCGCAAAAGTGTTGCAAACTGAACAATTAAAAACCAAGAAAAAGTGACATTGAAAGATTCATCCATCCCTAGTAGGAAGAAATATTCCTGCAGGTAATAGTCCCCAACATTTCAGGGATTTATATGTCAGAACCAGATCCTCAAGAGCAGATTGGTAGCCAGTGCAATTATTTAAGAGCTGTTGTTACACAGCCGCATGATTTTAAACCCAGGAAGCACCTAGCATCTAGATATTACTTCTGTTTATCCTGTGGAAAATTAAAGGAAGGCTTCCCATCAATCTTTGCTGAATTCTTTGTATTTGGTTGTGTTTACATCACTCCACACATAACAAGAAGGTGCAATTAAACTGTCTGGGCTTTGGATAGCTTGAAAGTTCACACATAGGCTGATATGATCAGTTGTTTCTTTTTCTATTCAGCAGATTTTGAATGTCTTTTCTTTCCCAGACAGCTGTGCCTGCTTTGACTCCTGCAGAGTTTGGGCAATCCAGTGCTAAGAGAGTTTTCCAGGAGACATATTGCAGTGACAACTGAAAGCATCAGAAATGAGAGAACGGTTCTGTCAGGGGTTCAGAAGCAGAGAAGCAGAGAAGGGTGGAAACAGAGAGCGAGGGGGAGGAAGCCGAAGGGAGAATGAGTGATGATGACGACCCGAGATCTCCAAGCCTAAGCAGTGAGTCAGAGGACTCCCAAAAGGGAGCCCCAGTGAGCAGAGCAAGGGGGGGATCCGGGGGGACACCCCAGGAGGAAGGGAACAGAGGAGATTCAGAGAGCAGCAGCTGGAAGTCGGGACCCACGCTCAAGACTGAGAGCAGCAGGGAGGAAGGCAGCCAGGCATCGGGTTCCGGAGGCCGTCAGCAGGAGGGAGGGCACGAGTCAGGGGTGGTCACGCCCTCCTCAGAGAGCGAGGCAACGGTCAAGAGGAAAGTAGAGAGTTGGGCGCGCGCGCCAAGTTCAAATGCAGCGGAAGCTGGAGCAGTAAGCAGCCCGGAGAGTGAGCCAGGTCCCAAAGCCCGCCGAAAGGAAGCGGAAGGATCAGGGGGGTCAGCGTCAGAGGAGAGTAGAAGGGAGGAGTCCCAGGGGGGCAGAAGGACCCAGAGACGTAGGGAGAGGCGAAGGAGGTGGAGCAAGGCTAGGGTATTAAGCTGGTGTGCAAGAGGCGGGGACTCAGATGGGTCTTCGCCGACCTAGGGCAGAAGGTGTAGAGCTGCACGCTGCAGTTCGGAAATGAAACCTGTAACTCAATAAAGACTCTTTTAAAGTGGACGCTGTGTGGCGTGGTCCTATGTGAGCTGGAACCTGGTAGCAGCTCTGACAGTAAGACCCATCTCATCAAAGCTTCAGAAACCTGAAACCTCGCAGCGGGAGCAGAAGCCGCTAGGGGAGGAAGAGGGGTGTCTGTAAGCAAGCTCACAAAGGTTAGCAAGATGACGGAAGAACAGAGGATCTCCGCGCTGCAAGAGGCAGTGACCCAGTTGTCCTCAGAGGTACTGGCTTCCAAGAAACGGGAGGAGGAGACTACAGCCGCCTACAGAGACCTACACGCCAGGTTTGAAATGCTTGTTAAGCAAGGGCAACCGGGACCCAGACCGGAGGGCGTGGGATTGGCACGGAGAGCAGGAGGGCTTGTGGCTCATTTCGATGGGACTTTGCAACAGTACCCTAATTTTAGAGCAGACGTAATGTGCGCACTGCAACTGCTGGCAAAAGACTTTAGAGATGAGGAAGAGAAGGTGGGGTTCATATTGTCCCATTTGCATGGGGATGCCAAAGCCTGGCTGCGCAATTTGTGGAGGGATAAAGATCCGGCGCTTCAGAATGCAGATGCCTTTATCAAAGCGATGGATGCGTGTTTTTTGTCTACTATCGATGTGGATCTTGCCAGACGGGAGATTCATGGACTAAAACAAGGGAGGGCGAGCGTCCGGCAGTATCACGCCCGATTTTTTGCGCTGGTCAGTGCTTTAGAATGGGATCGGGATTCGCCCCCTGTCAGAGACCTCTTCTGGGAGGGTCTAAGTTCTGCGGTTAAGGATGAAATTGCAAGGGGGGAGAGGCCCCGAAGCACGCAGGAGGTGGTCCAAAGGGCGCTGACTGTGGGGGTGAGGCTGGAAGAACGTCCATGGTGCAGAGATGAAGGACGTGGAGGGCGCGAAGCAGCGAGAAGTTTCTCTTTCGTTCCGAGGGAAGCAGCGCGTGCGCAATCCACACCTCCGCCAGGAGGGGGAGGGGAACCGATGGAGGTTGGAGGTGCAAGGGCTCAGTCAGCAGCTAGAGCCCTAGCACCGGCAGCAGTGAAAGCGAAGCCTCCTAGAGGGAACAGGAAGTGTTACATCTGCGAGGATCCAGGCCATTTGGCGAAGGAGTGTCCCCGGAGGCTCCACAAGCACACTGCAGCCTCAGCAATGGTGACTGCAGCAACGCAGCAAGGAGAACCACAGCAGGGAAACGACGATGTCTGGCTGGAGACGGAGGCACTGGGGCCCAGCCAGACGCATCTGTGAAGCAGTCCCCAGCGATCTTGCAACCCACGGATCCCCTCCCACCCAAACCAGTAGTGCAGCTCACAGCATCTCTCCAGCTACCCGACGGCGTCACTATCGAAGTGCCGCTTTCTGTGGATTCTGGAAGCAACGCAGACTTTATAGCGCAGAGCTTTGTGGAGCAGCACGCTATACAGCTATTGCCTGCCACTCTGCCCCTGCAAGTCGTCACAGTGGATGGCAGAGAGTTGCTAGGGGGGCAGGTGGTGAAGCAGACGCCACCGATGGTGATGCGCCTTGGCAACCACAGGGAAGTCATCAGTTTTAATGTCACCCAACTGTCGGACACGCCCATTGTGTTGGGCATGAGTTGGCTGGACAGGCACAGTCCGACACTGGCTTGGTACCAGAGACAACTGATCTTCGGCTCCTCTTATTGCGCAGAACACTGCATCCTGCCCCGACGGGAGGGAGAGGAGGAGGAATCACAACTGCAGTTGGGAATGTTGCAAGCGGTCCCCCACAAATACGCGAGCTTTTTGGAGGTCTTCTGCGAGAAGGAGGCGGACAAGCTACCCCCTCACCGGCCATATGACTGCAAGATTGACCTCCTACCGGGGGCGACGCTGCCGAAGGGGCGGCTATACTCCATGTCTGAAGATGAAATGCAGGAACTCAAACAGTTCATCGAGCATAATCTGGAGCGTGGCTTCATCAGAGAGTCCAAGGCAGTGGGGGGCAGTCCCGTTTTCTTCGTGAAAAAGAAAGACACGCCCCAAAAAAGACTCGTTGTGGACTACCGCCTTTTGAACCAGATGACCAAACCGTCTGATTACCCCATGCCCAGGATTGACGACCTCCTCGCGACGGTGCGCAAGGGACGCGTGTTCACCAAGTTGGACCTGCGAGGGGCGTACAATCTCATCCGCATGCGGGAGGGCGATGAGTGGAAGACGGCCATGTTCACACCGCTGGGCACCTACGAATACAGAGTTATGCCCTTTGGATTACAAAATGGCTCTCACTGTTTTCAAGCTTTTATGCATCACGTGTTGGAGGGACTCCTCTACAAGACATGCGTCTGCTTCCTGGATGACATCCTGATTTTCTCTGACTCGCAGCAAGCTCACGACCGAGACGTGAGGGAGGTGCTCAGCAGGTTGCAACAACATAGACTGTACGCCAAGCTGGAGAAGTGCCAGTTCGACACGACGGAGGTGGATTTCCTGGGATACAAGTTGTCGGACAAGGGGATAGCCATGGACAGCACCAAGGTTCGTGCGGTATTGGATTGGAAGAGCCCGCGCAACCGGAAGGAGGTCCAGCGGTTTGTCGGCTTCGCCAACTTCTATCGCAAGTTTATCAAGGGGTTCGCGATGCAGACGGCAGCAATTACGGACACGCTCAGCTCCAAAAAAAAGAAATTCATCTGGACGGAGCAGGCGGAACAGTCCTTTCAAGCGCTCAAGCATCTCTTCGCATCGGAGAAGCAACTGCTGCATATCGACCCCAGTAAACCGTTGAGGGTAGAGACAGACGCGTCAGACAGAGCCGTGGGAGCTGTCCTGCTGCAGCGAGACCCGCAGGGGGTGTGGCGGCCGGGAGCGTTCTACTCCAGAAAGCTCAGCAAGTCGGAGCAGAACTACACCATCTGGGACAGGGAGTTGCTGGCCATTCATGCAGCTTTCAAGGCGTGGAGGCACTTCCTAATCGGCGCCAAGCACACGGTGCAGGTCTGCACGGACCACAAGAATCTGGAGCACTGGCGCACGGCTCAGTTCCTGAACCAGAGGCAGATACGTTGGGCGGAGTTCTTTGCTGACTTCAATTTCCGAATAGAGTACGTCCCAGGCGACACCAACATCATGGCGGATGCACTGTCCCGAAAACCGCAATACCTAGAAGAGGTGACGCCAGCGGCGGCCATGCACATCTTCGCACCGACGGCGTGGGCGTGTGCCTCAGCTGCAGTAGACCTGGATGCGGTGCGACGTGCATTGCGGGACGACTCATTCGCGCAAGACAAGATGGCGGAACTGCTCAGAGGCACGGCTACCACGGACGAGTTCCAGGTGCGGGACGGCTTGCTCCTACGCAAAGGGGCTGTCTATGTACCAGGAGACGACCTTCGCGCCAAGGTACTGCAACAGTTGCACGACGCACCCACGGCCGGTCACTTTGGCACAGAGAAAACGATGGAATTAGTCGCGAGAGACTTCTGGTGGCCCAGGCTGAGAGGAGAGGTCGCGGACTACGTCGCGAGGTGCGACACCTGCCAGAGGGCCAAGCCGGTACACAGACCACCGGCGGGACTGTTAGAACCGCTGCAAACACCGTTTGAACCGTGGGAGAGGGTGGCCCTGGACTTTGTGACGGATTTACCCAGCTCGAGAGGCAAGACAGCTGTGCTAGTGGTGGTGGACTTGTTCACCAAGATGGCACATTTCATTCCGTGTGCGAAGGTGGCCACGGCGGAACAAACCGCCAAACTGTTCATAGATCACGTGTTCAAAGTGCATGGCCTGCCACGGTCTATCCTGTCCGACCGCGGACGCCAGTTCATCTCGTCTTTCTGGCAGAAGCTGATGGGTTTTCTAAATGTCAAGGTCAATCTGGCATCAGCAAGACACCCGCAGACCAACGGGCAAGCAGAGAGGGTCAATGCCATCATGCAGCAGTACCTGCGATGCTATGCCAATCAACAGCCTGCGACGTGGGTGGATTACCTGCCGCTAGCCGAGTTCGCTTACAACAACACGAAGCACGTGTCCACAGGAGTGACGCCGTTCTTTGCCAACAATGGGAGGAATCCCAGAACCTTCCCGGGACTGGAGAGAGTGGGGGAAGGAGAACCACAGACGGCGGACGCGTTCGCGTCAGAGCTGCAGGCGGTCCACGATCAACTCAGACGGCAGCTGGAGCTAGCTAAGCACGCCTACAAGGTGCAAGCTGACAAGCACAGGCGGGTTGGCGAAGTGATCCAAGTGGGAGACTGGGTCTGGTTGGCAGCCCACGCAGTGCCGACCAGGTCACTTGCCAAGAAGAAGTTGGGGCACAAGCAGATCGGCCCGTACCAAGTCGAAGCGCAGATCAACCCGGTAGCCTTCCGACTGGCGCTGCCGGAGGGTTCCAGAATGCATCCGGTGTTCCACAGGTCGGTGCTCACTCCCTACAAGGCACCTCACAGGTTCCAGGAGCCAGGGACGGCGCCAAGTCCGCTCCGGGAACGGACGGAGACGCGGGAGGTGAAGCACCAGGACCACATCAACGAGGTCACGGAGATTTTGGACTCCAGATGGGGGGAAGAGGGAGTCGAATACCTCTTAGCCAGAGAGGGCACCCGGGCCAGCGCCAATACCTGGGTACCAGACTACGCTTTGGAGGAACCCCTGCTCAAGGACGAGTTTCATGCCCTCTTCCCACACAAACCCATGCCAGCGAGCTTCTTCGACGACTGGTTGTTCACACCCACACTTTCTTCCAGCACGTTCCATGGATTCGACTCAGAAGGGGAACCCGCACGGAGCACCCGTTCCCCAGAAGGTTCACCGGCAGGTTCGGCATCAGGCAACTCGTATTGGTGGGACGATCGACCAGAGGAGCAATGGCGCAGGAAGTGGCTGGAGATGCCAGGTCGAGCGACCGACGCAGAGACTGACATGGACGTGTTCGGGGAGGACCTCGGGTTCGAGCACGGCGGTACAGAGATGGAAGAGCAACAAGTCAACGTCGACGACCGCGAGGGGGAAGACTCAGAGGTCTTCAGTTGGCGGCCACCCACGGGGAGCGACCTGTATCCAGCATTCCCTCCCATGATGATGGAGCACCCAGCACCCACACCTGACAGCGGGGAGGGGGGAAGGGGGGGCTTCGAGGGGGGGATGGATGTCAGGGGTTCAGAAGCAGAGAAGCAGAGAAGGGTGGAAACAGAGAGCGAGGGGGAGGAAGCCGAAGGGAGAATGAGTGATGATGACGACCCGAGATCTCCAAGCCTAAGCAGTGAGTCAGAGGACTCCCAAAAGGGAGCCCCAGTGAGCAGAGCAAGGGGGGGATCCGGGGGGACACCCCAGGAGGAAGGGAACAGAGGAGATTCAGAGAGCAGCAGCTGGAAGTCGGGACCCACGCTCAAGACTGAGAGCAGCAGGGAGGAAGGCAGCCAGGCATCGGGTTCCGGAGGCCGTCAGCAGGAGGGAGGGCACGAGTCAGGGGTGGTCACGCCCTCCTCAGAGAGCGAGGCAACGGTCAAGAGGAAAGTAGAGAGTTGGGCGCGCGCGCCAAGTTCAAATGCAGCGGAAGCTGGAGCAGTAAGCAGCCCGGAGAGTGAGCCAGGTCCCAAAGCCCGCCGAAAGGAAGCGGAAGGATCAGGGGGGTCAGCGTCAGAGGAGAGTAGAAGGGAGGAGTCCCAGGGGGGCAGAAGGACCCAGAGACGTAGGGAGAGGCGAAGGAGGTGGAGCAAGGCTAGGGTATTAAGCTGGTGTGCAAGAGGCGGGGACTCAGATGGGTCTTCGCCGACCTAGGGCAGAAGGTGTAGAGCTGCACGCTGCAGTTCGGAAATGAAACCTGTAACTCAATAAAGACTCTTTTAAAGTGGACGCTGTGTGGCGTGGTCCTATGTGAGCTGGAACCTGGTAGCAGCTCTGACAGGTTCCTTTGTGCAGAGAGTTACCAAGGGGGCCACCATGTTCACTGACTCAGCATGCAATGAAGAGTATCGTAGGAAGTGACCTCTGCGCCTTTGCTCTTCTAAATGATGGAGCATAGTTCTCAGAAAGCTTGTTAGCAAAAGCCGCTTATAACCCTGAGCAAGTCCGGAATGAACGCTTACCCTTGTCACTTCCCCTGTCAAGATCTATAGCTATCAGCTCTCTGCCATTCCTTACGCGGTGGGGCAGGGGGAGAGAGCGGGAGAAGCAATTTCAAATAAAGGTTCAATCAAAGCCCCTGAAACTGTGACTGCTGTGGCAGTATGGCAAGCAAGGTCGCCGTTGGGTCAGCAGGCATCAGGCACCTGCTGAGCTACTCATAGAAGGTCAGCTCAAAGAACCCTGACCCTGATCCTCTTCCTTGCTGTTACTTCACCGACTATATATTTCAAGCACCATGATACTGCTTCAACAGTCTCTGCTTCCTCTAAAGGATTCTGTCCTGGAGATACAGAAATCAGTATTCCCTGGGAAGAAAGACTGACTGTGACAGCACTCTGTTAATTGAAGTTAACTGGAGTGGCCGCCGGGACCACATAACATTGGCTCCCAGTATGTTTGTGAGCACAATTCAAAGTGTTGGTGCTGACCTTTAAAGCCCTAAACAGCCTTGGTCCTGGATACCTGAAGGAGCATCTCCACCCCCATCGTTCAGCCTGAGGTCCTTCTGGCGGTTCCCTCACTGCAAGAAGTGAGGTTACAGGGAACCAGGCAGAGGGCTTTCTCGGTAGTGGCATGCCCTCCCATCCAATGTCAAGGAGATGAGTAACTATATGACCTTTAGAAGACATCTGAAGGCAGCCCTGTATAAGGAAGCTTTTTAATGTGTCATCATAGAATCATAGAATCATAGAGTTGGAAGAGACCACAAGGGCCATCGAGTCCAACCCCCTGCCAAGCAGGAAACACCATCAGAGCACTCCTGACATATGGTTGTCAAGCCTCTGCTTAAAGACCTCCAAAGTAGGAGACTCCACCACACTCCTTGGCAGCAAATTCCACTGTCGAACAGCTCTTACTGTCAGGAAGTTCTTCCTAATGTTTAGGTGGAATCTTCTTTCTTGTAGTTTGGATCCATTGCTCCATGTCCGCTTCTCCGGAGCAGCAGAAAACAAGCTTTCTCCCTCCTCTATGTGACATCCTTTTATATATTTGAACATGGCTATCATATCACCCCTTAACCTCCTCTTCTCCAGGCTAAACATGCCCAGCTCCCTTAGCCGTTCCTCATAAGGCATCGTTTCCAGGCCCTTGACCATTTTGGTTGCCCTCCTCTGGACACGTTCCAGTTTGTCAGTGTCCTTCTTGAATTGTGGTGCCCAGAACTGGACACAGTACTCCAGGTGAGGTCTGACCAGAGCAGAATACAGTGGCACTATTACTTCCCTTGATCTAGATGCTATACTCCTATTGATGCAGCCCAGAATTGCATTGGCTTTTTTAGCTGCCGCGTCACACTGTTGGCTCATGTCAAGTTTGTGGTCAACCAAGACTCCTAGATCCTTTTCACATGTACTGCTCTCAAGCCAGGTGTCACCCATCTTGTATTTGTGCCTCTCATTTTTTTTGCCCAAGTGCAATACTTTACATTTCTCCCTGTTAAAATTCATCTTGTTTGTTATTGCCCAGTTCTCTAATCTGTCAAGGTCATTTTGAAGTGTGATCCTGTCCTCTGGGGTGTTAGCCACCCCTCCCAGTTTGGTGTCATCTGCAAATTTGATCAGGATGCCCTTGAGTCCATCATCCAAGTCGTTGATAAAGATGTTGAATAAGACCGGGCCCAAAACAGAACCCTGTGGCACCCCACTAGTCACTCTTCTCCAGGATGAAGAGGAACCATTGATGAGCACCCTTTGGGTTCGGTCAGTCAGCCAGTTACAAATCCACTGAGTGGTAGCATAGTCAAGACCGCATTTTACCAGCTTCTTTACAAGAATATCATGGGGCACCTTGTCAAATGCCTTGCTGAAATCAAGGTAGGCTACATCCACTGCATTCCCTTCATCTACCAGGCTTGTAATTCTGTCAAAAAACGAGATCAGGTTAGTCTGACATGACTTATTTTTCAGAAATCCATGCTGACTATTGGTGATCACAGCATTCCTTTCTAGGTGCTCACAGACTGTTTGCTTAATGATCTGCTCCAGAATCTTCCCTGCTATTGATGTCAGACTGACTGGGCGGTAATTATTTGGGTCCTCTCTTTTCCCCTTTTTGAAAATAGGGACAACATTTGCCCTCCTCCAGTCTGCCGGGACTTCGCCTGTTCTCCAGGAATTCTCAAAGATGACTGCCAGTGGTTCTGAGATCACATCTGCCAGTTCTTTTAATACTCTTGGATGCAGTTCATCTGGCCCTGGAGACTTGAATACATCTAAACTAGCCAAATATTCTTGTACTATCTCCTTAGTTATTCTGGGCTGTGTTTCCTTTGCTGAATCATTTGCTCCAAATTCTTCAGGTTGGGCATTGTTTTCTTTATCGGAGAAGACTGAGGCAAAGAAGGCATTGAGTAGTTCAGCCCTTTCTGTGTCCCCTGTTTGCATTTCACCATCTTCTCCTCTGAGTGACCCCATTGTTTCTTTGTTCTTCCTTTTGCTATGAACATACCCATAAAAGCCTTTTTTGTTGCTTTTAACCTCTCTAGCAAGCCTGAGTTCATTCTGTGCTTTAGCTTTTCTGACTTTGTGTCTACACGTGCTGGCTATTTGTTTGAATTCCTCTTTGGTGGTTTCCCCCCTTTTCCATTTTTTGTACACATCCTTTTTTAATCTTAATTCAGTTAAAAGTTCTTTAGATAGCCACCCTGGCTTCTTTAGGCACCTTCCATGTTTCCGTCTCATTGGTATTGCCTGACGTTGTGCTTTTAGTATCTCCCTCTTAACAAACTCCCAGCCATCATGAACTCCCTTTCCTTTTAGTATTGTTGTCCATGGGATCTCACCCAGCACTTCCCTAAGTTTTATGAAGTCGGCTTTCTTAAAGTCAAGAAATTGAGTCCTAGTATGCTTGGCTGCTCCTTTCCGCTGTATAGTAAACTTCAGAAGAGCATGATCACTCGCGCCTAATGATCCTTCCACTTCTACCCCACTAACCAGGTCATCAACATTGGTTAGGACCAGATCTAAAATGGCTGTTCCTCTTGTTGCTTCTCCCACTTTCTGGACAATGAAGTTGTCTGCAAGGCCAGTGAGGAATCTGTTTGACCTTATGCTCTTGGCTGAGTTTGACGTCCAACAAATATCCGGGTAATTGAAGTCCCCCATTACTACTATCTCCCTTCCTTTTGCATGCTTGGCCATCTGTTCCAGGAAGGCATCATCTATGTCCTCCGTTTGGCTTGGGGATCTATAGTAAACTCCCACAATGAGGTCTCTGTTATTCTTCTCTCCCTTAATTTTGACCCAAATGCTCTCACTTTGGCTTTGAGGATCTAAATCTTGGATCTCTTCACAGGTATACACATCCCTGACATATAACGCCACTCCTCCTCCTTTCTTGTCTGGTCTGTTTCTCTGAAATAGATTGTATCCCCCCATTATTACATTCCAATCGTGGGACTTATCCCACCAGGTTTCAGTGATGCCTATTATGTCATATTTAGTTTGCTGTACCAAGAGCTCAAGCTCATCTTGTTTATTTCCCATGCTTTGCGCATTAGTGTACAGACATTGAAGTCCATTAATCATTCCCCCGTGTCTCTTATTTAAGGATTTTTTCCTCCCACCACTAGGTCCGCGTGCTGTTTGTTTTTATTATGTTTTATTATGTTTTATTATGTTTTTATATATGTTGGAAGCTACCCAGAGTGGCCTGGGCAACCCAATCAGGTGGATGGGGTACAAGAATACTGTCAGTTTGCATTTCTTAGTGCAGAAAGTATTCATCTGATGTGTAGAGATCTTTCCTATTCTAATTAATTCAAGAGGGTTCTGGAAGCTTCTCTGTGTGCAAGAAACAAGCAGAAGGTTCATGATGTTTGGATTCTACCTTCAGAGAAGCTGAGTACAGCTGGCTTAAACTGGTTCTGTTATCTCTTTCTATCAAGGTCATGCTGACTATAATAAGAGGCCAGAATGAGCCAGGGTTTCACTTTCACTTTCTATCTCTTTTCCTTCTGGTGTGGGGTTCTGTATATAGTGATAAGGTTTAGATTTATTGTAAGTTATTGTAAGTTTAAGTTAAGTCTGCTGCAACTGGATTTCTTATGGACAGTGCCAATCCTGAATGCATTGGATTTGTGACCATCACGTTCATTTGCCTTCAGTAGCAGTAAAGCTCTGCTGGATGATAAACAATTGCCTCTGGTCTGTTTTTTTGGGAATCCTGGAACATGTTTAAGTTTTTACTCCTGCTAACTATACGCCAAAATCTACTCCGGATCAATATTGAGTAGAATTCCAAGACAAATACAACTATTATTATTATTATTATTATTAGATAGGGGACGCGGGTGGCGCTGTGGGTAAAAGCCTCAGCGCCTAGGGCTTGCCGATCGAAAGGTCGGCGGTTCGAATCCCCGCGGCGGGGTGCGCTCCCGCTGCTCGGTCCCAGCGCCTGCCAACCTAGCAGTTCGAAAGCACCCCCGGGTGCAAGTAGATAAATAGGTACCGCTTACCAGCGGGAAGGTAAACGGCGTTCCGTGTGCTGCGCTGGCTCGCCAGATGCAGCTTTGTCACGCTGGCCACGTGACCCGGAAGTGTCTCTGGACAGCGCTGGCCCCCGGCCTATAGATGTGAGATGGGCGCACAAACCCCAGAGTCTGGCAAGACTGGCCCGTCGGGCAGGGGTACCTTTACCTTTACTATCTTAGCCCCCTTAGCAAACTACATTTACCAAGATTCTTTGGGGACAGCTATGACTATTAAAGTGGTATTACAAGGTTTCAATGAATATTAATTCAACTCAAGGTAGGCCCATTGGAATTAATGGACATAAATAACCGAGATCCGTGTGTTTCAGTGAGCCTGCTCTGAGTAAAACCTAGATGGATATATCCCATTGTGTGGACGTGGCTTTCCTGTGGTCTTGCCCTTCTCTAAGGTGTGATTCCTGGCATTGCAATTACAATTCTATGATTCTAAGCATGCAAGCAAGCATTGACAAGAGCAAGGAGGACAGCAGCAACTTTCACCTCCACTGATTTTCCAGGGTCAGCCCCAAACATTTTGCAGTCTGATAAAGCTTGGAATTCCTCCCTCCATTCCATGAGTTTGGCATTAGCAGGAACACCCTCTCTGCAAATATAACCCTGCCCAGTGGCAGAGCTTCATGGTCTGGTAGCGGGGCGGGGGGGGGGGGAGGGCAGAGAGCATCAGCATAATAATAATTTAATAATAATAATATTTAATAATATTATTATTAATAAAATAATTTATTATTTATACCCCGCCCATCTGGCTGGGTTTCCCCAGACACTCTGGGTGGCTTTCAACAGAATATTAAAATATAATAGTCTATTAAACATTAAAAGCTTCCCTAAACAGGGCTGCCATCAGATGTCTTCTAAAAGTCTTGTAGTTGTTGTTTTCTTTGACATCTGGTGGGAGGGCATTCCACAGGGCGGGTGCCACTACCAAGAAGGCCCTCTGCCTGGGTCCCTGTAACTTGGCAGGGAGGGAACCACGAGAAGGCCCTCGGCGCTGGACCTCAGTGTCTGGGCTGAATGATGGGGGTGGAGACGCTCCTTCAGGTATTCTGGGTTGAGGCCATTTAGGGCTTTAAAGGTCAGCACCAACACTTTGAATTGTGCTTGAAAACGTATTGGGAGCCAAAGTAGGTCTTTTATATGGTCTCGGCGGCCGCTCCCAGTCACCAGTCTAGCTGCCGCATTCTGGATTAGTTGTAGTTTCCGGGTCACCTTCAAAGGTAGCCCCATGAAGAGCGCATTGCAATACTTTAAGCAGGACATAACCAGAGCATGCACCACTCTGGTGAGAGCAGGCAGGGACATGGCTGGCATGTGTCCTGCAGGGGCGTGGCGCCCACGCAGGGGGCCCAGCTGCGATTGCACCCCACCAGGATCATGGTGCCAGGGGCGGTGCGCTCCCCCTGCCCCCCTCTTCCTCCACCAGTGACCCTGCCCCCTGCACAATGAGAATGTTAGAGGAGGAGGTGTGTTACATTCCCTTTCTAACAAACTCCCAAAGCGTGGCAGGTGGCCACCAGGTCAGCATGTGAAGTGTGTGGCCAATCAGAGCTTTCCCACTATGCCATCCTGCACTGATGGGCACACAAGGACGTTCCTTTGAACACTCCCATGGTGTGCAAGGAGTCTGTCCTGAACTGAATGCCAGAAGACTAAACCCAGCTCTGTCCACCCGAGATCTAGGTCTATGAACCTGCTTCATCACACACCACCCACACCTTAGTCATTGTTTTCTGTGACAAAGTCACGGAAACATTCCCTCCACATGTCTTAAGAAACATACAAAAGAAGAAAGTCTTTGCGGTGTTTGAAACAGGAGGGAGGAAGAGACATACTGGGGATGGACAATTAGAATACAAGCACAGAGAGAGGATAAAGTGTACTATCATTAAGTGGGCTGATCAGACATTGAATGCATTTTGCTTCTTACCTTTTCAAGGTTGTCTTGATAAATATATATATATTCTCTCCCCACGAAGATATTCATTTTTTGCTCACATGACTTGTTAACTACTTGCTGTGCATAATTCCAGTTGCTTAAAAGCTTTCCTTTCCCCTTCTCCAATTTTTGGATGCTCATCTGTGCGGTTTTGTAATTTTTGTGTATTGTTTTTCTCCGATTATTTTCATGACTTTGCTCCCTGCTCTGGGATTCAAAACGTTCAATGAACAGCAGGCTTCATATACTAATAGAGTGGACACTTGGGTTGCAAACGTGATCCGTGTGGGATGCACGTTTGCAACCTGCAGCGTTCACAACCCACAGTTGCACGTCTGTGCACGTGCGGGTTGCGATCCAGCACTTCTGTGCATGCGCAACTGCCAAAACCCGGAAGTAACCCGTTTCGGTACTTCCAGGTTTCAGCGGTCCATAACCCGAAAAAAATGCATCCTGAAGCATCTGTAACCCGAGGTATGACTGTGCTAATACTGATGATGATGATGATAATCACGCCCAGCCCGAAACATTTTGGCACCTGAGTTGAACCACAAAATCTCACTCCCACTCCTGCCATGGAAGAAGCAGTGAGTGAATATCTACACCAGGAACAAGGCAGGAATAAAGCTCTACATCGGGAGCAAGGATGGGATATCAAATCAACCTTACCTGATGGTTGGAGTGGAAATCAAAGGCTGAGAGCCAGTGTGGTGTAGTGGTTAAGAGCAGTGGACTCGTAATCTGGGAAACTGGGTTCACGTCTCCACTCCTCCACATGCACCTTGGGCTAGTCACACTTCTCTGAAGTCTCTCAGCCCCACTCACCTCACAGAGTGTTTGTTGTGGGGGAGGAAGGGAAAGGAGAATGTTAGCCGCTTTGAGACTCCTTCGGGTAGTGATAAAGCGGGATATCAAATCCAAACTCTTCTTCTTCTTCTTCTTGTGGGGCAGAAAGGGGCCTGCTTTGAATCATGACGTGTGACAGCTGCGCTCTGTTTCCTAGGTCAGAACCAGCGATGCTTCTGGAAACCAGTTTCTGGAAACCACAGGAGAAGAAAGTGCCCTCGTGCTCAGATCCTGCTCAAATCTTGCTTGCCATCTGGTTGTCTACGGTGGGAACCACATGCTGGTCTAGATGGGCCTTTGACCTGATCCAGCCAGCTCTTCTTGTCTTCATATGTTCTCATGAAGTTGTTGAATGGATGACTGAATGAAGTCAATTAACTGTTGCGTGGCAAGTCCCCTCCCCCATGTGAAATGAAGACACTGGACACAGTATTTAAGGTTAATGGGCATAAAAGGCCACAACTTTGTTGATTACAGAATTGGAAGGTATTGGCCTTAGGCATTGGCTCCTATCGACTACCCAGCATGGGGACCGGGAAGGGTTGTCCACAAGCCGTGGGAGTCCTGTTGAAGTACGCCAACTAGGATCCCATGGGTGTCACCGCTCGGGGGCGTGCCGGAGGTCCTTACCTCCCTAGGTTTCGGACAAGGCAACGCCCCCCGGAGTCCTCTACCGGACTACCCTTTTCTTTTTGGGGAAGGTGATGGCGTTCCCCCTTTATTTGCATACCAATTGACCCCTGCCAATGCCTAACCGCCAACACCGAATAAGTTGTGACGTTTGCTACGAGGTAGGCGAAAAAACCAAAAGGCTCGAAGAGTGCCAACTTGGAAAAATTCCTACCAGGCCCCTCGCGGCGACCAACCGAAGTCCATAGCAAGGTCAAAGCTACCTAAAACCTAAGGGGTGGGTGGGATGGGAAAAAACCGCTCAGCTGGCAAGGGGCAAAGAGGGCGGTCCCCAGGCATGCCTAGCCCTAAATAGGCTAGGCCACGCCTCCCCGGTCCGCCGATTGGCGGGCTGGGTCGCCGACACGCCCGGGGATTCCCTAATCTCGCGGGGGCAAAGGCCAGCCCCCGCGTGGGATGTGGGAGGGATTTCTGCCCGCAACCCCCTCTCCTCCCAGGTCGGAAATGGCTTTGCTAGTTGAATAGCAGTTCCTGCCACAGAGTCCACTTTTCTTTGATCTCTCTCATCATTCTGCTTCAATCCTTTCTAGGAAATATAGAAATATTGCTATATCCCTAAAGTCATTTAGATTGGTGGCCATCATTACTTTCTCTGTGTGTGAGAAAGTAAATACCTTCTTTTATCTGTTCTGAAACTTTCATTGTTCAGTTTATGGGATGTCAATGAGTTTAAGATTTTACATGCTGTCTTTTTGCCCCTTTCCCCTCAAGTTATGACTCCCTGCCCCCCCCAACACCCTCCAACCTCCCCCATAAATTTTCTACTCAATGTTATTCTCGTTAGTGCCAAATTAGGGCAAGGACCTTGATGCTGTGAATATAAGGTATAGACCAGTATTGCTAATGAACTCAAGTCTTGCAATGGTGAGGGTTTGGAAGAAGGTTACTGAATAGAGATGAGGCAGGTATTCCACAGGGGCAAGCTATTAGACTCTGGGCAATCGGTAAGTAGCCAGCATTATGGATTGACAAGCTTCTGCAATTAGCACTGACAAGGTGTTTTTTTCCAGGACTGAATACCCATGCGTGCTCAGAGCTGCGGTGTGAAAAGGAAGGCCAGCTTCCTAAGGCTGAACTTTCCTGTCTATCATCAAATATTTTCCCAAGGAAGCTCAAATGGTAAAAAATCATATTACATACCCTCCAGATGAAAATAAAAAAGGTAAAGGACCGCGGACAGTTAGGTCCAGTCGCAAACGGCTCTTGGGTTGTGGCGTTCATCTCGCTTTCCTGGCCAAGGGAGCTGATGTTTGTCGGCAGACAGTTTTTCTGGGTCATGTGGCAAACTAGAGCAACACACGGAAACGCCATTTACCTTCCCGCCAGAGCGGTACCTATTTATCTACTTGCATTTTGACGTGCTGTTGAACTGCTAGGCTAGCAGGAGCTGGGACCAAGCAGTAGGAGCTCACCCCGTCACAGGGATTCGAACCGGCGACCTTCCGATCGGCAAGCCCAGAGGCTCAGTGGTTTAGACCACAGCGCCACCCATGTCCCCAGATGAAAATAGGGACATCCTTTAAATTAATAATAATGATAATAATACCTCACCCATCTGACTGGGTTGCCTCAGCCACTTTGGGCAGCTTCCAAGATATATAAAAACATAATAAAACATTAAACATTAAAAAACTTCGCCATACAGGGATGCCTTCAGATGTCTTCTAAAGGTTGTATAGTTACTTAATTTTCTTGGCTCAGGGGTCACATAACTCCATACCCTCCCATTCCTCTGATGAAAATAGGGACATCCTACCATACCCTTCAACATTTATATGATGAAAATAGGGATGTCCGAGCATGGTGTAGTGGTTAAGAGCGGTGGACTCGTAATCTGGTGAACTGGGTTCACTTCCCCACTCCTCCACATGCAGCTGCTGGGTGACCTTGGGCTAGTCACACTTCTTTGAAGTCTCTCAGCCCCACTCACCTCACAGAGTGTTTGTTGTGGGGGAGGAAGGGAAAGGAGAATAGAATGTTAGCTGCTTTGAGACTCCTTAAGGGGAGTGAAAGACCAAATTCAAGTCCAAATTCCTCCTCCTCCTCTTCTTCTTCTTCTGAAAAGTGAGACATTCTGGGATCAAATCAGAAAGCGGGACGGCTTCTGTAAATTCAGGACTGTCCCTGGAAAACTAGGGACACTTGGAGGGTCTGATATTATATTATACTTATATATTACCTGCATTTTTGCTCTCAAGTGCATCAGTAAAAAGAAAATAACAAGGCCTGCATTCAGACAGGACTTTATTTCGTGTTCTCGATGTTTTTTCACCTGACATTTTATGTGGTCTTTCGCATGATGTAAAAGACAGTTCTGGAAATCGAGCAGGAGATACTGAAGTTTAATGCTCATTTCCATATTAATTGCTTCCGGGGGGGGGGAATCCATTCACAAGCCTGTCATCCCAGGAAAATTCAGGATTTTTGCACTGTAATTTAGCTGTGGTTTTCATGGTGCACATCACTGTTGCTCACAGAGTGAAATTTGTGGTTGCATTCTGATGTAGTTCTTTCCAGCTATCTTCACGGATGAATCATGGGGGCACAGAAGCACCTATGTGCATAAAAGGTGGCAATATGTCCAATTACATTCACTGCTGTGTCACATCACGCCATTGCTGTGAAGAAAAATTAGCGTGACATGGCAGTATATTGATCAGAAAGCCACAGTGCAATGGGCAATGCAGTGTGAAAGGTGTGTTAGAAATTGGGTCAGAAATCATAACTAGGCAAACGAATGCAATAAAACCCTCATCTGAACACATCCAAAGACAATAACTCAAATATTCACCCAACAAAACAATAACTTAAAGCAAACTACTTCGCCTCTTTTGTTCTGCAACTTTCAGACAGATTGCCCATAAAACATCAGGAAAGATTCCTTTTTTATCCACCCCAAAACTTCTTGAAAACCATTGCAGCCACCCTTCTGAAATGTAATAGGATTCATGTCCTCAATAAGGGAGTCGTTGTCTGAAAAGTCCATCAAGAGCATCTCTCATATCTCTCTCTCTCTCTCTCTCTCTCTCTCTCTCTCTCTCTCTCTCTCTCTCATTAAAGGGTACCCAATCACAAAGCCCCTTTACCCATTTGCCTGTATTCCAGAGAGAGTAGTAGGCCTGCAAATTTCATCCACTTCTGTTAAAAGAGGGGAGTTAGTTTTTCTTTGCTATCCCAGTAGTTAATGGGAGTAGAATGACATAGACTCAGACAGACCCCCGGCAGAATTAGGAAGCCTATGAAGCAGTTCAGACCCAGATGGGCTGTATTCTGAAGCACCGCATTGGGGTCTAAACCCAATCTGCTGGTCAGTGTGTACCCCTAAGTTCCTGGTCAGCAGCCTCACGCCAAAGGAGAAAGATCTGAATTTTCTTCACATAGGCTGTATGAGATCTCAATTTTAATCCTGCACTGTCTTTGTAACAACAATTTACCACTCATTTTCCAGGCTCATTTGGTTTAAACACCATACATAGCTGTTTAAGCAATATTTGCTTAGGATAAAGGCCTCTGTTTCCAGACTTTAATTGTTAAGCTGCCAAGTTTAATTAGCTTTCAAGACTTGCCTTCCAGATTTTAGAGACTATACTTGTGGCGAGATTATGAAATGTTTGTTTCCTTAAAAAAAAGCCAAAAAACTTCAAGGGATTCTTAATGAGCTCAGCATGCTTCTTTTATGTTAGAAATTCCATAGCTAACTGCCTCCTTTCCCATCCTAACAGTGCCTTCAGCATAGTCAACATATGTTAGGAAGTTTATATTTTCCATCTCTAATCATACAGCAATTTGCAATGCAGGTGTGTAGAACGTGATTCTAAATTACAACTGAGCTGCTTTTCCATCCGTGAAGGAGATTCATAGAATCGTAGAGTTGGAAGGTACCCCGAGGGTCATCTAGTCTAACCCCCAGCTATGAACGAATCCTGCCCACATTTGTCCCTGGTTGGGTTCAAACCACCCATTGCTCCACACTGTGGATTCCTTGTGAATCCACACTGTGGATTCCTTGTCAACAAACCACAGTTAAATCCACAATTAGCTAAAATGTGGTTAATTGAAAATGGAAGCAAAAGCTTCCAGTCTAAGAGGAGAAGAAAACAACCAGTGACAAATTGACAAAGTGTAAAGATCTTCATGACAGTCCTTTGGCTTTTCAGATTTGGTGAGTTAGCTTTTGCATTATCACTATTTTCCCATTTTTGTCAGATCATTGTTAATAGCTAGTCCAAGCTTGTCAAAAGCCACAATCTGACTGAAACCAGTGGCCTTGTTGGGAGAAGGGAATGATTTAAGCTGTGTACACATCATGTGAGACGCGGGTGGCGCTGTGGTCTAAGCCACAGAGCCTACGGCTTGCAGATCAGAAGGTCAGCAGTTCGAATCCCCGTGACGGGGTGAGCTCCCGTTGCTTGGTCCCCGCTCCTGCCCACCTAGCAGTTTGAAAGCACATCAAAGTGCAAGTAGATAAATAGGTACCACTCTGGCGGGAAGGTAAACGGTGTTTCCGTGCGCTGCTCTGGTTCGCCAGAAGCGGCTTACTCATGCTGGCCACATGAACCGGAAGCTGTACGCCGGCTCCTTCGGCCAATAAAGCAAGACAAGCGCCGCAACCCCAGAGTCGTCCGCGACTGGATCTAATGGTCAGGTGTCCCTTTACCTTTACCCTTTACCTTTACATTTACACATCATGTATTTACACATCATGTATTTAAAGCACATTCCCTTCCCCAGAATCCCAAGAAGTGTAGTTTACCCCTCACAGAACTACAATTCCCAACACACAAACTTCAATTCCCTTGACACTTAGGGGGAGGGTGTTTTGAATGCATGTATACAATGTTAATCTGTAGACCACAACAAGTAAGGAAGGAAACTTTAAAAAACCAGGCCAGATCTGCACGTTAAGATATCTTCCGCAATAGGTCACTGGTAAGCATACTTGAGGGATTTGTTGTTTGTGAATTGATGTTTTTTTCACACTGATTTGATCCACATCGCTCGACTGAGTGTGCAGATCAAAGGCTGGGGTACTATCCTCACCCAAATTATCTTGGAGTAATTGTGGCAAACTCCCTCACTAAGATGAGAGTGAGGTGAGGTGACCAGGTCTGGGTGATTCAAAATCAGGGACTCCCTGTCAGCAACAACTATGAAGTTAGAGATCCTGAGGTGGCAGTGTCTCTTGTTGTCATGGGGACCCTGTGACAGTTTATTTCTTCAATTTTGTGCCTCAGAAGCTACCTGCATCTCAGGTAACAGTGCTGGATCAATTTGTCCCTCCAGACTGGGCACCAGATTAGAATTTTACAATCACATATCCAACATACAGGAACGCGGGTGGCGCTGTGGGTTAAACCACAGAGCCTAGGACTTGCCAATCAGAAGGTCGGTGGTTTGAATCCCCGCAATGGGGTGAGCTCCCGTCACTCGTTCCCTGCTCCTGCCAACCTAGCAGTTTGAAAGCATGTCAAAGTGCAAGTAGATAAATAGGTACTGCTCTGTGTGCGGCTTTGCTTGGCCAGAAGTGGCTTAGTCATGCTGGCCACATGACCCGGAAGCTGTATGCCGGCTCCCTCAGCCAAGAAAGCGAGATGAGCGCCGCAACCCCAGAGTTGGTCACGACTAGACCTAATGGTCAGGGGTCCCTTTACCTTTATCCAACATACAACATAAAAACAAGATTCTAAGGAATCTCCTGGACTCCCCTCCTCCCCTTTGTGGCTTCTGTTGTTAATCAGTGCTGGATTTCCATGTAAGCTAAACAAGCTATAGCTTAGGGCACCACTCTCTTGCCCCCCCCCCCCCGAAAAAGGAAAAGCAAACAAACACCAGGATGTACATTTCCAAAATATAAGATAAAAAAACAAATAAAATAAAACCTACTGTCAGGGAACTGACATCAGAGGCACGGGAGAAGGAGAGGGTCTCTGATTCTGCAGGAGAAGGTCCCAGCGCTAGGGGGAGACTCAGCCGGGAGGAAGGGGAAGAGAATGAGTGTAACACCAGGGATCCAGGAGAGCAACGGGACAGGGAGGTGCAGGGGCTCCAGGACTCTTCGTTGGAAGTTAGTGAGGAGAGCCCAAGCACCCCGCTGCCCACGCCCACCCTGGGCAGGAGACTCCCGCGCAGTGAGAGGCGGAGACGATTGGGCGTCAAACAACTCTTATGTTGGCAGCGCTTTAAGAAACGCCCACAGACAGATTCTACGAGTGACTAAGGGCAGCCACGCTGAGATGGGCTGTGCAGTCCGGAGGGTTTAACCAGGCAATCCGATGCTCAAACGGGGCAGGATTACGCACGAGTAACTCCCAACCACTACACCTACATACAGCAACAATGTTTTTGTGTTGTGTAGGCTCCTATGATGTAAGTAATGGGCCCTGCCTGCTAGCCTACTCCCTAAAATATCACATATAAAGGGCCCTATTACCTTCAGTAGCTTAGGGCCTCATCAAATCTAAATCCGGCCCTGAGTTTAATGGTGAATTTTGGACATAATGGAGAGGTAAAAGATTTGGATTATCATAAAAGATGCTGGAGGAAATGATTAAACTACAAGAGTTATTTCAATCCTACTAATGATTTTAACTGTTTACAATGGTTTTTAAGATAAATTATAAATTTTCCCCATTCCTTATTAAAATTTCGGTCTTCTTGATTTCTGATTCTTCCAGTCATTTCAACTTGATCTGCCATTCTTCTCTGGTAGGAACTTTATCTTCTTTCCATCTCTGGGCCAATAACATCCATACAGCCATGATCACATACATAGTCTTTTCTGTGCCCTTGGGATTTCAGCACCTAGAATTCCTAAAAGAAAGGTTTCGGGGTTTTTAGAAAAAGTTATTTTAAACATTCGCGCGCCCCCCAACTCATTATATATCATTTCCCAGTCTTTTACTGCTTCAAGGCTGGAACTAGTCCAGCGTCCAGACAGCCTGACATGACTCTCGTGACAATGACGATGACAGCAGCAGCAGCAGCAACAATAATAACAACAACATAATATTTGTTTGCTTGCTTGTCACCCATCTGACTGGGTTACCCAATCCACTCTATGCGGCTTCCAACAAATTAAAATACAATATGACATCAAACCATCAAAACTTTCCTTCACATGTCTTCTAAATGTCAGATAGGTCCACTCACATTTTCTGGTGGGCGGCATTGCGGCCAGGCAGCTGGGACCTAACAGTGATCTGTCCTGGGGGGGGGGGTGCAGAGAGTTGACCCCCCCTTTTGTGTCACTTGGCCGCATCACCCTTGGTGGACCCACTGACCAATCAGCGCCAGGAGGGGGCGTGGTCCAGGGAGATTTAACCGCAGTGTTGCTTATTTCCTTGACATCTAATGGGATGGTGTTTCACCAGACAGGTATGACTACTGAGAAGGCCCTCTGCCTGGTTCCCTGTAGCCTCAATTCTTTCAGTGAGGGAACCGCCAGAAGGCCCTTGGTGTTGGGATACTGCCAGGGAGATATAGTCCATCATGGCCCCAAGCCGGACGCCGGACGATCCATCGATCCCTGTAGTCACGCAGCTTTTAGCGACACAAGTTTCCTGGAAATACCTTGCCACATTCCAGGGCTCATGCACACTCTTTATCAGCAGATAATGCACACAGCAGAAGATGCACAGCAGGAGAGCATATTTACAGACTTTATTTAGCGTTGATCAGAACAAAGAAAACATGACCGTTCTGAGTCAGTGTCTCCGACCGACTGAGAAATCGAAAGGAACATCAAACATAAACATCCTGTGAACAGGACATGCGCAGACTCTGTGACTCACAAAGCCTGCTCCCTTTTAAGGTGGAACGGAAATATCCTAACACTTGGAGCTGGATCTCAGTGTCCGGGCTGGACAATGGGGGTGGAGACGTTTCTTCAGGTATACTGGGCCAAGGCCATTTCGGGCATTAAAGGTCAGCACCAACACTTTAAATTGTGCTCAGAAACGTACTGGGAGCCGATGTAGGTCTTTCAGGACCGGTGTTATATGGTCTCGGTGGCCACTCCCAGTCACTAGTCTGGCAGCCACATTCTTGATTAGTTGCAGTTTCTGAGTCCCCTTCAAATGTAGCCCCACATGGAAAATAATAACGTGTTAAATTGTCAGGAGTGGCCAATGAGGTAGAGTGGCCCATGGGGCAGTGTTGCTCACCTGTCATCTTCTCAGCAGACGTTGCTGCCAATAACTGAGGACAGGGGGAAGAAGGTGGTGGTGAGGTCAGCATGGTGCAGTTGGATCAAATGGTTTCTCCACCACCTCTTCACCATGCTGTAAGTTTGCTATAGTCAGGGAAGCCCATGGCTATATCTGTTGGACAGCTCCACAGAGTCTTTTAAAGGCAAAGGCATGGCGTGAAACTTTTCAGAGAAGATGGCTTAGCCAACAAGCATGCAAATGAAGATGGAAAAAAGAAGCAGCAGCCCTTCTAGAATCTGTCTCTGAAATTTAATTTGCACTCCATTTCTGAGAAGGAAATGTCTGTAAAGCCTAATCTGAAATGCTATTTTTGCTCTGACAAAGAGTTCTGTAAAGTTACAAGGTGAAAGAGATTTCGTGTTTTGAATGGCATATGCTGTTAATTTTCTCCTTCTTTGCATGCCAATATGAAGCGACGGAGAAAAGAGGCTGCCTTATCAAGTGGACTTCTTTCCTCTCTTTTTCTGAGCGTGACTGGGCTATGGCAAGGCTTGAGGGAACCAATTCAGATATGATATAATAATCCTTTGCCTACAAATGCCAGCTTTCACTCAAAATTTTCTACTTCTTCACTGGCGAATGCAATTTTTTAAAAAACAAAAAACCCCACATACTTCCCAGACTCTCCTTACCTATAAAAATCAGGATTTTTAGTCTGCTGAGAGATAACATTGAAAATGGCGGAACCAAAGACCTGAAGTTATAGGCCGTACCACTTCAGGCTGCAGGTATGGGGGGAGGGGTCATATATTTGAATGCTGCCCTGCATATATTTGATTTTATTTTTTTAGGAAAATGATCTAGCACATCAGGAAACAAGGCTTTAGCCAGTACATCTCTTGAAGTGCTATATATTTAACTTGGCAGAAGGTGTGTGTGTGTTTTCACAAGAGGAGGGATTCAAAAGGGCACCTCTGTGCACACAGTCTGAAAAGGTACAGTCAATAATTGTTCCCCCACCCCATACATATGAAAAGCCAGGACTTCTGGAAGAGTCTTATGTAGAGGACTGAACAATTGCAACCACTACCACTGCAAGCATGTGGGTCAAAGATTAAGGGCTTCTAAGTCAAAGATACAAATTCCAGCCCGCTATGAAGCCTAGTCAATTGAGAATTTTTTCAGGGCTTTTTGCACATGTTCTTAACCAGTTAAAATTATGTTTCCTAATCCTCCTTTGGAGCCTATTCACACTTAGCGCTTGCCCCACACTTTGTGGGCACAGGTAGGCCTGGGCTATGCATCGATACATCACCCAGGACCGCTGTGAGGGCCAGAGCATGATGGCACCTTCACCTGGCAGTATATCCTGAGTGAAACCACTGCCACTCTTGACCTCTGATATAGAAAAAATAGGGGTGGTTGGCTTTTGCTGCCCAATTCCCCAAGGGACTGAGTCCCCTAAGTCCAGGATTGGTCAGAGATGAATGGACGGAGGCAGGGTGGAGTGAAAGCAAGGCAGATCTTTATTTTTCTGTTGCAACAGAGTTCCCTCCTCTAAACAAATGGTAATTCAGGTTTTCTGTGGATTGTCTTTTGCTCGAATTTAGCGGTAAAGAATGGATGTTCACGGGGAAAGCACTGGAGAGGATGAAGTGCTTAGATGCAAAGCTTTAAAGAGCAGAGTTGTCCCTAGAAATGTGGGACAAAAGGAGGACTGGATGAGCCCTTAGGTCAGCTTGAGTAGTTTTGGGCGGGGGTTGGTCATTGCTCAATAACAGTTCGGAGCTCTGTCCAATTTCTCATCAAATGCATATTTCTTGCATTTGTTCCGCCAGTCATATGCAAAGCCAGCCAAACATGAAATGGCAGTGAGAGAGAGAGAGAGAGAACCCTCAATAATTAGCCATGCGCTTCGTCAAAGGCTTTGCAGATACGCCAAAGGCTTTCATGCCTTGAGTAGGTCAGGCTGCTTGTTTTGGAAGTCCCAAGTCGCTTGGTGGCTAAGACGCCTTTATATTTCAAAACTGTCATGATGTCAGGTTTGCAATGCTGGTGCCTGATGTGACCTCAGCAAAGAGCACTGTAAGTGTGGCATTTCTTTCCTTGAGATGATGCCTTCTCATTCAAACACATTCTCTTGGCCTGTCTCTTTCTCACTGCTTCTTCCTTCTCCTTTCCAAACAACAACCGGTCACAGTTGCAGTAAACTTTATCTCATTTTCCTCCCTTAAATGCATTAACTCGGTTCTTGCCACTCCAGGTGGAAGGCAGCTCCAAAGCCACTTTTTAACCTGGTCCAAATTTTAATCAAACATTTGCTCATAATCTGGGCTTGTTTCAAGTGTAGGGGATGTTTCTAAGTCATAACAAAAAGAGAACATGCCACACTTTGATCTCAACATTGTAAATTTAGACTTGGTTGTGTGCCTCCTCCATGTTTGGTTCGGAGGGTGGCGACACGAGAACGGGGCCTTCTCTGTAGTGGCTCCCTATTTATGGAATGCACTTCCCAGGGAGGTTCACCTGGTGCCTTCATCATATATTTTTAGGCACCAGGCAAAAATGTTCCTCTTCCACCAGGCCTTGGGCTGATGAATATTCTACAGCCTTTTAAATGTGTCTATGGGAAGAGGGGGGGGTATTGTTTTGCTGCTTTGTTTTTAATTATTTGTTGTTGTTCTTGTTTAGTCGTTTAGTCGTGTCCGACTCTTCATGACCCTGTGGACCAGAGCACGCCAGGCACTCTTGTCTTCCACTGTCTCCTGCAGTTTGGTCAAATTCATGCTGGTAGCTTCAAGAACACTATCCAACCATCTCTGTCATCCCCTTCTCCTTGTGCCTTCAATCTTTCCCAGGGAGTCTTCTCTTCTCATGAGGTGGCCAAAGTACTGGAGCCTCAGCTGTCCTTCCAGTGAGCACTCAGGGCTGATTTCCTTCAGAATGGATAGGATCTTCTTGCAGTCCATGGGACTCTCAATAGTCAAAATTATTTAATTATTTACTTGTGTTTTATTCAGTGGGTGGTATATAAATCTAATAATTAAATTAAATTAAATTAAATAATTAAATTAAATTAAATTAAATAATTAAATTAAATTAAATTAAATTAAATTAAATTAAATTAAATTAAATTAAATTAAATTAAATTAAATTAAACAGCGTACCAGTTACCCAACCCTACTCCTGCACAACTGCTTCAGCTTGTTCAGGCTCCCTACATGACTTCTGGACCTAATGATCCACTTCAGCATATGGGGCACTGCCCCCCAGAAAAAAACACCTTGATCTGCCCTCAACCAGCACCCACATCCATTCCTTCTTACTTATACAGTGGTACCTCTGGTTGTGAACGGGATCCGTTCCGGAGGCCCGTTCGCAACATAAGCAGAATGCAACTCGCGTCTGCGTGTGCACGGGTCACAATTCACCGCTTCTGCGCATGCGTGTGATGTCAGGTAACCTTTTCCGGTACTACCTGCACAGGTAACCCTTTCTGGTACTTCCGGGTTGCCGCAGGACGCAACCTGAAAACGCTCAACCTGAAGCAAACGTAACATGAGGTATGACTGTATCCCATTCAGAGGCTAACCCTGGCTGTCAGCTTCCAGCTCAGTGTCACCACCGTGTGCTTTACATTTATTTATTGCATTTACACAACACCTTTTTCTCCAAGGAGCTCCAGGTGGCATACCTGGTTGTCCTCCTCCTCAGTTATTCCCCACAACAGCTCTGTGAGGTGGTTTAGGCTGAGAGGCAGTGACAGGCCCAAGGTCACCAATTGAGCTTCATTCATGGTCAAGTGGGGATTAGATAATGAAGCAAGAGAAAGATTTTTAGCACCTATAATGACAAGGTCCCTTGCCCAGAACCCCTCTGACATGATTTTATATCTCCTCACAGACACAGATAAGTATGTGACCTGGCGTGTAGCACTCTTTGCAACTGCCGCTAGGAAAATTAGAGCAAATTATATAGCCAAGGTAGCCACCAACTGTAAAGGAGATGAATTTATTTGACCCTATCTACATCAACTTATATTCTATCTTTATCACCAAACTTTGTACTAATTAATTGCACATTGTACTAATTAACATTATTTTTTAATATATTAGTGGCCATGTGATAATTTTAGCTTATAAATTTTATTGTTGAATGTCTTAACTTGTATATTAAGGTACTTTTATAGCTCTGTTTAGAGTAGGTAATGTCTTGATAATATAAATGTTTTAAGTTTTTTCTGTCAATCCAGTATATTTTCTTTTAATTGTTGGATGATTCTGTGTACATTGCGGCAGCCTTTGGCTATGTGCAATAAAACTGAATGACTGGCAAGTGGGGATTTGAACCCTGGTCTTCCAGGTCTCCCAGGTCCTAGTCCAGGACTCTAACCACTCCAGTACATTGGTTCATTAGTGTAGAACTCAGCAGGGAGGAGGATGAGGACAAACTAGAATTAGTTCTGCTATTGGCTCTGGTTCTTTCTACTGTTGGCTTCTCGATCTCCCCAACACCTCCACCACCAATGCTTCTTGCCCTCCTAGATCGGTTGCTTTTAGGGATGGTAAGAAGACATCATTTATCCTTCCACCCTGTCTTGGTCAAGTGCTGCCCTGTTTCCATTCCACTGCTGTTCATCTTCTGCCCAAAACTACGCTATTCATCTCGCTGTCGGCTGTGAATCTGCCCCATTCATTTCAATGCAAATGGTCTGGAGCAGGGGTGTCAAACTCAAATTCATCGGGGGCCGCATCAGCAGTTTGGTCACCCTCAAAGGGCCGGTTGTATCTGTAGGACTATGTAAAGGACATGTAAAGTGGAGGTTTCCCGTGTAGAACAGCTGGCGCCGCTAGAGGGCAGACGTTCTCTGGCTTGTAGGCTGCCGCACATGCGCTGAAGAGGCAGCTTTCTTGTGTCAAAAAAAAAAGAAGCGAGAATAAAAGGTGAAGGCTGGCAGCCGGCGGCGGCTACGCGGGCCACATGACGAGGTCTGGCGGGCCGGATTCGGCCCGCGGGCCTTGTGTTTGACACCCGTGGTCTGGAGGGACAGAATCATTTATGGTTAACCACTGTGGGAAATGTGTTCTTAGCCAGTGCAAATGGCACTGCCAACATAAGAGATGTCCCTAGCACATCCCCACAGTGAACACGCAGTTTTTGCATCAGCAAGTGGGAGCCACCACTGCTTACAGTATCCCCAAGGTGATTCCTTATTTATAACCCTAGCCCAGGGGTCAGCAACGTGTGGCTCATGAGCCGGATGTGGCCCATGAAGACCATTTTACCAGCCCACAAACAGCCCCCGAACCAAGCCGCCCACTCGGCGAATCCCCCACGCGCTGTGCTAAACCAGCGCAGTGCAGCGCGGGGACTCGCTGAGCGATGCCAGAAATTTTGTCTGTGCATGCACAGATACCGGAAATTGCGTCTGCGCATGTCCAGATGCTGAAAACACTTCTGCGCAGGAACAATTTTCGGCATCTGGGCATGTGTGGAAGTGATTGCCGGTGCCGCGGACATGCGCAGACGCGATTTCCAGCATTGCGCTGCACCATTCCAGCCCACGGACAATCTCTGTGGGAGTGATCTGACCCCTGCCCTAGCCCATTCAAAATTTATATCCATTATTGTATAAGGGGTAATTATTATGACTGGAATGTAATGGAAATTAATAAGATTTTGCAAGGCAGAAATAAAGCAAATAATCAAGTCATCCATTATAGCACATGGGGGGGGAGCTTCTTATCTAAATTATATAATTTGGTATTTGAACTATTGGTATTAATAATTGTATTATAAATTGGTCATTGTTATAATGAGGTTACTATTGGATTGTATTTGAAAACTAATAAAAAATTATCATCATACACACACACACAAAATTATATCTGTTATTTATCACAACCATTTCCCAGCTGATGTTTCTCTTTATGGTTGGGATACATAAAACATTGCAAAGCGATATTGAGAAGCTTTGTTTGATGTAATATATCTAATTTTCAGATAGTCAAAATAAAAAAAATCCTTCCAGTAGCACCTTAAAGACCAACTAAGTTAGTTCTTGGTATGAGTTCTTAAAATACCCAGCAGATGAAGTTAGACAACAGATCAACAGAGCCAGACTGATACCCAGAGAGAACTTGCTGCAAGACAGACCCAAAAAAGAAAACAACAGAACACCTCTAATCATCACATACAGCTGCTCATACCAAGAACTAACTTAGTTGGTCTTTAAGGTGCTACTGGAAGGAATTTTTTTATTTTGACTATGGCAGACCAACACGGCTACCTATCTGTAATTTTCAGATATGCAACAATATGTGAACTTTTGACAAGCGGAACGTAAAACTTCGAAACTTCCTGCCTATTGACATCAAAGAGTCCACTTTACCACATTTTTCCCATCACCTGCTTAAAATATTTTAGGCAAGCTTGTCCAAACATGTTGACGTTGATGTGTTTTAATCTCTTTCACTTTTTTTGTTTTTAATTTGTAATCTTAATATTTGTTGTAAACTGCTTAGAGATTTGACTACTATCAATTGGTATATACATTTTGTCAAATACAATATAATAGATTTTAACAAAAAAATGCTTGGCTATTTCCAGACAGAAACAATGATGTGTATCTTTTAACGACTAAGGGAAATCTTAGACATTACTGAAATGGAAGAGAAGTTGTCTGAAATTACACACAGGCAAAATGAATTAATTAAGTAGTTAGATAAAAGTACTTATATCTCACATTTCCATTTCAGTGCAAATCTCAAAGCCCAGCTTACAAAAAAAAGCTCATCCCATAATAAAATATAATATGACATCCAATAAAACAATTGAACACGATAATAACATAGTAAACACCCGCTACAAGATTTCAGTGGGAATGTGTAATCCATCACACAATGACTGCAACACATTTGATAGAGGAATACCAATAGAACGGTTATTTATTATTTCTTAAATCCATTCTATACATGCCTTTTTTTGGCAACTTTCAAAATAATAAAACTATACATGGCTTTGTGAATAACTCACTATATCTACTTAGCAAACCATTTCTATCCTGTTTATTTAGGAGTATAGAAAGAAGTTTTAATATATTTCCTTTCAGACTATTCCACTTCTTCTGGCAGAAATGGGCAATCCGACGGGGGGGAGGGGTGTTCCAAAACTCTTGACTCAGTTTGACAGGCTTTCTTGATGCATCATAGGTAGTGTGGAAGAAGTTCTGTGATTGGGTTTTGGGGGATTTCCCCCCCCCCCACGTTTGCTGTGTGCATGAAAAGCCTTGTGAGTGGGAACTGGTACCTGATATATTTTCACACTTTTGGAGTAAAACTGAACCAAAATAGGGGACACCTTTTTGCAAACTCTTTTGCCACCTGTGAAAAGGCTCAGTTTTGGTGATCTTTTGCAAACCACCTGCTTTCCTGGGTAATGATCCCAGAGCAGGGCAGAGAGGCTGGCAGCGACTGGGAGGGGGTTGCCTGTGGGTCTCCAGTGGACTTGGGCCCTTGATTTCCTGCTGCGCACTGGGCGTGTTTCCTCTCCTCTGTCCCCTACCTTCTTTCCTTCTTTTTCTCCTTCCCCCCAGTTTGGCCTGGGTGCAAATGATGAGGTCAAGCAGTCCGTCACAGTGGCGTAGCGTGGGGGGTGCAGGGGGGGTCGGCCGCACCGGCCGCAACATCTGGGGGTTAGGGTTAGGGGGCGCAAATCCACGGGTTAGGGGGCTCAAATTACTTGCCTTGCCCCGGGTGCTGACAACCCACGCTACGCCACTGGTCCGTCACCAAATTCTGCCTGCAACAGTCCAGGGCCCTGGAGTTCCTTCGAACGAAGCAGCAGAGGGATGCTTGGTCCCTGGGGAGTTTTTCCTCCCATTCTGGGGGGCAAGAGGCCTGTCCCCTTCTCCCTGCTGCTCACTCCCTGGGCAAATGCAAGAGTGCAGGAGAACCAGCCAGATGGTGTAGGTTAGGTGGTGACCTTGGAGGGGTGAAGGTCAGGATGACCAATGGAGAGCCAGGCTAAGGACCTCTAAAGCCAGGCTAAGAACCTCTGAAGCCATATTATAGAGCCATCTAAAAAGCTAAAAGCACATTTCTCTTTCTCCTGTTTACCACTTTGCCACCTTTTGTAGAGGCAGCTAGCTTGCAAGGATGCGGTTAGGGTAGCTTGCACCTGAGGTTAAGCCATTTCTGAGAAACGACCCCTGACAAACAGGACGTAGCTAACCGCCTAGAGAAACTGTCAAAACCACAGGACGCAGTTCTAGGAAACACCAGCTAGGGGTATTTCCTGGAACTAATAAATAGGTTATAAGCCAGTAGCGCCACCTAGTGGAATAGGCAACTTGGAACCGAAAGGACACACCAATTTATTAATTGGTTGAGCTTTAATGAATATGCATTAATGACCATAGGAAATTGTCAATCATTGGCTAAAGGGATGCCAAGGGGCTGAACTGTGCTTTGCAAAAAGGGTATATGAGTTAGCTACCCCCAAGGAGGGGTGGGCATTCTTCATTTTCCTGAATGCACCCTATTTGCTTTTTGTCTGACAAAAATCCAAATAAAAAAAACTTTTTCTTTAAGAAACTTTGCTGCCTGATTTTTTTCATTCCTGGTCTGTATTTCTGAAGTCCCTTTCATTTCTGGTGCCAAAAGTGACTCGGATCAGAAGGACTTTAAGTGTCCTCAGAGACCAGGAGGCAGCTCCCTTGCCCTCTGGGCAGTGACGGCGGAGGGCCAACAGACCTCCTGGCTTCCAGGTGCACACCGAACCTTTTCTTCGGAGGGAGACAGAAGGCAACTTGACCCTCTTGCTGTATCCTGGGACAGAGGACAACGGATTTGAAGAGCCGAGGTTGGGAGGACAGGGCAGAGAACAGCCGGCTGGGGTGAGTACATGGCAACAAGCCCTGAGGGGATAGGAAATCCTCCTTTTAATTAAGGAGAAGGGAGATCCTGATCAAATCTCCAGCGTGGATAGTGGCATTAAGGAGAAGGGTTGACCCAACCACCCACGCTTTGGTATTAGGAAGGAGAGAAAGGGGGGGCACAGGGTGGTTAGTGTATGGTACAACGTCTGGCGAGAGAGGCATTTTGTGCATGTATGTGTGTTACCCCGGGGCATTCCCCTGGGGTTGTAGCAACAAGTACTCCATTTCCCAGTCGGGCGACCGCACCTGGGTGAGAAAAGTTGCGAAATGAATGTGTGAGTGTTTGGTGTGGGGACGCTGTACAGGGCCATACTGAAAATGGGAGGGGGAGGCTTGAAAGGCTTGAAAGGTCCAGTAATTCCCCTTCAATGTATGTTAAACAACTTCAAGAAAGGATTCAGTGGAGACTATGGCATAGACCAGGGGGGACATCCTGACCAGATCCCCTATATAGACAACTGGCTGAAGGTTGTAGATGACCACCCCACCCCCTGGTTGAAGAAATGCAGGACTGAACATTGCAAAGTCACTCCCTCATGTCAGGTTTTGGAGGGAAGATGTCCAGAAGAAGTGCAGTGTTTATGGAGAAGAGTGTACAGAACAGTAAGCAGTTATTACTGCATTAACAGAGGAAAAAGTAAATAAATACCCACTTTCGAGAAAAGACCATGAAACAGGATGCTGCTATAGAATTAATGTAACAGGATCTTGAGCAGACAAATGAAGGACTTAATAGATTAAACACAAGTCATTTAGAAGAGAGGTCTCAACTAATTCAAGACCTCCAGAGGCATGGAAGAGAATTTGACAACCTCAGAGAGGTTTTAGCTGAGAAAGACAAAGAAATTTCTGCTATTATTTCAAATACAAATGTGTATTCTGAGCAGATTAATATTCTGAAATGTCAGATCAAATGCAAAGAGTATGAAATGCAAGACAGGGAAATTGCTGAAAGATGTACAAACCAAAGGTGTGAACAGTGGAGGCAGAAAGCTTTCAGAACTTTCTGAACAGTTAAGTGCAATAAAATCATAACTGGCTGAGAAGAAAAAAAAATTGAAAACACTAGTAAAACAAAAGAGAATGAAGAATTTGTTAGGCAAAACAAAGAGACTAGCCAAACAGTTAAAGATCTTCATTCTGCAATAAAGACTTGTGATGTTACTTACAACAACAAACTCATGGAGTGTGACTCACAAATTAAATTGCTTAAAGAACAAATAAGTAAATCAGCTAAAAATTGCAAGAAACAGAAATAGAATCTAAGGAGGAACAGACCATCTTAAATCCCAGGTCGATGAACATATCTCTGTAAAGGAGAAATTGAACAAGTTACTAAAATTAAAAGAAAAACAGAGAACAAAGTTTTGTGAATGAGCTGAAATCAGTGAAAGATTCACACAACCAGTTCACTTTACAAAATGCAAAAGAAGGGATGAAGATTTAGCTAATTTATCCAGACAACTTGCTGAACATACTGACCATCTAGAAATTGTCAGAAGGTCACTGGAAGAAAAGGCAGAGATTGTGATATCCCTAAAAGACAAGTTTAAAGTTGTGGAGCAGCAGGCTTTTGCAAAATCGGGATCCTAGGCTTCAGTATTTTAGCAAAACCTCTAAATGAGAGTACCAGAGGAAGAGAAAGAGACCCCTTTGAGTGGGGACCGGCCCAACAAGAAGCCTTTGAGACTATCAAGCAATTAGATTCCACAGTGAAAGGCTGGCCACCCTGTCTGTGGGCTGTCACTGCCACCGTCACACTAGTGGAAGAAGCAGACAGGTTCATGTTTGGCCAGGAGATGCATGTGAATGTGCCCCATTCGGTTCTCACCCTTATGGAATATAAGGAGTATACAGGCTGAAACAGGCTTTGCCCAACCCATTGAGAAGTCTGCAGGCGCAGTGGAAGCTTGTGAAGCAGACGTGCCTGATGCTCTAGAGAGACCAAAGGGTCCTAGCCATTTTAAGGGCCAGCCTTGATTCTTGGCTGTTGCCAATACTCCAAGGGAGGAAGCCCTGGGTAGCGTGGCAGCCACTGAAGACAGCATGTCAGGCCACAGTGGCAGCCAGACCAGAGGGGGCTGGAAGCCCAGAAGGGGCTGTGGGACGCCCAGAAAGCCCAGAGGGGGCTAGAGGATGCCCAGAAAAAGTACCAAGCCCAGAGGGGGCTGAGGCTGTTTTGGGAAGTTGTTTCTACGCTTCAATAAATCTGTGTGATGGACTGTGGGCTGGAGAGAGGCTGAGAGAAGGGAAGAGGAAGGCAGTTACAAGTTGTTCCTCAGGCAGCAGAGCACCCAGAAGTGGGGGTGCAAGCCAGGCAAGCCGTTCCAAGAGCTCTAAGAAAGCCAAAGTCTCCAAGAGTTGTTTGTGCTCTGAGGCGAAGTCCAACAGCAAAAGGCATTGCCCTGCAATTGGCAACTAGATGCAAGGGTAACGTCCAGAAGTTGAGATGTTACTAGAAGCAGTATGGGGTCCCGAAGAGATTGCCGTGATGCACTGCAAAGGCCATCGGAGAGGCCGGGACATGGTCACTAGGGGCAACCGGAAGGCAGACAACGCAGCTCGTGAAGCAGCTTTGAAACCTCCACCAGCACTCAACGCAGCCCTCATCCCACAACTCACTCCAGACGATGTGGAACCACGCTACACACCGGAGGAACAACAGTGGGCACGCCAGGAAGGAGCAACACTCCAGGAGGGATGGTTCCATCTACCAGACAACCGTGTTTTTGTGCCCCAGCATCTAGCCAGCGTGATTGTAAAGAACTACCACGAGTCTACTCACATAGGAAGCCCAGCTGCTAAAGCACACCTTGGGAGAATACTCTACATCCCCAACCTATCCCAACTAATTGCTGCTATCTCCCAAAAGTGTGTCCTGTGCGCCAAGAGCAACCCTAGACAAGGCCACCTTCCCCCACCGGGCGTACAACACGTGGGCTTCACCCCTATGGAAAGCCTGATTGTGGACTTCACTGAACTACCTCCAGTTAGGGGCATCAAATACCTGCTTGTGTTTGTCTGCACCCTGACGGGTTGGACAGTGGCCTCCCCAGAAGTATTGGCAGTGACAATGGCCCTGCCTTCATTGATGAAGTTGTGCAAGAAGTGTGCAAGGCGCTGCAGATAAACTGAAGGCTACACGCAGCCTACAGACCCCAGAGTTTGGGAAAACCTGAACTTATGAATCGCACCTTGAAGACCCACTTGGCCAAGCTGACCCAGGAGACGGGACTACACTGGATAGATGTCCTGCCCATTACCTTGTTTCGGATTCGGAGCGCTCCAACCAAGAGACTGAGACTATCACCCTTTGAACTTTTGTATGGCAGACCACCCGCTTTCGTCCGAGACATCCCCGCCAGTTTGGGGCGGGTGGGAGATCACATCACTCAGGAACAAGTGCAATTCCTGTCCCCGTGTGTGTTTGCTTCCCTTTCCAGGTACTACCTCGAGCCTACACCGTGCAGTCTCGCTGAGTTCCAGCCGGGTGACAGCGTGGAAGCGCAACCCCCTCATCCCCAAGTGGCGAGACCCGTATACCGTCCTCCTCTCCATCCCAACTGCGGTGAGAATAGCCGACGTGATTCCCTGGGTGCATCACACGCGTCTGATCATCACCTTGTGTCTGACGCTACCGGAAACGCGTTAGGCCACGGGCAACTAGATCCTGCGACTGATCATCACAAGGACTTTCACAAGGACTTTCCCCTTTTCTCTATTATGTTCTGTATTGATTTGCTCTATGTCCTATTGTCCTGACCCCACTGAGCCATACCGACCCTATTGGCCTGGGGACCTCTGCTATGACTGGTTCGTCTTGCCAGTGGTAAGAAATGGCGTGCTCATTGGCTATTGGGAACAGGGGTTTGATGAGGTTGCCGTATTGAAACATCCCACTACCCCACTGTGGCTTCTCTTCCACACCACTGTCCAGCGCACATGGGTACTGCTCCTACGGGAAGTTGCAGAGACGGTCGAAATCTATCGAGTTCTGGACCGCTCTTGCTGTTGTGGGGGGGGTAACCAACTGTCACTCAGGGGGTAGAGCACTGTACCAACCCCATCTGGTAGACCAGGTCCTAATCTTAATCCAGGTGTTGCATGGGACGGAGCCTATCTTAATGCAAATATTGCAGGGGAGGGAGCCTGAACCAGGTGCGCATTGAAATTGCTGAACAAGTGCCAGTAAATCCTGCAGCCCCACCTGTGGTTGTCATGGTGGCTCGAGCCTCCCATAATCCCAGAAGAATACCTGGCCTGGTAACTCCACACATAATACCCTTGAATGTGGTAGGGTATTCTTGTGGCTGCATAAGGGTTGCCACCCCAGGCTTCAGCCTCCATAGGCCCTGGTCAGAGACCACGTAGGTGACCTCCACCCAGTAGGACCAGCCTTTGAACTTTACAGAGTCTATTGCCATCCCTATAGCTCCCGAGGCCTAGCAGTGTATCAGTGTCAGGCGGCCACTTTTCCCTGTGTAGAGTGGGAACGTTTTGTGTGTAGACGCTGTTCACGCCTCAGTAGGGCCAGGAGTTAGAGGCCCACATGACCTGGCCTTCGTGGGCCCCCATCCCTTTGGCCTGTGGTATTTCTATGTTGGTGGTACAGTTCTTTGTTCTGGGCCACCGAACATTCCTCGAATCAGGATGTGGATCATACCCTGCCTCCTGATGGTTCTCACCTCTCAGATGGCCACCGGGTGGAGGGAGAACACCTTCCTGAACATGACCACAGCTGTGGCCAAGAGCCTGAACAGGTCTGAGTGCTGGGTATGCGTGCGAGGTCAAGATTCTGAACACCACCTACGTGGTTCCCCAGCACCATATTTGAAGACTTGACAGGGTCATAGAGGGAGGCCCGTGTATCCACAGAAGTGTACATTTCCTGGCTCTCTATGATATTGTACCTATAGGTCCATCAAGCGAAAATGGAGAACCGTGCCGGTCAGCATTTTCGTGATGGAAAGGGGGGAATGGAGGGGTGAAGGTCAGGATGACCAATGGAGAGCCAGGCTAAGGACCTCTAAAGCCAGGCTAAGAACCTCTGAAGCCATATTATAGAGCCATCTAAAAAGCTAAAAGCACATTTCTCTTTCTCCTGTTTACCACTTTGCCACCTTTTGTAGAGGCAGCTAGCTTGCAAGGATGCGGTTAGGGTAGCTTGCACCTGAGGTTAAGCCATTTCTGAGAAACGACCCCTGACAAACAGGACGTAGCTAACCGCCTAGAGAAACTGTCAAAACCACAGGACGCAGTTCTAGGAAACACCAGCTAGGGGTATTTCCTGGAACTAATAAATAGGTTATAAGCCAGTAGCGCCACCTAGTGGAATAGGCAACTTGGAACCGAAAGGACACACCAATTTATTAATTGGTTGAGCTTTAATGAATATGCATTAATGACCATAGGAAATTGTCAATCATTGGCTAAAGGGATGCCAAGGGGCTGAACTGTGCTTTGCAAAAAGGGTATATGAGTTAGCTACCCCCAAGGAGGGGTGGGCATTCTTCATTTTCCTGAATGCACCCTATTTGCTTTTTGTCTGACAAAAATCCAAATAAAAAAAACTTTTTCTTTAAGAAACTTTGCTGCCTGATTTTTTTCATTCCTGGTCTGTATTTCTGAAGTCCCTTTCAACCTCTAGTTGCACGCCAAGGATCCCTTTGCCTTCTGCCTCTGGGCTGCTGCTGCTCATCTGTCTTTCAGACCTGTTTGCTTTTAGATGCAGCCTTGTTCCTAGTTTGTGCTGGGAGCTGGGTTTCAACGTAATAAAATGAAGCCAACTTTGCAGGCAGGCTATCAGAAGCACTCCCTCGTCACCCCCTCTCTATGCACCTTCCTCGCTCAGATTCAACTTGGGAGCACCAGTATCTGCCTGGTGCGCGATGAGTGCAAGGAGATCCTTGAGGGCCTCCAGGAGGAGTTGAGGCAGGCAGAGAATCACGGACAGCTGGATGCCTCCCCAAAGCGCCTGGATGCCAGATCTCTGCGGAAGAGCAACCACCCACTGGCCAGGCAGTTCCAGGTAGGGCCTCCCCTTCGCCCTCCCTCCAATCCCTGGCCTTGTCCTGCTCTTCCTCTCTGCGAAATGCTGCCTTTTTCTGCCCCTGCTGTGCAGAATCTTGACCTCACAGGAACACCACATAATTCAGGAGGGGCCTTTGCAGCTGTACAATCAACAAGAAGATGACACTGGGTATGTGGAAGAAACAACCTCTCCTGCCAAAACACCCCCATGTGGCAGGTCCTCCAACCAGGTGTCAAGGAAATAAACAACTATCTGATTTTTAGAAGACATCTGAAGGCAGGCCTGTTTAGGGAAGTTTTTAATGACTGATGTTTTATCATGTGTTTAATATTCTGTTGGGAGCCACCCAGAGTGCCTGGGGAAACCCAGCCAGAAGGGCGGAGTATAAATATATTATTATTATTATTATTATTATTATTATTATTATTATTATTATTATTATTATTATTACCCCCCACAAAAGTGCACCTTTCACCACAAAAATATCCAAGAGTAACAATTTGGTGCAGCCCAATGCCTAAAAAATACCCTGTTTCATCGGGTTCTAATTTAAACAGTACCAGGTGGCAGATAAATCATTATGTTAAAATGCATCATTGTCCTCCAAATAATTTAAGGGAATGAGCAAAACAAGGTATCTTTCCCTTCCTGGCTTTCCCCACCACACGGAAAAAAACGCTGAATTCGTTATAATTAGTTTTGTTCTCCACAGATACCTTCATTTAGCAATACCACTATTAAACAAGCAAAAATACAAATTGCATGCGACATTTATGTGATCATAATCATTCCTCCTTTGCCTGCCAGAATTTTTTTTCCTCCTCAGAGATGAACCTATATTTTTTACAGATGGCACAGGAAGAAGGAGAGAGAGGGGGAGAGAAAGAAGAGTGAGGTCTGTGGAACTCGCCATTATTCCTGCGAGGGCCCGAGTTCATTAGTTGAAGCTGACGAGTCTCGTCGAGGTGCAACTGATCGGCAAATGGGAAATGAGCCGGGGTGTAAATTCCCAGCAAACAAAATCATTAACATTTGCCGCCTGCATCCGGAAAACCTGGTAAATCAAAAGCGGTGTGACGTATCGAGGCAAAATATCATTGCTAATTGGGATTAATTTGCTCCAGAGGGATTGCTGACCTTTGCAGGAGGAAAAGAAAGATGCTTGTTAACTTTTGTTTCTTAATTGCTCTGGGAATGAAGATGGGGGTGGGAAGGAATGGAGCATTTGAAAAGAGGCGACACGTTGGTGGCAAACCAACCTTTCTCGAGCAATGGATGGCTCCAACATGCTTCCTTCTGAATTAAAATAGGAGGAACATTACCTTCTTGCAAAAAAAAGGGGGGGCGTTTCAGGCACTGGGCTTCAACATCTGTCTGTCTCAGGAGACAATGGAAGACTTTACCCTTTGGAGGGAAAAGTCAAATCATTGGAGAGTTACAGTGCATGTTGTGGCTTTAGAAACCAAATACATGTATAGGTACCAACTTTATGGGCCCCAGTCCCTTCACCCACCATAAAATATTTAGCAGGGCCATTCGGCCCCCAATATTTTTGGGAAGTTGGCACCTCCCTCCCTCCCTCCCTTGGCCTGCCACCTCCCCACCAGAAGGGCACCACGTTTTTTTCACGACCTGCCTCCCAGCATCTGAGCAGGGCCGTCTTTAGCATAAGGGATGCGGGTGGCGCTGTGGGTTAAACCACAGAGCCTAGGACTTGCTGATCAGAAGGTCGGCGGTTCGATTCCCCCCGATGGCGTGAGCTCCCGTTGCTCGGTCCCTGCTCCTGCCAACCTAGTAGTTCGAAAGCACCTCAAAGTGCAAGTAGACAAATAGGTACTGCTCTGGCGGGAAGGTAAAAGGCGTTTCTGTGCGCTGCTCTGGTTCGCCAGAAGCGGCTTAGGCATGCTGGCCACATGACCCGGAAGCTGTACGCCAGCTCCCTTGGCTAGTAAAGCGAGATGAGCGCTTCAACCCCAGAGTCGGCCACGACTGGACCTAATGGTCAGGGGTCCCTTTACCTTTACCTTAATTTATTTACATGGAAACACACACAGAGCACTGCAACATGGCTCCCTCTCTCTACAGCATCAGACAGCAAAGAGAAAAGGAACAAAAGACAGTAGTCCCACATCATCCTGTCTCCGTCACTTCCCACTCTGTGGAGTCAAAACATACACCGTCATGTGATAGACCAAAATCCCATGACTGCAATCATAGATCAGGAATTCTAACATTCCTTCCTCAAGGAACTCAAAGTGGGTTACATGATTGTGCCCTGCCTCGTTTAACCCCACAACCGCCTCGTGAGGTCGGTTAGGCTGGGAGGCAGTAGCTGGCCCACAGTCACTGAGTGAGTTTCATGGCTAAGTGGGGCTTAGAATCCTGGTCTCCCAGGACCTGGTCTGACAATCTAACTAACACCAGAGGGCTGGGAGAGTTTTGTGCCCTGCTGTCTCTGCTCAGACCCCTCGGTCTGACCGTGCGATCTTGCATTAGCTGGGATCTATTTGCAAATGGGGAATCATACTTTGCATTGGCAGAAGCAGAGGGACCTCCTATCGATTCGAGTTTACCTTGGCTGGCCTCGGGGTTATATTGGGCTGTGTGACAAAAGCTCCTGGTGTCAGGCAAGCATCTTGGCAACCCAGCAATTGACCTTGAACTATCAGTTTGTGCTTCGGTGTTCCTGAAACTGTAATGGAAGCTTATCTCTCGGTGCTAAAAATAAGTGAATAAGTGACTTTTTCTTAATTATTTATAGGCCATTGTGCAGCTTCCTTTTTTTCCAGCAAGAAGCTAGTGCCAGTATAACTATTCAAATTATATAGTATCATCACTGTTTCAGGACCAAGAACTGCCAAGAAGCTACTATTTGCATGTCGAGTTGGGGGAGGGATGAGAAACTAGTATAATGTGAGGCAGGGAAGGGAATGCATGGGGAGCAGCCGATTCAACACATCGTTACTACCAGTGGCGTAGCGTGGGGGGTGCAGGGGGGCCGGCCACACCGGGCGCAACATCTGGGGGTTAGGGGGCGCAAATCCATGGGTTAGGGGGTGCAAATCCACGGGCTAGGGGGCACAAATTACTTGCCTTGCCCCAGGTGCTGACAACCCACGCTACGCCACTGGTTACTACTATATATGGCTTTTTTTCCCTGCTGAAACAATAAGCTGGTATAAGGTTGCAACGCTGCATAGTGTGGTGTTTGAAGGGTCAGACAAGGACCTCAGAGACCAGGGTTCAAATTCCCACTTGGCCATGAAGCTCACTGAGTGGGAATCCACAGCCTCTCAGGCTAACCAACCACACAGAATGGCTGGGGAAACCAAGCCAGATGGGCAGGGTATGAAGAAGAACTTCTTCTTTCTTTAAAGATGTTCTTGGGCTACATCATCTCTGTTATCAGATCATAAAGTCCTTTTTCCTTTTTTTTTTTTAAAAAAATATTTTTTACTAAGTTTTCCATTTTAACATTCCAATCAGATCACATTAAATATTCCAGATTATACAAATACATATCATATAGTCCAAATATTTTGCCATTTTTGTTGGGGCTTCCCATGCTTCAAGTTCGACAGTGGAATTTGCTGCCAAGGAGTGTGGTGGAGTCTCCTTCTTTGGAGGTCTTTAAGCAGAGGCTTGACAACCATATGTCAGGAGTGCTCTGATGGTGTTTCCTGCTTGGCAGGGGGTTGGACTCGATGGCCCTTGTGGTCTCTTCCAACTCTATGATTCTATGATTCTATTCTATGATTCTATGATTCTAAGTTCAGTGGGGTCCAATCATCTTATGTTTCTACTGCTTTGAGTTCCCAACAGTTCCTTCTTTAAATCTTCCTGTTGTTATCCTTCCTTCTTTCATGGCCTCTGAGTTGATACTCTGGTTTCACCTCAGATCGTATAAATCTTTTGCCTTTTATATAAAGTCCTTTTTCCAATCATTTACAGTCAATATGAGACTTTGACGCTGTATACAGTATAAGGTTGGGGGACGTGGGTGGTACTGTGGTCTAAACCACTGAGCCTCTTGGGCTTGCCAATCGGAAAGTCGGCGGTTCGAATCCCAAAGCCACGCCAGGGGTGAAGGCAACCTCTGTTATTTGTCCCTGTGTCAGTTTCAGCCTGTTGGTTATCTTCACTGTTTCCAATACAGTTTGGTACCTGTAGTCCATGCTCACTCCTAACAGGTCCTTCCAGTGTTTACCTATGATGTTCCTAACTGCTGAGAGTAAGTGGGTTAGAAGCTCTTTGTAGTGTGAGTGTGCGTTATTGTCTTGGAAAATATTCAGTAGGGCTAGTAGGGCTTCTAATACCTGTTTTGTTATTTTGCATATTTCTTGTAGGACTGATATTTCTAATCAACTTCGACAAATTTATTGGTGCCTAACTGTTCACTGTTTCTGTGCCATTTCTCCACTAGCAAGAAACTCAGTGCTCAGTAGACATTGATAATAATATCAACAACAATACTAATATCAACAACAACAATAATATCAATAATGATAATAATAATAATAATAATAATAATAATAATAATAATAATAATAATAATAATAATTTTATACCCGGCCCATCTGGCTGGGTTTCCCCAGCCACTCCCGGCAGCTTCCAACAGAATATAAAAACACAATAAAACATGAAACATTAAAAACTTCCCTAAGCAGGGCTGCCTTCAGATGTCTTCTAAAAGTCAGATAGTTGTTTATTTCCTTAACATCTGATGGGAGGGCGTTCCACAGGGCATGTGCCACCACCAAGAAGGCCCTCTGCCTGGTTCCCTGTAACCTCACTTCTCGCAGGGAGGGAACCGCCAGAAGGCCCTCGGAGCTGGACCTCAGTGTCCGGGCTGAACAATGGGGACAGAGACACTCCTTCAGGTATACTGGGCCGAGGCCGTTGAGGGCTTTCAATGTGAACACCAACACTTTGAATTGTGCTCAGAAACGTACTGGGAGCCAATGTAGGTCTTTCAGGACCTGCAGTCACCCCACAAACTTTTGCCAAAGTCACAAAGCCAGTGAAAGCCAAATGAATTGCACGCATCGCCCAGCATCCTCCGAGTGCTTGAAGAGAAAACAGTGTTAACGATACTATGATTAACTTTTAATGATGATGCCACTGCTTAGACAGGGTTCGTGCCGCTGGAGTTCGTGCGCTGTCAGGAATTCACTCTGATGCCTTACCATCTTCTGCAGTCGCAAAGATACTTTTTCACAACAAAGGAATTGCCAAGATGACTGTGAAGAGGTGATAATGGAGCCAATTATTATGCCACAAAACAACAACAGATGTTGCGTGCTTTTCGTGATATGTCACCCATCTTTCATGAAATTTCCAGTGGACATATTGCGAAAGGGGGAGGATAAATAGTTACCTGATGTCTTGATGGAATGCTGGAGTAGCCAAACACTTCATAAAACTTTTCTTAGAACGCGTAAGAGATAACAGTAATCACTACTGAGTGATGTGTATTTGGAAGACATCTTATCAAGCTTAGCCTCCCCATCTCTCCAAAAAATTGTTTTGTTTTGTTTTTATCTGTGATGTTCAGCCCTTGAATAAGAGAATTAATAACAAAAAAAGTATTACTGAGCATGTCCAGAGTCTCGTTCTTCCCAAAACTTGAGCTATCACTGAGTTGGCAAAAGGGCTATAGCTCAGTGATAGTGCTAACCTACTTGGTGTGCAGAAAGTCCCAGGGCACAGAGCATCTTCCTTGCATGAAGAAAGTCATGCATTCAATTCTCAGCGTCTCCAGAGACTCCCGTGAGAAACCCTGGAGAGCCATTGCCTGTCAGCGTAGACAGTTCTGGGCTAGATGGGCCAGTGGGGGGTAGGGCTTCAACATTGTGGTTTTCAACATCATGATATATCATCAGTAATACCAATATATTACAATGCCTGAAATAGGGTTGCAACTATGTAGAGGAGAACGGGTTAATGTCCTGGCAACTGCTACTACTTAGGGCAGCCTTTCTCAACCTGTGGGTACCCAGATGTTGTTGACAACTCCCATCACCCCTAGCTAGCAAGGCCAGAGCTCAGGGATGATGGGAGTTGTAGTCCAACAAAATCTGGGGACTCACAGGCTGAGAACAGCTGACTTAGGGGGTCTAAAACTGACACCTTATACTTACCTTTGCAACTGTTATTTTATAGTACAGAGCAACGGAGGCAACAAGAGTCATAAGAAAAGTGATGACTAACTTCATGGTTCCTCCCCCCCATATCACTTTTTTTTTTAACATAGCACACACATTGTGATTTGTGATATATTGCCATGTCAGATATTATGAAACTGTTATCACAATGAAGACTTCGAATTGATTTTGGTTGATGTAGCAATACACCGCCCAGCCCTAGCTGCGGGGCAGGGCGGTGGTTAGCCTATATGATGCCCGAGTCCCTTCTCATTTCTGGACCCAGCACAGGTTAATATCTAACAGAGGATCCCATTGTTGAATAAGCCAGGCAAGGGCCATAATGGCCCCTAAGTATAAGAAAGGAAGCTGCTTTGTGCCAGAGGGCAAATGGGTGGGGTCCTCTCTCTCATCTGGCTATTAGTGAGAAGGACAATAGCCAGAAGTGTATTTGCGAGCTGGGCTAGAAGCAGACAGTCATGCTTGATTTCTACTGGAATCCAAGGCTGTGACTATGGGAGAAGCAAGACCTTCTGGGGCATTAATGCTCGCGGAGCCTTTCCACCGCAGGCTCAGGTCGTATATATGTGTAAATAAACCATATATCCTAAAGGCACCACAGTCTCTGCTGCCCATAATTCCAAGGAAACCGAACCCGGGGTAAGCACCTCGAACCCCTGGGATCTTGCACCGCTCAGAGATTGGGGTGGTGTTCAAAACTATGTTCCTACATTCCCAATCCTTGGACTGTTAGGAAAGATCCTGGTTTGAAACCCTGGAAAGCCGCCTTAAGAGAGAATATTATGAAAATGATTTACAGGTGGTACATGACCCCAGTCAAGCTTGCAAAAATCTATCATCTGCCTGATAATAAGTGTTGGAAATGCAAAGAAACTGAAGGTACTTTTTTTCACCTTTGGTGGACGTGCCCGAAGATTAAGGCTTTCTGGGAAATGATATATAATGAAATGAAAAAGGTACTTAAATGTACTTTCCCTAAGAAACCAGAGGCCTTTCTCCTAGGCATTGTCGGCCAATTGGTGCAAAAGAAAGATAGAACTTTTTTTATGTATGCTACAACAGCAGCAAGAATACTTATTGCAAAGTATTGGAAGACACAAGATCTACCCACTCTGGAGGAATGGCAGACGAAGGTGATAGACTACATGGGACTGGCTGGAATGACTGGCAGAATCCGAGACCAGGGGAAAGAGACGGCGGAAGAAGATTGGATGAAATTCAAAATTTATCTTAAGAAATATTGTAAAATTAATGAGTGCTAAAATGTTGCGGTTATAAAAAATAGGGGATTACAGCTGTAAAAGATTAAGTAAAAGAAAAGAATAAGGAAAAATTAGATAAAATTAAGGGGGAGGATTTGCTGAAACAAATTTGGGAATTGGGATACAGAAAGGGGAGGTAAGGGGAAGTCGGGGAAGTAAGTTTTAAGAAAAGAAGGATTTGAAATTATACATGTTGGTTTTTGTGTGTGTATGTTTGTTTTGTGTATTGTGTGTGTTTTTATAATTTGTGAAAATCCAATAAACATTTATTTAAAAAAATGAAACCCTGGAAAGCCGGTCATTGAAGGCCAAATATTGTTGGACCAATTTCCATCACCCCCAGTCATTGGCCATGCTGCCTGGGGCCAAAGGGTCTGGAGTCCAAGAACAATGGGAGGCTAGAGAGCAGCATGTTGGCTGCTGTAACCAATACTGAACCAAATAGATCTATGGTCTGACTCTGTATAAGGCAGCTTCCTATGTTCTAGAACACAACTAGGCCACACACTTTAAGGACTAATAATTCAGGGAAGGATTTTTGGATAAAACTGCTAGGTGGCCTTGAGCCCTCCCATTGTCTTGGTTTGCATAGTTATGCTCCCCTACCATAAATGCCCCCCGCCATGTTTACTTTCATTATGGGTCAGCCAGAGTCCTTTCAGATCAATAAAACAGATCCACAGATCACCACTGTGATACATTTATATGCCTCTCAGCCCTTCCTGCCTACTAATAGTCCCGTTGTGCCCCAATAAGGGGTCAATCCATGGTTATTTTCCAGAGGCAGTTCTGCATATGACAAACTTGTATCAGCTGTATGCCTCGCTTTAAACGTCATGGCTTCCCCCAAAGGATCCTGGAAACTGTGGTTTGTTGAGAGTGCTGGGAATTCTGTTAGTGAAACGTAGCAACACAGAACGCCTCTTCCAAGGAACCACTGGAAAGGCTAAATCATTGTTCAGCTACTCTTGGCACTATAGTGTCAAAACACCCCTAAAATGAAAGCAGATATTGGTACTAAAACTATTTGATGAAGGGGGAAGGCAATTCATTCACACATTGCAGAATATGTGGACTATCTGTCCATCTAGTTAAGTTTTCTATACTCTGACTGCCAGGAGCTCACAATGCCCTCAGGCAAAGGATCTGCATGGATCCGCTATCCAAGGTATTTGCAATTACCTTTCAACTGATCCTCTGAACTGAAGAGTCCAGGGACCAAACCTGGAACCTTCTGCATTCAAAGCATGGACTCTAGACAACAGGTTGTCCCACGCAAAGTCATGGCCTCTGTTGTATAACGTCTTCGCATTTTCATTTCCCCATCTGGCCACCTCCTTGACAATTTCATAACTCAGCATAGCGTATCTATCAACCGAGACATGTTTTTTTTTTAATTTGTGCTTCTGTAATTCCTGCATGCAGTCAACACGATTGTGAAATAATTCCAGGCTTGGCACTCGAAATTTACACCTCCTTGAAAATATTTAAGGAACATAAAGACCACTGCCTCCTCCAAACAGACATTTGAAAACCCAAACGTTCAAGGAAGGAGATTAACGAAAGTCCCCCCTTTTTTATTGCAAATAAAAGGAACTTTTCTGCCTCTTCAAAAAAGACACCTACGTTTGTTTTTTTTAAATCTAGCTTATTAATGCTGGCTTTTGATAATAGCTTACAATTCACTGGAGCACCCTGGTTTTCCTTTTTCTTTTTAGGGGGAAAATGCAGCCGTCATTTGCTGTTTAAATCTGCTTCTTCAAGAAGCACAAGAAAGGGACAGTGTGGGAGTTAACGAGCATGGAAATCGTACCAATCAAATCATTCTTTTAAAATATATTCACAAAACACTTTGATTATTATTTTTTAAGGACTCGGGGTTCCAAACAAAAATAAATCATTGAAACACACAAATACCTGACAGTTAATAAATGTTTCCTTGTTGCTACACTTGGTATGTGTGTTTTTCCCCTTTCAGAAGCAGTGCTGTACCCAAACTGGAGAAGCATTCCTTATAAACATTGTGAAATGTAAATCTGGCATCCATTAGAATTTTATATCGGCTATTCCCCTCACTCTCTTCTATTCAAGATTTCTACAAAAGGCAGTGTCTGATGCATTATGTTGTATCACATTCAGTGGAAGCTGGTCCACTGGGGCAATGTCCAACAACCATAGCTTGCCTCCAGTCCTCCCTCTGCTCCCAGCTGTTTGTTCTCCTATATAGGGTCATCTGGGCGTGGCAATGCCTGCCAACTTCCTTCTTCTTAGTCTCAGTGTTGCCCTTGTAGAGATTCAACAAGGAGGGTATAGGAGGATGGGCCCCAAAGCTATAGCCAGTTTTGTCTCTGCCAGTCATTGGCTCTGCCGCCACCTACGGTTGGCCTCCCTTCTTCCTGCCCCACCAATCTCGTTGAGTGTTGTTGTTTAGTCATTTAGTCGTGACCGACTCTTCGTGACCTCACGGACCAGAGCACGCCAGGCACTCCTGTCTTCTACCGCCTCCCGAAGTTTCAAGAAAATTCATGCTGGTAGCTTCAAGAACACTGTCCAACCATCTCGTCCTCTGCACTCTTAACAAACTGCAGGTCCCAGGATTCTTCATGGAAAGGAATGGCAGTTCAAAGCGCTATGATACTGCTTCAAATATATAGTGCAGATGCGGCCCAGGTTATTTACCTTCAGAAGCTCTGAATTTTCTGTTGGGCAGATGTGCACCCAATGAGGGGATATAGGCAGGAACCTCAGCATTTAATTGGGGTTAAAGCATTTGAAGAACAGGCCAGACTGGACAGCTGGCCTGGAGAGAATTCCAAGGGCAAAGAGAGAAGTCTAGGGCCCCTCATTTGGCTCTGGGGTCTGATGTCCCCCACGATTGATATAGGGGAAGATCTCCAAGCTTTTCAGCTTAAAGATTCTGAATCACATTTTTTAAAAAATAAAAATAAAATAGAGATTTTTTATTACAAAATAGTTTGTATGGTTTCCATTTATTTACAAATACTGACTTTTTATCTGATGCATGTGCAATTTTGTTTCCAGTTTTGCTATTTCCTCCTCATGTACCCTGATCCTTCTTCCTCTTTACGAAGGCCTCACTTCACTATCTGCTTCTTTGTTTTTTGGTTTGTTTGATTGTTTTGCCAGAACTTTAAAAATCATATGTATTCCTGATTTCTCATCTGCATTAATTTGCTATTCATTTTGTAATCCATGGAACCGGGGGCACATGAGCCAATCAACGTGTTCATTTGGATTCTTGTGGGGGGGGCATAAATATGGGCTCCCCTCATTGTTATCATTATTAAGATGCAACAGGTCATCTTCATAAATGCACTTACTGCTTTCAGACCTGAAAGTCCATCATTTTACTTCTTCCCACGCTCTCTGCGTATTCATTTCTCCTCAAGCCTCTACACACCAAACAGTAATATGTGTCAATGAGTTCTTTGATTTCCCCAGAGACTCACAGCTTCTCTCTCTCTTTCTCTCAAATACACACACCCAGAAAATTACTTTTCACCTACTAATTCAAGAGCAATTTTAATGTGCGTGTATGGAGGGGGGAGTGGAATTATAATGTCTGCTGGTTACGTTTTTTTAAAAAAGCAAGAAAGACTAGATGGGTAAGAAAAGGAAATCTGAGAATCTTCCATATTAGATAAACTGATTATACAGAAAAGGCAAATTGCCCATAATCCAGCTTAGCCAAGCACAAATGGGTACTGTGATGGACAATGTCACCCATACAACGCTATGCACAACATCAGCACATCATTCCGCACATGGCTGTATAACATATTGCAGAGAGATTGCATGCACATCCTCCACAGCTACCCTCGTAGGTTCATTTGTTCCAAAGGTGAGCCGTAAATGAGAAATGTGGTAACCTGGAACCAGAGTCTAATGGTGAGGAACCTCAAGTCAGGTGGGAAAATCGGGTCCACTTCCTGGTGGGGCCGGGTTGCGGTCCAGCCCCCTAGCCACTCCCCTCACGCTGTCCCGCCTCACGCTGGGGGAGACCCTGGCCATGTCAGGATGCCAGGTGGCCAATCACCTTGCTTGGGGGTGTGGCCGGGGGCGATTTAAGCCTCAGCGCGACTCGGAGGCTTCCTCTTTCAGCCTCGCGCCACAGATCTCCCACCCTCCCACTTTTTCTCTCTCTTCCGGTTGCGTCATTGGCTTTGCTATGGACTTTGGGTGGTCGTTGTTGAAGGGCCTGGTAGGACTTTTTCCACTTGGCAAACCAGCCACTTGGTTTTTCCCTACCTCATAGCAATTGTCACAACTTTGTAAGGTTTGGCAGTTAGGCATTGGAATAGCGATGTGGGGGGGGGGAGGTGCGCCCATCACCTGTCCCTCCATGCATAAGGATATTCCGTTAAAGGAATTCAGGGGTGTGGATCTTGTCCGAAGCCCGGGGAGGGGCTAGGGCCATGCCACAACCCCACCGGGAACCCAGGGATTGCTCAATCCACATCAGTGGGGCTCCCCCTACTGGAGGTTTACCCTTACCCTTACCTTACTCCCTGCAAGGTGGGCAGGAGTCAGATATAGTCTGTTGATGCCAATGCCTAAGCCAATACCGCTCACTTTCTGTAACCAATAAAGTTGTAGCCTGAATTTTGCGCATTAACATTTAACCTAAAATTCTGTGTCCTTGTGCCTTTATTCTCCTGGGGGTGGCTTGGGGGCCTTGGCACGCAACCTCAAGTCAGGTTGTGTGTGTCAAACATAGCCAAGGCTCTCTCTCTCTCTCTCTCTGACCCTCTGGAATCCCCGCAAAATAAAAAGTAAAGGACCCCTGACAGTTAAGTCCAGTTGCGAACGACTCTGGGGTTGCAGCGCTCATCTCGCTTTACTGGCCAAGGGAGCTGACATTTGTCCGCAGACAGTTTTTCTGGGTCATGTGGCCAGCATGACTAAGCCGCTTCTGGTGAAACCCGAGCAGCGCATGGAAACGCCGTTTACCTTCCTGCCGGAGCGGTACCTATTTATCTACTTGCACTTAGATGTGTTTTCGAACTGCTAGGTTGGCAGGAGCAGGGGCCGAGCAACGGGAGCTCATCCCATCGCGGGGATTCGAACCGCTGATCTTCCAATCAGTGGTTTACACCACAGCACCACCCGCATCCCAGGAATCCCTGTAGGTGGACTTATCTTTGTGGGAGATGGCAAGCCTTCAGCTATCCTACAGATCATAGAATTGTCAAGCTGGAAGAGACCATAAGGGTCATCAAATCCAATCCCTGGAAATGCAGGAATCTTTTGCCCAATGTGAGACTCAAACTCACAAGCCTGAGCTTAAGAGTCTTAGGTTCTACCAACTGAGCTATTTGTTGTTGTTTAGTCGTTTAGTTGTTTCCAACTCTTCGTGACCTCACGGACCAACCAACTGAGCTATGACAGTTAATATTTCACAAGCGACTGGGTCACAGCTCTGGAAAAGCCTTCTTACACCAAAACATTCAGTAGTCATCTTAACATCACGACACTGGGTACCTGTCTAATTTCAGCTGGTAACTGATTCCAGAGGGTTGGATCTGCAACACTAAAAGCCCAGTTTCTACTAGAAATTTAGCACACCTCTGGGGCATGCAGTACTCTCAGCAATCCCCATTCTGAGGAGTGCAGTTGCTGGCCAAGGATATATGGGACAAGAAAGTACCTTATGTAGCCTGTAAGAGCTTTGATAGGAGATAGCACTACTCACAAACACCATTTCAATATTTTTAAATAGCCAATCAGTTCAAGTGTTTGAATAGTGGGGTTGTTTTTTCTCCTATAAACATGGTTATTCCTTAGTCTCGACAGGCTTTCCATCACAGTTTCATCTCTTTCAGTTCCTATTATTCGGATAACAGATGAAGTAAAAGTTCAAATTACAGTCATGGCCCCCAAATGGGGCATAATGTGATATATCATGGCAAACATTACACGACAATTTTCTCTGCATTTTGAGAGATAGCTGATATTTTCACCTAGTGTAGATCATTTAAGGTACAAATTGCTTTTACAAATAGACTTTTAACATTGCACAATATAAGTAAAATTATGCCTGTAATATTCATTTATGAGCCATAGATAGAGGATTTCATCAACTCATTAAATATACATGCTCACATTTGGTAAAGGGCGGAATCGAAGATAGAAACAGTGCAATTTTTTTGTCGCAGTATCTTAGTTGCCGGGTAGAAAAACCAAAACTCTCCCTTAGATTTATGTTAGTCCATGGAATGCTTGAAAGTAAATGGTGCCTAATATCTTGAATTCTGGATTGGCTTACCTTTCTCTGTGTTGAGTATAAACTCAAGTACAGACCAATGTCAACCTGTCAACCATTGGTCATGTTGGTCCAATCTCTGTTAATAGGCATCACCAATGTACTAATCAGCTACATACCTGCCAGGTGGAGATTATAGAAGGGCAGGAAGGATGATACCACTGAGCTATAATTCTCAAGCGTGGTGTAACAATTGCTCCTTCTTGCCAGGGAACTCTAGGAACAGCAGCTCCGTGAGGGGATTTGGGGCCTTCTAACAACTCTCAGGCAGGACGCAGGTGGCGCTGTGGTCTAAATTACTGAGCCTCTTGGGCTTGCCAATCAGAAGGTTGGTGGTTCGAATCCCCGCGACGGGGTGAGCTCCCATTGCTCTGTCCCAGCTGCTGCCAACCTAAAAGTCCGAAAACACGTCTAAGTGCAAGTAGATAAATAGGTAGGTACCGCTCTGGCAGGAAGGTGTAATAGGTATGAGTTGCTCGTGCGTAAACTGGTGCCTTTCTCGGTTAATTTGGCTTGTTAAACCTTTCTGACTGCACAGCCCCTTCTCATCGTGGCTGCCTCAGTCACTGGCAGAATCCGTCAGTGGGCATTTCTTGAACCTCTTCCAACATAAAAGTTGTTTGACACCCAGTCTCCTCCTCCTCCTCACTGCGTGGGAGTCTTCTGCACAGGGAAGGCGTGGGTAGCAGAGGACCTGGGCTCTCATCACTGATGTCCAGTGAAGAGTCCTGGAGCCCTCTCTCCAATTCCCCCATCTGCCCCCCTTTATCCCTGGTGTTGCGCTGATTGGCTTCTCCCTCTACTGAGCTGTTTCTCCCCCTGCTGCTGGGTCCTTCCCCAGCATCATCTGGGAGCCTCCCCTTCACCTCTCGCTCCGATGTCAGTTCCCTGACAGAAGGTAAACAGTGTTTCTGTGCACTGATCTGATTTTGAAAGAAGCGGCTCAGTCATGCTGGCCACATGACCCCAAAAACTGTCTGTGGACAAATGTAGGCTCCCTCGGCCAGTAAAACGAGATGAGCGCCGCAATCCAAGAGTCATTCACAACTGGACTTAACCATCAGGGGTCCTTTACCTTTTAAAAAAACAAAAAACCTCTCAGTGCTCATAACAAACACAACACCCAGAATTCTTTGGGGGAAGCCATGACTGTTCAAAGTCCTAGCATAGTACTTTAAATATATAGCATGAATGTGACTATTCCCCTCACAGAGCTACAATTCTCAGAGTTCCCTGGGAAGAGCAGACCCTCCAATGGTCCTTATTTTCAGGCACAGTCACAGATTTAAAGACACCGCCTTGGTTTTTGATCCTAGAATGTCACACTTTTCCTTTGGACATCCCAATTTTCATTGGATAAATGTTGGAGGGTTTGGAGTTATGCGACCCTATAAGAGATAAGTAACTTTACAACCTTTCGAAGACATCTGAAAACAGCCCCTGCATAGGGAAGTTTTTGAATGTTTAATGTTTTATTTTGCTTTTATATATGTTGGAAGCTGTCCAGAATGGCTGGGGCAACCCAGTCAGTTGGGCAAGGTATAAGAACAGCAGCAGCAGCAGCAGAGGACATCCATATTTTCATCGGAGAAACATTGGAAGGTATGGAGAGGGATTGGATGTGAAACCACTTTGAGTGTTGTAGTTCTGTGAGGGGTCTCCTAACAACTTTCAGTTCCCTTAACAAACTACAGTTCCCAGGATTCTTTGGGAGAATCCACAGTTGTTTAAAGTGCTTTAAATGTATAGTGCAGGTAGGGCCTTAGCTAGCATGCAATGATTTGCATGTGGAGGTCCCCAAGCCACCCCTCAAAATAATTCACAAAACACACATAATGTTTGTTTAAGGTTTTTGGCATAATTTTGGCCACAACTTTATTAAAATACATAATCTGTGAGTGGTTGCTTAGGCATTGGTTATGACTATCTGTCTCCCCGCCTGGGACAGAACTGACTTTCTGAACTCCCTCGGAAGCCAGTGAAGGGAAAACAATATTGGGGATCAGTTGAGCTGAGTGACAGTCCCTCACCGCTCACCCAATCTGCTCCCCAAGGCTTGCCGGCCCTGGTCCCATTTCAGGGATTGGACGAAATCGTGGCAAGCCCCAGGATTCCTTTAATGGAATTCCCTTCCACACCACCATTGGAGGGGCAGGACCAGCCTATCCTGACCCCTCCTCCACCAATTTTTATAACCAATGCCTAACGGCAACCTTACAAGTTGTGACGAATTGCTAAGTAGTAGGCAAAAACCAAATGGCACCAGCCAATCAGCCAAATGGACAAAATTGGTACTAGGCCCCTGCCCCAACGGCAGACGACCCCATGACAGGCATAGCAAGGTCAACCGGAACTCAGGGCAGGCGGGCGGGTGATCCGATGCACAAAGAGAAAGCAAAAGCTGAGTGCCCCCATATTTAAAGCCTTTGGTCCCACCCACCCAAATTGCAACATGCAATTTGCCCCAGCAACCCGACCATCCAATCGTTGCCCCAGGCCATCACCATTTTACCTGCCTGGCAACAGAGGGTTGGCCTGGCAGACCCCACCGCAACACATGCTCTCATTTCAGGGAGAACAAGCTTTGCTAGTACAGTGGAACCTCGGTTTTCGAACATAATCCATTCCGGAACACCGTACAACTTCTGAAACTTTAAGAAACTGAGGATCAATGGGTGGTTGGCAAAATCCATTTAAAAAAATGGAGAAACACACCTCAGAAGCTGTTTGATTTCCGAGGTGCGTTCGGGTTCCAAATCATTCAGCTTCTGGGACACTCAAAAACCGAGGTTCCACTGTACTGCATTGGTTGAATTAAAAGGCTCCAGGAAGCCTAAGATATGGAGCAAGGAATTGAGGAGGAAATGGGCAGAATGCAGCACTGAGACCCACTTGGAAGAAGCCCAAGACCCACAGGTGGGTCCAAACCCACTGTTTGAAAAACATTGCTCTAGAGCACATGGACTCCTTCACAGTTTACATGCTTCCCTGCCCTTGCTGTACCAGCACATAAGATATGTGCCATGCTCTGATGGCTGCCTTCCCCAACCTAGTGCCAGGGCCAGATTAAGTCCTTAAGAGGCCCTAAGCACTTAAAAGATTTGTTGCCCCCATATATATATATATATATAATTCAAAATATAAACTATGATAAGCTGTAAAATAAAATTTTATTTTTCGAAATGAAACGAAACTGACAGTAAGATGGAAAAATAATGTTTCTTTTTGTATAGTTCCACTTTACTTATATTGGGGGGGGGGATTCTCCTACTTTTTCTAATTACAAAGTCTTTGATCTGATCCTCAAAACCAATATCATGTAACACATCTGCTTCTATACTTAGTAGAGTTCAGGCATCCAGCTTGCCTTGTTGCATAGTTGTTCTGTTGGGATTTTTAATACACTTCAAATGAGAAAACGAATGCTCAGCTGAGCAATCTGTGATCATTAATGTTAAAAATATACGAAAGTAAATATCCACATTTGGAAAGGCACACTCAATACTGTTTTCTACAATTATTTTACAAAGTTCAGCATGACTGAAGCTTGCTTTATTACTTTTTGTGGAACCTGGTTCAGCTGTATCACATGATCCATGGTAAATCTGGAAAAATTCTATGGTGCCCCCCTTCCCTTGATGCCCTAAGAATGTGCTCATTTTGCTTAATGGTTAATCCAGTCCCACCTGTTGAGCTACAACTCCCAACATCCTTGGCTACTGGCCATACTGGTTTATTAGAGGTAGAGACAATCACCTTCTAAAAGGTTCAGGAAGGATGCTTTGGTTTATCTGAACTCAAGAATGGTGGCTTGGTATGATGATTTACTTTTGCGAGCAAAGCCACATTGTTATTTTCCCCTAGAAGCAAAACATTGCCTTAAAAGAACAAAACGAGCAAAGCCACAACAGCAATCCCTCAAATTTGGCTTAATCAAACCCCGGGGTGCTTTCAGATCATGTTACCCCAACCTGGCTTGAAATGATCAGGCCCCCAGTCGAGTGAAGCCCCTGTGCGTGCAAAAGCATAGATTCTCCCTTGTTATGGTATGGAGATAAGCTGCATTTGCTCGCGGAGTTCTAAAACTGCTGGCGCTAAATTTATTAAGACTTCACAAAACCATTCATCATCTGCCTCTGCCTTCCGTTTACATCTTGTTTTCCAAAACGCCTTCAGGTTTTGGAAAGATTATACAGTTAGAATGGCAAGGGTAAATAGCAGAATTATGGGCACTCAAACCTTCCACAGATGACTGTAAGAAAACATCGCAGATTACCTGTAATCCTACCATTTTACTAAGCACTGCTTTATTCAAAGCCATTGCGGCAAATTGCTAATAGGTCTTTTCGTAGGATAAGAAGAAAGCAGGGTGGGGGGAGCACACAACTTGGTTGTCATCACCCTTTGGTTGAGATATAATGCATTAATTTGTCAAGAACAACATTGTCATTTCTCTTTAGAAAACTGGTGACTTCTATGGGACACAACAGAGCCGTCCTGGCTGCCAGGAACCCCTCCTTGTGACAGCTGCCCCAGCCTTGGGGGCACCTCACAAGGCCGCTTGGTCCTGGAGCTGTCAGGCTCAGGCAAGAAGGTTTGTGCAGTGGCACAAGCAGGGTGTGGGGAGGCCGCACTGCACTTCTCACTCAGCCTGCCCCCCAACTTGGCAGCAAGGCCTGGGCTAGTATGGCAGGCTCCATGCACACACTACGCACCAGGCATGCCCCGCCTCTCCCAATGCACTCACGTGTGCCCGTCCCAAGCACCAGCAACCCACGCTATGCTACTGCCCCTCTCTCATTATTTCCCTTTCCCACTCCCCCACTTTAATGATTTCTCTCTCATCCCTTGCCCCTTTGCCTCCTTTAGCAATGTTGGAGCTCCAAGCAATGACATGAGCAAGGCTAGAGGTTCCACCATTGTGTCCGTGGTGAAAAGGTGGAGTCTCCATCTTCGAGTGTCAAGTCTCTCTCTGCCTTAAGGGGAAGAGATGTGTTAAATGCTACAGTGGTACCTCGGGTTAAGTACTTAATTCATTCCGGAGGTCCGTTCTTAACCTGAAACTGTTCTTAACCTGAAGCACCACTTTAGCTAATGGGGCCTTCTGCTGCCGCTGTGCCGCCGGAGCACGATTTCTGTTCTCATCCTGAAGCAAAGTTCTAAACCTGAAGCACTATTTCTGGGTTAGCAGAGTCTGTAACCTGAAGTATATGTAACCTGAAGTGTATGTAACCCGAGGTACCACTGTAATGCCTTGGGACACCCTCCCAAGGACTGGAGGATCACAGGCTTAACCTTTCCCCCACTGCTTTGCTTTATTTCCATCCCTGTTTCCCCATCAAAACATTCAGCACGATGCACTGAAAACCATTTCCTATTAAAACATGCCAGTAGCTCTCAGACCCTCCAAGTGTCCCTCTCTTCCAGGGACATCCCTGATTTAGAGAAACCGACATGGTTTCTGATTTGATCCCAGAATGTCCCACTTGTCCTTAGGATGTCCCTGTTTTCATTGGAGAAACATTGGAGGGTATGGAGTTATCCAACCCCGAGACGTCTGAAGGCAATCCTGTATTGGGAAGGTTTTTTAAAATGTTTAATGTTTTATTATGTTTTTATATACATTGGAAGCGGCCCAGAATGGCTGGAGCAACCCAGTAAGATGGATGGAGTATGAATAATAAAGTTATTGTTATTATGATGGCAGAATAAAGGTAAAGGGACCCCTGACCATTAGGTCCAGTCGTGGCCGACTCTGGGGTTGCAGCACTCATCTCGCTTTATTGGCCGAGGGAGCCGGCATACAGCTTCCGGGTCATGTGGCCAGCATGACTAAGCCGCTTCTGGCAAACCAGAGCAGTGCAAGGAAACGCCATCTACCTTCCTGCCTACCTATTTATCTGCTTGCACTTTGACATGCTTTTGAACTTCTAGGTTGGCAGGTGATGATGGAATAGGATGTCCCTATTTTCAACAGAGAAATGTTGGAGAGTATGGACACACACAAACCCCACACATTTGTGTACACATACACACACACACACACACACACACAAACACACACACACAGAAAGAGAGAGAGAGAGAGAGAGAGAGAGAGAGAGAGAGAGAGAGAGAGAGAGAGAGGCTGGGAGCCTCAATGGTGCCCCTCTGGAGTCAGATGGGTGAGGTACAAATTAATTATTATTACTACTATCATTATGGAATGGGATGTCCTTATTTTTATTGGAGAAATGTTGGAGGGTATGAGCTCTTTGGAACTTTTCTGATCTGAAAAGATTCCAAGTATCTATGTGTATGTATATATTTGTGTGTGAGATTATATCTGCACATAACAACTCACAGATACGTATACTTTAAGATTTGCTCTGAACATTCTTTTAAAAAAATCTTATTTCCTGTGATTTCTTTTGATGTTTTAATTTCTTCATTAGCACAGTGTCTCCAGCTTGCCTGAACCAAAGGTGTTGTCTCTTTCCGTTTCCTCTTCTAATGAAACTCATGCTGTTACTAAAATTGTGCTATTAAAGATTTAAGTTCTCCAAAGGCCACATCAGTAATTGCAAGACTTGTAAAATCATCACTAACAGGTTTGCGGCGAGAGTGACTATAGCATCCAGCTGTTAAAAACAGAGATATTGCTAGACATGTTCAACCTGCTATTTATGTTTTGAAGAAAGCAAACTGTCCTAGCCACCTACTCTAAAATGCTTGTTGTTTTGCAATAAAATACAATTTTTGTGGTTTAACTCAAAGAACCTTGAAAACAAGCACATTGCTGAAACTTCTGATTAAACTGACTTTTCTTACTGTTGGAGGTTTTGTGGTTCCAATGTCAGCTGTGCAAATGTGTTATTGTTCCATTATTGGATAGGGTTAAGGTTAGGCAGGTCAGGGTGTTGTGAAGAACTGTGCTAAAAATTTTTTTTTTATTATTTTTTGAAAGTACAAAATTAGTACTCTCAGGGGCAGAAATGTTTCACGGGGTAAAATCTAGAATGGGAAATGAACTTTTTCTATTCTATTTACTGGCACTATTTCCTTAATCTGCTGCTGCTTCAGGTCCACTGTTTTCCTCCTTAGAAATATTGTGTCTTATCATTCCTAAGACTAGCCACCTGGGCAATCCCAGTCATCAGGGTTCATAATCATAACAATATTTTAATGCCACCGAGAGCAAATGAAGTCACTTTGGAGTGAAACAGTGCTTCTCAAATAGGTGAAGACATTTTGAGGCAATGATCAAAACAAGAACCACCCAAAGGAATGAAAATTGCAACAAGTGCTCACTAGAACCTAGAAAGTTGCCTTATACTGAATCAAGACATTAGTCCATCTAGCTCCATATTGTCTACCCTGGTGAAGAACAGCAAGCAATTTCATCTCAGTCCTTATACATACCCCCCCCCAATATATTGAGTCCCCAAACTGGGATGCGCAGCTTACCAGAACCCAAAAGATGTGGGTTTTTTTCAGAATTTCGAGATTGTGGTACAAAATTGCGCAAGATCGCAGTGCCCCAAATGGCCGCCGTGCTCTCATGCAAACAAACAAACAAACCCCAGGATGTCCAGATTTTACTGGGACACTTGCCTCTATAAAAGATTCATATTTATTTCTTATTTACAGTTTCTACTACAGTGGTACCTCGGGTTAAGAACTTAATTCGTTCTGGAGATCCGTTCTTAACCTGAAAATGCTCTTAACCTGAAGCACCACTTTTGCTAATGGGGCTTTCTGCTGCCACTGCGCTGCCGCTGCACAATTTCTGTTCTTATCCTGAAGCAAAGTTCTTAACCTGAGGTACTATTTCTGGGTTAGCGGAGTCTGTAACCTGAAGCGTCTGTAACCCGAGGTACCACTGCATATATTTTGGAAAGTTGTTTCTCTCTTTGTTCTGTGTGCCTTTGGGACACCTCTTAAGATATCACAGCCAACTTTTCTGTGATGGTTCAGGAGATCAAGGTGTTGGTGTATGTTTGGCTGTAATGGGATGCCATTTTGAATCAAGATGGCAGGCAGAAGTCTTCAAAACTGCACTGTTTTTAACTGCTGAGTTGAAAACAGCGCTGATTTTAATTCCTTTATTTATTTTGGTTTCTTAGTATTCCCAAGGGTAGCTGGACACTTCCCACTTAGCAATCTATATTCCATTACACTTCTGGTAATAAATCCTCTGGCACCAATTGACTGAGCTCATAGAACAGCACAAAGTGTTCATGGACATACCAGCTCCTCAGGAATGAAACTTGAGCATCTGCGACAGGAAGACTTCACAATGCTTAAGATCATAAGGAGGTTGTCTGTAACTGTGGGAGATGGGAACTAAGAGGCGTGCTCAGGAAGGGAGGGGTGGGGCGGGTGGGTGGGTGGGTCATCCTAGGTGTTTTTACTGAGGGGGGTGACTTTTGGCGCCCACCCATCTGCAACTCCCAAGCCTACCCTGAGCCATCAGGGTAAGGGGGGAGCTGTACTGCTTTGCCAGCGGTGTTCCCCCCCTTCCCTCTTCATTTTGACAGCTTGGGGGAGGCTTGGGAGTTACGGGCCTGCGGTGGACCGAATGTCTGCCATGGGCAGCTTACTCCACCAGCAGCTGCAGAGCACACACACTGCTCCAGGCAGCTGAGCGGCTATCCTGCGCCTGGGAGGGCACTCTCCACACCACACACCCCTCGGGAACACTCCGTCCTGGGCAATGCGGGCATATGCTTTGCCACTGAACATGCTAAAGTAACTAGCCTGGATATGGGATAGGAAGTGGTCTGGTAAACAGAAAATGGATGATGGAGATGTGGAGCTGGGACAGCCAGCCAAGGAGAAAGCAGGACATGGATGAGAACTAGGAACAGAAGAGATTCCACAATGAAGGGAGGGAGGGAGGTTTAGAGCAGTAGCATTCAACGTTTTGAGATCTAGGACCCACCTTTAACCCAAACATGCATCGAGGGACCCATTTCTTAATTATTATTTATTACCATGTATTTTTGCAAGATGGTAGCACTGCGGCTGTGACCTACCTTAGATCAGATCATGACCTGGGTAAGTGTGTCCTGACTCACCAGTTGGAGACCAATGATTTAGAGGGCTGGGGATTCCTGCTAAGACACCAAGGGGCATAGCTTTGCATGCCTTACAGACTTGCAGAGAAGTAGAATTCTGCCACTGCTCTCACTATAATGTCGTGACCTGGTGGCCTGAGGGTGAGAACGCTGCCAAGAAGTGTGTGGGAGACTCTGAGGGGGAGCTGCACTTCACATATTGATTTAAACTAGCCAGCCAATCCTTTTCCTGATGGCTCCCAGTCTTAAGGACTGCTTAGACCATGACAGCACAAACCATCATCATCAATATTTATTGTGGCTATAGAATTTATCTGAAGTGGGCCATAACCCACAACAATGAAATAATAGCAAAAGATAAATTATGTGACAGTACAAAGCCACCAGGTTACACAAAACAGCAAAGCATGGAAGACAGAATGTCTAAATGTATAGAATATGCCCAATGGGGAAGAAAGGAAAAATTGCATTGGCTCCAAGACGCAATATTTATTGCCCTAGTCCTAAGCAATAGCAACAAGCACTGATAGAAACAGATACACAGGCAGATCAAAATTTGTGATCCAAAACAATTCTTTAGCTCTTCTACTGGGCAGCAGCATGGGACAGCCATGTGCACACTGTGTGTGTGTGTGTGTGTGTGTGTGTGTGTGTGTGTGTGTGTGAGAGAGAGAGAGAGAGAGAGAGAGAGAGAGAGAGAGAGAGACTATTTTAAATTATGATTTATTGCATTGCCTGTATATACTGCCTTTCTGCCAGGGCACTCAGACATTTTACAATTTTAAAATACAAAAGCAAATAAAGGCTATAAAACATAGAGTGACAGAGTCCTACTGATGTGGGTGGCACAAGCTCCCTGGGCGAGTCTCTCTTGCTTCTGACTTCCCTCAGGCCACATGGGTCTCCCTTCAGCAGCCTGAGGGAAGGTGGGGAAGGAGCCTTTGCCCTCAGGCTGTTGGTTGTTCTATTCAGAAGCCAATGGTCTGTGCTCCTTGACTTGGGCTCCCTTGCTTCTGCCCTCTCTCAGAGCAGCCTGGTCTTAAAATATCCCTTCTTGTTAGGCAGAATGGGGTTGAGCCTGATATCTGAGAAAGTTCCTCATCAGTATCATGTTCTTACTCTTGTTCTACTTCATGGTTGGGGAGCCCACGCCACACCCCCCAACCCATCAGTCCCAGTCATAAAGGACCAATGTTCAGAGGATCCTGGGAACAGTAGATTTCTTTAAAGGGGGCTGAGAGTCAGGGCTGGACCACCCATTGTCAGGATGCTGTCGGCGGCTCCTTCCTGGTTGCCCAGGAAAAGTTTCTTACTGCCCAAAGTCAATAGCCCATAGTTTTATGGTTCATCTCAGGTGCCAAATTGACTTTGGCCACAGAGACGTAGCATGGATGGGGCTGGGGTGCAGTTTTTTTGGGGGGGGACATTCCTCACGATGCCCTGCCAGCTGTTGTGTCCTCATGCTGCCCTCCAGCTGGAGGGTGGGTGAGAAGGATGCAACAGGGCAGGGTGCCCTGCCAGCCGCACACAGCTTTTGCGAGCCTCGCTGTGAGTGCCCCCTTCACAGCAGTCTGATCAGACTGACCTGAAGGGTGCATTCACATCACAGCCACTGCCTGCCAGCTCCATGCCAATTTGCAAGGCTGCAGGGACATTGGTTGACCAGGCAGGCAGCACAGTGCAGCCCCACTTGGCTCCAATGGCACATGCACTAGCAAGAAAAGCTCTGCCACTGTTGGCCAGCCTTGCTGAGAGTTGTTGTTGTTGTTGTTTAGTCGTTTAGTCATGTCCGACTCTTCGTGACCCCATGGACCAGAACACGCCAGGCACTCCTGTCTTCCACTGCCTCCCGCAGTTTGGTCAAACTCATGTTTGTACCTTTGAGAACACTGTCCAACCATCTCGTCCTCTGTCATCCCCTTCTCCTTATGCCCTCCATCTTTCCCAACATCAGGGTCTTTTCCAGGGAGTCTTCCCTTCTCATGAGGTGGCCAAAATATTGGAGCCTCAGCTTCAAGATCTGTCCTTCCAGTGAGCACTCAGGGCTGATTTCCTTCAGAATGGATAGGTTTGATCTTCTTGCAGTCCATGGGATTCTCAAGAGTCTCCTCCAGCACCATAATTCATGGAGTTGTTATAAGAGACCTCTATTTCCCCCACAAAACCACCGTTCCAAGAGTTCCCTGGAAAGAGGCATTGGTTCTGAGAATTGTAGCTCTGCTCAGAGGGGAGTAAAGGTCTCCTAAGCACTCTTGGCACCCTTAAAAAGCTACAGTTCCCAGGACTTTGACAGTTTAGAGTGGTATGGTATAATTGCATTGTG